>NC_046300.1:42852662-43152870 GCF_004115265.2 Rhinolophus ferrumequinum
TTTAATGTCATGAAAAATTAAAACTAATATAACAGATTTGAGTTCTTAAAAAGTTTAGAGACTTCAAAATTCTTTTTCTGGGAAAAAGAGTTCAGACCTGTTACGAAATCATATTTTGTTTGATTTCCTTACTATTCTTATGTTAAATAAAAATGCTTCTCTAATATATAGCACGAGAAACTTGACTAGAACACTCTAGTACTGTAATCCATAACTCCAGCCCAAGCTTTATCCTGTTACAGATAAGAAATCATAAAGCAGAAACAAAATGTCATTTCAGATAAAAACATCTCTGTACTCAAAATGCTTTAGCCATGTCTTGAAAACTTGAAAAATTAGATGTATTTTCAAGTTATTGACAGTGAAAAAAATACTATATATGACAATATTTAATCTATCATATGTGCCTCCAGTAAACTACATCTACAAGACATACCCCAAATTAATGAGAAAATATTTTTTAGGGGAAACTTAGGATCTGTTTTCCCACAGTTGGGCAACCAGGAACACGTCCAAGACAGAAATTAAAATGCAGGCCCTCCCACTCTCGGCTGTGTCTGCTGCCTCCTTCAGCCAGTTGCCAGAATACTCTTTGTATCAGCAATTGAGAGTGGGCTTGGCTATATCATGAGGAGCAAAAGGAGGTTTAGGACATTTAAAATACTTGTTATACCATTGCCATTGCAACTATGGGATGTCTTAGAAATACTAAAAAGCACTGCCATAATCATACCTTCCCTTCATATGATGATATAAAATAACTATAAAGTTTTATTATAAAATTTAATTTACAATTAAGAGGGGAAATACTAAATCACATGAAAAAGAAAACTGTCTTCCCTAAACAATCTATACTCAATATCAAGCATAAAAAAGATATATTGAAGGCATCATTGGACTATGGAAAACCTCTTTTTCAAATGGAAATCTACAGAGTTTCCTGGGTTTGCCAGCTTCACCAAGTATCAGCGATATTATTGGGAGTGGGGAATAAGAGTAATTCAGCGCCTTTATCTTAAAAATGGAAAGAACAGTGCCTTCCCCAAGAGTGGGTGGCAGGATTAAGTGAGTGAAGCACGGAAAGTGCATGGCGGTCTGCCAGGTATAGACCAGGTCCACATTACTTGTTAGCTAACCTCATTCCCCTAGAACCACCTATCCTCAAGCTGTGGCTTAATAAAACAAAGGTACAGCGTGTAAGTTAACATCACATGGAAGCTATTTTAGAATGTGCCAGAAGAGGGTGCCAAATCAAATGCAAATCTCTGAAGACAGCAGAGGGGCAATGAATTTCTTAAGGCTCTAAACTAACAACTAAACAGTTTCCTCCTTTGCTGACCAAGCAGTTCTCTGTCAATCCTTCTGAGAAGTCTTTTTAAGACATTTATCAGTGCTGCAGCAAAGCATCACTGATAAAATGTCATCAGAGTCAATCCTGGATCCCTTTGACTTCTGCACTCGAGAAATGGCATCTCAGAGGAGATTTTAACACTTCCCCACGCCCCCCACACACTTTAAGGCACATGATCTGTGGATTAAAGAAAGTAATGTGCCTTGGAACCATGTGGATGTTGCAGGGAACAAATTAAACAATGTATGTAAAAGTATTCTGGAAAGCATATAAGTCAGAAAAATCTGTGGGATCATTGTGGAGAGTGTTGGGCTTAGTGTGAGACAGGAAATTAACATAAATTAGAATTTATGAAGCACCTATAACATGCTAGACATTGTGTTCTGTCTTTTACTCAGGTAACAGATTCCTCACAAGAAATACTTCATGAGGTGAGTACTATTAGTACTCAACCTTCGGTACGTGTTCTCTGTGACATGTATATAAATATAAATGTATGTACATATACATACATACACATACATATCTATATAAAATGTCTGTGAGCCTAAGTTTCCTAATTTATGAAAAGGAGATAATAGCTGATGTCTAACCACACAGGACTAAATGAAGAATATTAAATGTGGAAAGAGAAATGCTCACTGGTTTACCGTATGGAGACTAGAACCACACATAACTTTAAGTTTGTAACAAATAGATAGTAAGGGCATTAATACTTCATTCTTCCTTGAAGGGGCAGGCATAAAGATTTTTATCTTAAGCCAAAAACAAAAACAAAACTAGAGGGGGGAAAAAGAAAACATCCTTAAGATTGCCTGGAGGAAATTTCTTGGGGGCAATCTTTGCCTTTGTCCCTGTCTGAATAGCAGAGCTGCCCTCTGTTCAAGGGAGGTGTTCCCAGTGGAAAAGAGGTAGGAGACGTACTTTTCTATTCCTTCTGCTGCCTTTGTGAAAGGATGAAAGGAAAGTTAAACCTGACTTGGTTTCTGATAAATGATAATTACATGCATTCTCAAAGACTGGAAAGGCAAATTACCTGGGCTAAACGCCATTTCTGGAAGCTTCACTTCAAAGAGTATGCTGTGGGTGATCTCTCTGACCCCCTGCATGGTTCGGTCCCGGAAGCAGAGAATTTCAACAGATGGGAAACAGCTACTCCTGGTGTCAGGCCCGGATTTTATTTTATTTTTATTTTTTTAAGGAAAGAAAAGAAAGAGCTCACATAAGAACTTCAGAAAACCCAGCTGGAGAGAATTCAGTTCATTGTAATTATGCTTCCTTGACACCCTTGGGCGATGGCCTTAACCGGTGAGAGATTTTGAACACATCCACGTATGCTGCCTTTGTCTAAGTGTTTAGAGGCTGAAGGCTGAATAGGCTGTGATTTCTTTCTAGGTGAGTTTTATACAACAATCACACGGCACATAAATACTTCTGACAAATGAATCTTAAATGCAGGAGAACAAAAAATTTCTCGAGACATTAAAAAGAACCTCTGAGGCATGCATGGGTTCTTCTGGTCACCCTTCTCTCCATCTGAACTTAAACCTCTGAAACCAGACCTCTGTCAGCAGTTAGGAACCCCATTTGTGCCACATAGACTGACCACCTGGGTAAGTAACTATAACCATTGTCCCTCTGAGGACAATCTAGAACTTAGCCATCTTCATGTTTTTTTCAGTAAACATTTTTACTTGAGTAAAGCAGACACAAAGACAAGTGCACAAATCTTAACTGTAAAGGAGCTTGTCTCATGGCTTCTCCCAGTTATTAATCACCTCCTTCAAAAGTAACTACTACTCTAACTTCTAAGTTCATAACTTTTGCCTGTTTTGACCTTCACGTAGATGGAATCATAGAGTATATATTCTTTTCATATCCCACTTATTTCATTCAACATTGTTTTTTCAAACTCACCCATATGGATACACGTATCGGTAGTTCATTCAGATTCACTACCATGTAACATTCCATTGCAACGAATACACGATTTATTACCCATTTCCTTGTTGAGGGACATCCGGGTTGCTACCAGTTTTGGGTTATCAAGAATAACGCTGCTCTAAACATTCCTGTATATGTGTTTTGCTTGTATCTGAGAGAACATTTATGTGTGTTACATACCTGAGAGTGAAATTGCTGAGCTATAGATATTTTTAACGTATATATCTATCTCTATACTGAGATAGATACTGCCAGTTTTCCTGCAGTGTTTGAGAGTTCCAATTGCTCCACATCTTCAACACGTGGTATTGTCATTTTTTAAGTCATTCTTGTGGGTAGGTGGCAGTATCTTATTATTTCTATTAATGAGTAGTATCTCATTATATTTTATTTCCTTGATAACTAATGATGTTGAGCATCTTTTCAAATGTATATTAGCCTTTTAGATACCCTCTGTTTGAATTATTTCAGGGTTAGATAAAAGGAGGTTGGTAGCAACAGGAAAATCCTATCTGACAGCAACCCAAACAGCTGAAGGGAGGGCTGGAGCATTTCAGGGTTGGGACCACTGGCTGTTTGCCCTGCCGTAATCTAAAACATCTTTAGTACAGCATGATCAGTCTGCAGCAATGTAACAGACCTGCGTAGGGGCTCCCCATTGATGGAAATTGGATCACGACTGGTTTATTGATTTATTATCTGGTTTCTGTGCCAGAAAGAAAATAATGCATTTGGGAAAACAGATACCGATAGAGGCAGACACACCGTCAAAAACATATAGACAGACAGACTGACAGATACACAACATACACACACACGTAAATACCATCTGTGGGCTGCTAGGACCAAAAAATTCCTCAAAGGCCATCCAGGGTACTGGGCTAAGTTACAGGGATCATACACACCAATGGTTACCTGTGAACAGAAAAGACTTTTTGAGTGAGTCAAATACCATGTCAGATTCACAAGACAGATCTTGCTAATACTTCCTCTTCCGTTTTGATGCTGTTCTGCAAAAACATTAACAATCAGACACCTGGTGAAGGGCGAAAGGGCAGAGAGGAACGCAAAATGATGTCACACTAGACAATAGAACTTCTTGATGGCAGGAGCTGTCAAGTTCTTCTCTGCACCCCTGTACCTTGCACTGGACCTGGCAGAGAGTAGGAACTAGATACATTTGAAAGGGAGAAAGACTGAAAGGAAGACAGAAAGGGAGAGAAGGGAGGAGGGAGGCAGGGAGGACTGTCAACTCTCAGGGCTCACATAGAGAAAATCCTCTCTTAAAAAGACATAATCTGTGAAAATGGCTAATTTTTATATAACAAGAAAAATCAAAGAAGGGCCACTACCATTGTAAGTCTATAGTCAGATCAAATTAAACAGACAGATGCCCCTGATTGCTGACACACTTTTCCTCCCACTCCCCTCTCTCCATCTCCCAAAACTTAACCTCCGTCTGGAAAACTTCATTCAACTTCAACTACCGTTTGTTCAGTCGATGACTTTCCTTGGCGGAGGCAGCCATTCTGTCCTCTCGGCTTCCATAGCTCTTTGTACAACTGAACATCACATTTTTCACTTTTTCTGTCTCCTTCCTCTCAAAAGACAAAGCACACCGAGCACCTGCCTTTTGATTTCTAAATACCCTTCTCCAATAAAAGGAATCAGGGCTCCTTGGACACATGGCTACTTCCAGGGCTGAGGCAGGGGAGAAAACAGGATGAACTTGGAGCACCTTGGATACCAGAAAGGAAGGAAGTGCTCAATAAACAAAAAGATGGTGGAATGTCAAGGGGACACCAGCACCAATTGAAAAAGCTCTCAGTGGCCAAGGCTGGACCAATAAGGGCAACAAAATAACGCACATAGTATTGGATTATAACCCACAGTATAAAATAAGTCTCTATGAGTCCATTCGGATACACGTAAACAATGGGATAAATAAATACATGAAGGTAAAGGGACAAGTCTTCCTTCCTTACAGAAGATGTCCAAACAATATATGTAGATACTGCCCACTCCAGGAGTGGGGCTTCATCCTTCTCTTCCTTGAGAGTGAGCCAGACTTAGTGAATCACATCAAAAGAAAAAAAGTAGTAATTTACCGTGGAGAAATCTGGCAAACACTACTTTAACCAAGTGATCAAATTTAACATCACGGGCATGCCTTGTGGATATCAGGTCCCCCCTAATATGATGTGGTGAAAAGGGCACTTCACCTCAGTGGTATTCTTTCCAAAAACCCATAATCCCAGTCTAATCATAAGGAAACATCAGAGAAACCAAATTAAGAGGCAGTCGACCAAAGTAGCTGACCAGTACTCCTTAAAACTGTTAAGGTCATCAAAACCAAGGAAAGTCTGAGAATCTGTCACAGACCAGAGGAGACCAAGGAGACCTGATGACGTTACTGGAGAAACTGTTGGAATCTGAATAAAGTCTCAAGTTTAGTTTATAATAATGTACTAATGTTGGTTTCTCAGTTTTGATAAATGTATCACAGTAATGTAAGGTGGGTGACATTAGAGAAAATTGAAACAGGGTGAAGGTACATGGGAACTCTAGGCACGATCTCTGCAACTTTTCTGTAAATCTAACATTATTCCAAAATAAAAAGTTTATTTTAAAAAAAGAAGACAATGAGCATCTAGAGAAGAGAGAGTATCTCCCCATGATCAGTTCATAGACACATACCAAATACTTAGGGAATGCTTGCTGAATAACTAAAAAGGATGGATGGGTGGATGGATGGGTGGATGATAGATGGGTGGGTGGATGGATGGATGGAAGGATGAAAGGAGGGAGGTAGAAGAGATGGCTGGCAGAGAACCATAAGTTATACACAGGTTTCCATTACAGGTGTAGCTGTGGGTTAAATAAAAACATGGCAGGTAAGCTTTTGGTTACTCTAGATCCAGCTAGTTCTGTAAGAATGGGATCAGCCCATATATTTACCACAGTACTGAGCACAGTGTCAGCCATAAGGAAGGTACTTAACCAATATTCAGATGAAAGAAAGACAGGAAAAAAGGAAGGGAGGGAAGTGGAGGGGAGGGGAGGACACAGGAGGAGAAGGGAAGGAAGAAAAAGGTAGGAAGGTAGGGAAGGACGAAAACATAACACCACCATCGAGAGAGAACCACTATTGACATCTTGGTGTGTAACTTCCCTCAACTTTATTCTTTACATACATGTTTTTATTATTACAACTTTTAAACAAAAACAGGGTCTGTGATGCGGGGACTCAGCTCCCACTGCCTGCACAAGAACGCAGGACATGGTGAGGCCAAAAAGGAACAACAACGGAGCCATAGATAAGGGAGTCACACCACTATATTCTGGAAGGCAGCCGGTGGAGACACAAGAAGCAAACATCCACCAGTTACCCCAGCAAGGGGTCTTCCTGCACCAGTGTCGCTGGCAACCAGGCGAGACACAGGAAGTAGGATCCACACAATCTGCACCATCCGCAATCTGCTCACTAACTGCACTTGCTAGCCACAATCCGCGCCTGCTAGCGCAGCCACGGCCGTTATATTAGTGGCTAATGGCTAACGGGTTACAGCTGATGGCCATCTACTACTCCAGCCAGCACCTTTCCACGTGAGGTTGAGAGCCTGGAAACTGCTCTCTGGGACTCCGTTCCTACAGGCTCACACTATACTGTTTTATACCTCTTATTCTATTGTAAACTCTCTTCCATGCCAATAAATGTCATTCTACAACCATGCTCAGTAGTGGCTGAATGGCAGTCCATTGTATTGATGTCCACAATTTTTTTCTATTTCTTATTGAAAGACAATTGAGTCGTCTTCATCTGTGCTCAATAAATCTCTGAAAATGAGTTTTACTATTGTCTTATCAGATAATTACTGCACTATCTCAAAGATATTTTTTATAAACGTTTGCTGCCTTCTCTGCTATAAATTTTCTTATTCCTAAAACTGAAGCTTTTTGCCTAGATGCATTTTCATGTCTGAAATGCAAATAGATTCATATTTAATGCAATACAAACAGATTCATATGTATGGCCATCCTTTCAGGAAATACAGGATATCTTTATTTGAGATTTCCTTTCTCACAGGGAGATAAAACATCAGCAGCTAGGGAGCTTTTAAAAACAGAGCTCGCAGAGACTAATCTGAGCATCGCCCCTTACTCAATGAGTGGCCTGAGGCAAACTAGTCCACTCCTCCAGGCCGCAGCTTGGTTTCTGTGACTCACGGGGGAAATAATAGTACCTGCGTCACAGAGGTGTAGTGAGGATTAAATGAGATGATCCTGAACCTGAAAAGCCCTGCTCATAGCCCCACAGAGACCTTGTGCTACTCACGTCGTTATGAGCGATGCGAATCTCCAGAGGTGAGCCTAGCCATGTGTGCCTGTAATTCTGAACATGCCCGAGTAATTCTGACGCGGTTGGTCCAGTGCACAGGCCATACAGAAGGTGGTCTTGTAGACAAAAGCAAGAACATCCGTGGGGCTAGTTCGCATTACCTTGAGAACTCTGGTGTGACTCGGTCTCCCCACGCTACCAAACTGTGCTGTGTGCACCAGCAGCATCAGCACCACTGGGCCCTGTCAGAAATGCAGAACCCCAGGCCGTCCGCAGCCCTGCTGGACCCGAGTCTGCACTTGAGCAAGGATCCGGGGGGTGCCCATGCTCACTGCAGTTGGAGGGTCGCCACTCCAGTCCTCATCCTTCTCTAGCCCTGGTTCTCACATTTGAATGCATGTGGGAATCGCCCTGACAGCTTTCAAAAATCCTGCTGCCTGGCCCCACTTCCTGAGGTTTTTCCACTGGTGTGGGGCGCAGGTTGAGTATTAGCTGTTTTAAAAGCTCCTCAGGGGATTCTAATGTGCAGACACGTTGCAAATCACTGCTTGAGCATCTGCAATAGTTTCTCAAAGTGTGGCCACCACCGACCACCTGCATCAGAATTTCCTGGGAAGCTCTTTGAACTTGCACCACCCTGACCCAACCCCAGAGTACTGATCCCTAAGTACTGATCCCTAAGTACCGATACCGGGATGTTCAGGGCCCTCCCCATGTGCCTGTCCTGTACACTATCATTTCTGCACTAGCTGCCTGGAGTCTAAGGAGGAGAAAACAAGTGCTTGTTTAAAACAGGTTTCACTGCACCCTATATTTTCCTTATGGTAATGGATTATTTGTTGAACCTTTGTATTTTCTTGGTTCAAAGGCACCATAGATTATAAAATGCACTTTCAAATTGGACAGAAAAAAAAGGGGGAAACATTACCACATTGAATACACACAAGAACTGTAAGAAATTCCTGACTTGAGAAAATTTATGAAGAAAAAAAGCATTTGAGAATGGAGAAAATACAGGACACATTTCACGTGTTTCTCTTGCTGGTCTACAAGCTCCGTGGGGGCAGGAGCAGCCTCTGTCACATTCATCTTCCCATCTCTAGTAGCTGGCACAGTACCTGATGCTCAGCAAATATTTGTTGAATAAATAACAGAACTGGTCCATTTCTATAGGCCCCAATATACGAAAAGCTCTCCCCTCTCCCCCATGGTGGGCAGGTAACCTGGGAGGCAGCTGGAGGAAGAAAGGTGATGTCTGACCAACAGAGACCTGAAGCTTACATATAAAACCACGATGCAGCATTTCAGCCAGTTCCTTTTCCTTTTCCAACATGGCAGGTCCTCCATTCAATGATATTTAACACTGGGATCCTCCTGGTGAGAATGTGAGAGTGTGGTCTAAAACAGGATTGCCTACGCGAAGCAAGAGAACTCTGAGAATGAGATCTCTGGCCTACAGCTCCCTCGGAATAAGGAAGTTGTCTTCCTGGAGTTTTTCTGGTCCAGTTGGCCACCGCCACCACCTGAAACACCTTTTTATTTTGTTTCCCTCAATCGTGACAGACTGTATCTGTTAGACAAACTACACTTACTAAGGAATCATTGCTTCAATTTCTTTTTCTTTTTTAAGTTCATCAAAGGCACTTACAACTCTGTTACCTCGCAAGGAAAGGGGAGGAAGGGAGAAGCTGACATTCCACTTCTGTAACATGTGAGACAGGTTAGAAGGAGAAAAGGGCCTGATGCAGTGAAAACACCAACAACAATAACACTGGCTGGAGCATCAGCAGGTTATGTACTCTAATCCTGTAGCGAATTGATTTTAAGAACTTGGGAAAGTTCTTTCCTCCCCTGTAAAATGAAGGGGGTGAATCATTTTATCTCAAAGGATTCCTTCTAACTCCTGAATGAGTGAACTTTAGAGAAACTTCAAAGAGAAACAAGTCCTACATAGGTTACAAAACAACACAGACTAAATTAAGGTTTAATTTTATGGGGTGTCTAAAGGCTATTTAATTTTCACCTTGATAGAACCTAGACAGCACCAATCCAGAAAAGTCCATTCATATAGATTCTAAATTTCAATTTTCAAATATGACTCCATGAACCTGGGCTCTTACTAAATGTCCTGAGTTACTCTCATGCAACCCTCAGCAATTTACTTAACGTTTCTATGCCTTAGTTTTCTCATCTACAGGATAACTCTTGCCTGCACTTAGCTCAGAAACAAAGCAGACACTCAACAAATGGAAACTGTACCCCAACATAAATAAACTCTATTGTAGTAACTTCACTGACCTCTTTCTTCAGTTTAATCTATCACCATTACATAGTTATCTACAGTTTCAGATGATCTTTTCTTACATGGCAGAGAAAAGAAGGGGATAAGTTTCTAGTTTATCAAATATTCTCTGCGTCTAGCTTTTATCTTCTGCAAATGTGGAGTTGGGACTAAGTGGTATTTAAATTATGTAAATTAGAATGTTTATTTTACATACGATAAGTGGATGCCTAATTTCAAAGAATGAGCATACTTCCAACAAAGGCAATGAGGTAGGAAGGTACGAAGAAAAAAAGAAATATTTCTTTGAGCAGAAAAGATCAGGAATAAGTTCTTAGAGCAACATGACATAAGATGAGCTACAGAGCAGGAATGAATTGCCGATGAGAAACCTATCACGTATCCATTAAGGGAGGTCAGCGTGAAAGTGCTTTGAAGTAATTCCTAGCCACATAAAGCATGCATGAGTACAAAAGGCAAGCATCTGGATAGGAAAATGACAGAACCCATTTGACACTCGGTTGAATACAATTTACTATTCCTTTGAGTATTCAAAAGTGACTCCACCATCGTTAAGTGCCTTAGAAACGAAATCAGGAACCTCAGTCATTGAGGAATTAGTCAGCATAATACCAGGTAAGCCAGATTAACTATTTGGGTAAACGGATTTTATTTTTTACATGGCGATCAGAGCAATCATTGGAAAGGAGTTCTGGGTTCTAGAACTGGCTTTGCCACAAATTCATTGAGTGACAAATCACTTCCTTTTATAAACAAATCAGCAGAAAGAAGCAAAATGTGATTTTTTTTAAAAAAAACAACTTTGTTGAGGAGGTTGATGAAATAAATGTTCCTTTCCACTTGGCTGCGAACACAAAATTCACTCAGGTGGTCTAGTCAATGGTCTGGCTATGGTTCAGCCAACAACTGCTGAAAAAGTACAACGTGAGAAAGGAAAGGCGGCGGGGGGGGGGACTGTCAACTTGAGTGACTTGAGAAATTTCCACACTGATCCCATAAAACCTGTTTATCTGATAAATGACTATTACCCAAACATTTGATATAATAGGAAATGCACCAAAGATTACATGTTTTAAAAGTATGAGGGAAAAAAATTCAAATATCTGATGCACAGTGATGTCACAGATGGCTGTTAAGATGCAAAGATCGCTAAGTGAAAAAAGAACCCCGCTAGAGGCTTACCAATGCTATTGCTTCGTCCCAAGATTTCAAAGCCCTAGAATTAAAAGCTGATGTTGTTGAAATGACCAAACATTTCCCAAACATCCAATCTTCAATTACTGCCCTGAAGAAAGTAAAAGACTCAAGCTATTTTTCCCGATTGATAATGGGAGAGCGATTTGGGTGTTTTTAATGTAATCACAAGAGCTCTGTGTTGCAGCCATGCAGGACCACCATGACCATTAAGCGGAGTCAATATTTTACTGAGGGAAATAAGAACTTAAACAGGACCCATTTTCAACTGACCAAATGTATCAAAGTATATATAACATTCAATGCTGGTAAGGGTACACTGTTGGTAGGAGAGAAAAGTAGCAGTATAGTTCATTTATCTGCCAATGTTCTCAAAATGGGCACACAGCATTGTCCCAAATACAGGTGAGAAGCTATTTGTGATCATTTAGTGCGTCACAACTAGCATTTTTCAAAAAGATAAAGTAGAATAGAACATAGAGTACAGAGCATCTAGTAAAGCACTATTTTGTGAAAGTTTTGATTCAGTTCTGTTTGTGTGTGTATACATCTCAAGACACCCAGACGTGATCATTGAGTCATAATGCAACAGGTATTTTTAACTATAAGTGATAGTCAAAGAAGTTTGGCATGAAGCAATTGCCTTAATAACCATAAGTCATCCAAGAAATAGAGGAAATAAATAAAAAATGCATGTGCAAAGGCTCTGTGGCAGGACGACGCCTCAGAGTTGTGGCAGGGTATAAAGCAAGAGGGAATATGGACCACCTTGGGGCTGGATTTTCACAGGGGCCAGGCCATGGAGAGTCCTATATGCTATATTAGAGAATTTGGTTATTATTCTCAGAGCACAAGGAAGATGACATTGCTATGTTTCATTGGGAGAGTGACATGATCAGATTTGCTTTTCAAAGCATTGCTTTGGATGATATAGGGATGGATTGGAGGAAGGCCAGAGCAGACACAAGGAGCCCATCAGGAAGCTACAGCAAGAAAGCAGAGGAAAGATTGTAGCAGCTCAGACTGGGATGATGGCAGAAAAAATGCAAAGGAAGCAGACTGGGAGACGTTTAGGAAACAAAATCCACAGGATATGGGGGTGATACAGGACAGAGAGGTATTTGGCAGACTGCCCAGACTTCTGCCTCACGTGATTGGATGGCCGGCGGCATCATTCCAAGACTGATGCCCAGACTTGGGGCGAAGATCATGAGTTCAGCTTGGACATGTTGAATGTGAGGGGCTGGAAAAGACAAGCAGGCCGTTGGACAACAAGGTCTGGGGCCCGGAGGGGAGTCCAGAATGGAGGAGGCGGACACGAGACCCCCCAGAAAAGAAAACAGGCTGAAAAGGGAGAAAGCTGGAGGACGCCAACCTTTCCCACTCACACGTTAGGACACCAAGGCTCACAGGGGAACAGTGACTTCCCCAGGGGCTTCAAAGTCCTGGGAAGAGGAGGTGGCAGGGAAAGGAGGAAAACACAAAGCCAGAGCACAACTGCAGGAGTTCACACTACAAAGGATGCCTATTTTTTTTGTAGACTATGGTAAAAACCTGCAAGGAAAGTGCATGAATCAGGAACACTGAAGAGAAACTGGAATTATGTGAAAGAGGGTGAACTAGATTAATGAAGTAAAAGCAGGAATGACTTCAAGTGAAGGGACGCTTAGAGTTCACAAAAGTCTCCTCCCTTCTGTAATTAGACCAGCCCGCAGTGATCTCCCCCTCCTCTCAACATTCACACGTCAGGTGCCCACTGAGTACCCGGCACCCCACTAAATGTAGGGGACACAGTGTGGGGTAAAACATGATTTCTGTGCTAAAGCTGTTCACAGGCTGGTGGGGAGCGAGGGCAGGCAGATAGGCAAACCAACCATGACATTAGCGGTCGGTCAGTGCCAGGAGAGAGTGCCACCTGAGCACAGCAGAGGGATATCAAATATTGGATAGAATCAGCCAGTGCTTCCCAGGGGGCGGGGGTGGGGGAGCCCTGGCCAGGTAAAGGAAGGGAGACAGAGAGAACGGCATGTGTGAAGGCAGAGGTGGGGGAAGCGTGGGGAGTTTGGAGAGCAGAGCAGTAGCCAGAACACAGGAGGCATCCTGATAGAGGTGAGGCCAGAGTCATGGGCAGGAGCCGGGTTCAGAGAGGCCCTGAACGCCGAGCTCATTGATTTCACCTTGATCCTGACGTCAACAGGAACCATAGACGGGTTTTAAGCACAAGAGTGACATGAAAATGCATTGGGGCAGCAGTGGGGTGGAATGGAGGGAACGTCGGGACCACAGATAGGGAGGTCTGCCAGGAGGCCAGCCTACACCCACCAGGCCGACAATCTGCAGAGCGGCTGCTGGACCTCTCCGGAACAAGACAGGGCAAAGAAAACAACCAAAGGATCATGCATGTCATTTCATTGGTACTTCTCCTCTGTTACCTGAATGTCTAATTAACTTTCCACAAGTCAGTGTCTCTTCTCCCCTAGAAGATTATACCATGAAAACAGGTATAATCACACCTCACAATTTCTGGCCCATAGGATGTACTGAACATACGTGCTGAGCAATTCTAGGCTTTCCTGAGATGTGACCCTAACCCAGTGAAGGGCTCTATGCCTCAACTTGGCAGGCGGTTGGTCTCAGGGTCATCCAGAGCACTTCTAAGGAGACTCCAGAGATTTGCTCAATCTTTGAACAGGCACTACTGTTGAGGAAGAAAGGAAGTGGATGGATACTGAGCACCTGCTACGTGCTGGGCATTTTATTCACATCATCATGTTTAATTTTCACAAAGCCTTGTAGGAGGTGGTATTACCACCATTTAACACATAAACTAAAGTGAAGAAAGATTATGCAAGTTCCCTGAGGTCACCGAGTTACTAAGTAGCAATGTTGAGTGTCAAATCCAGATCTGTCTGATTCCAAAGATCAGGCAAAACCCACCTCCACCCAAATGATGCGAGAGTGGAATGGAAGAAAGCACACAGGCTTTGGAATCAGATCAACTGGCCGTGTGACTTTTAGAGTCTCATATTCATCAAATAGACAATACAGATACTAATAACACCTATTTCACAAAGTTATGACAAGATCAATTATGTGAAAGCCTCTTTTAAGCTGTAAAGTGCTCTGCAAATTGTTATTATTTTGGTCGAGGTGCACTTTGGGGGAGGACTACTTATGTACCACACACAACCTGAACTACAGTTGCTTTCGAACACAGGCCATTTCGCCCTGCCTACTCTCACACTAGGACCTCCCTCTAGACTGGACTTTAAATGATTAATGGTTGGTCTTGTTGCTACTAATTTAGCTACAGTTCTGTGAAACTACCTTGGGGGAGAGAAAAGAATTTTAATAAAAACTCAATCCTCAGTCATCAATTTAAAAAGGGCTTCCTCTAAAAAAGAGTGCACTTAAAAAAAACGTTTCTTAAGTTCAGGCTAAGCAATAATCAGGCCATCAGTTAAAGGTCTCTCTTCTCTGCTATATCTACATGGCTACTGAAATTATCCCACTTGATTTCATAACTTCATAATACTAATCAATTTTTAATTTTTAATTTACAATCTCGTGTATGGCTAAGATGGCTTACTATATATCTTGTCACTTCTAAAAGACACTATCCGTACTCTTTCATTCACTAAAAAATTTTATTGAGTGCCTCAGACACTAGACACATAGCTCGACAATATGCAGACACAGATACATGAAGAAACAGTCAGTCCCTGCCCTCTAGGAGCTTACAGACTAACGTGGCACAAAAAGTAATTTGTATAAGGGAGTACAGCAGTAAATGAGGATCAAGGACTAAGTGCCATGAGATCAGAAAGGGACACATAACACATGGCCCCACCATGGGAAGGCTTCATGGTGGGGGAGGATTCAAAAAGGAGAGAGAATTTCTTAGGATTTTCACAGGTAGAGTATGTTTTGGGAAGATGATACAATTTGAGGATAAAGAGAGGCATTAAAAAAAATTCTAGGTATATTTGATTAGGGGAGCTGTCTGGTGAAAAACAGACAAGCTTAGTGGGAGCAAGGGTTTATGAGGAAAATAGTGCAAGATGAGGCAGGAAAGGTAGCTTGGAGCCGGAAGGAAGACATCATTAACTCTTGATCAACCAATTATACAGTGAACATGAGCAGTTTGAGGAAGGTTCTTCTGTAGTGGTGGTGTGCCAGATGCAAGAAGAAGACTCCAGGAGTGAGAAAATCAAGGCCTGAACTACAGTGATAGCTCTGGGAATAAATTAAAACATAGATACAAAATATATCAGGAAGGAAAACTGAAATAACTTTATCACTAATGTGAAACGAGGAATCCAAAATTACTCTGTGGGGCAACAGAGCTAGGAAAATCTAAAGCAGGAGCTGATTTGGGAACTGCAGGGTGGGAGACGGTGAAGATAAGGAAATGTTACGAAACAGTCTTGGGAGGGATAAAGAAATCTAAGTGAGTTTGAATTTTGAGGTAGTGTATCACACCATGAACAATGGATTTCTTTTTACTGGATAACAAAATGATATTCAAAGTTTCTCTGACCTTTGTCCTATGACCTTTGAAGAAATCATTGTAGTGTTTAAGTAAGGAAACCAGCACCATATTCTCATCATACTTGATCAAGAAGTAAGGTAGCGCTGGGACTCCTTCTGTTAGACAAAGATCATCGTATGCACGCTCAAGGGCTTGAATCTGAAAACAGGAAATACTGAGTTATCCTCCAGACAATTACACATCTCATTCTCAGCTAAAAATTAACATAATAGGTACTTTTGAGCCAGAAAACTGGAAATGATTGATCACAGCCATTATTCTTTTGCAGCAAATGAACATAAAAATGCCCCAAATAACAGCACTTCACTTTTATATAACATTTTCCACGTGCGTGGTGTTGTGTCTTAGGGGCACAAAGGGACATTTTATGGAACAGCGTGATGGTTCTCTCAAATGTCAACCACCAAGGTTGAGAGAGGTATCAAAACATGATTTCTCTCCTGTGATAACCAAGCACGAATTTTACCACAAAACTTTCCATCATCTGTAACAGGTTTATTGAAACATACTTCACTTACCAAACAATTGATCCACTTACAGTGCACAATTCAATGCTGTTTTTAGCATGTTCACAGGATTCTGCCATCACCACAACCAATCATTTGAGAACACTTTTGTCCCCCCTCATACCCATCAGGAGTCGATCCCCATGCATAATCCTTTTTCCCCACTTATTTCTCCCTGGGAAATTAGTTCCACAAAACCACAACTTTTGATTTGTCTTAGTAAACAAACATTATTATTTTTTAATCAGTGAGGGCTGCTTCCTGGCTTTACAATTCAGAGTTTTAGCAACTGATATGCTTCGTGAGTTCAAATCATCTTGCCACCACTTTTTTGCCTCAACAACAGTCAGAATTCTTTAGTTTAGGGTCTATTTTCTACCTTCCTGATTATTTTCATTGCTCTTCTCGGGACCATCCCTAACAACCTTATTATCTTTTTCAAAATGCGAAGACTAGCTCAGCATATACCATTCCTAATGCAGAAGTTCTGCAATGTGGCACGAGGGAAGGACAATGTCTTCTATTTGGCTTCCAAGACTCTCTTCCCAAGGTATATGGATTGTCTTATGATGCCCACACTGAAAGTGAAGAACGCATTTTAGCCAATTCTTAAGTCTTTTAAAATGTTCCTATAATTCCTCCCTAGTGGCTTAGAATTTCACCAAATGTCACTGAAAACCTGGAAAATTATTGCTCACTTACTCCTTCAAAGTGATTTTACAAACATTTTATAAGTAAATCTGCTCTTGGTACCATCTTTGGGGGATTCCACAGTGACTGCCTCTTCATGTAGACAAGTGCCTATTTGTTTTTAGAATGTACTAGATAAACTACTCTTGCACATTACACCCAAGTTTGCCTACATTTTGTTTTAATTGTTGATACCTGTTTGGGTGAAAACCTTTGATCCAAGCCCACTGGCCCCTGAATGAGGGGAATACTCTCGGGAAGGCAGAGAGCGGGGGAGCAAAACCAATAGTAGAAGTGGTACTTCTTTAGATCCTGGAAGAAAGAAAAATAACGTAAGATATCAGAAAAGCACCCATGACTAAACTGAAATGCATCAACTAATAATGTAACGTCACTTAGCCATGTAAGACAGAAAAACTGATGCACATAAGATATGACCAGCTTGTCAGTAATTTTCGTCTCCAACAGAACTCATGACAAGATAGTGAATTGCTGTCTTTATCCCAAAATACTCCCAAATACCACACACAACTATATCACGATCAACGTAATATACTTTTTCGGCCATGTGCTCACAGCAAGTGTTCAGTAAGTAACTGACATTGTCATCATCGTTTAATACATGAAACAACCCTAAAAGGTTAACTATCATCAGCCCATTTTATAGACGGAAAACTGAAGCTTAGAGATGGGTGAAGAACTTGAACAAAACAAAGATAGTAAGAGATTACATCTTTTGGGGTGTGTGTGACTGATCCCCCACCAGGAGAAGCAATGCAGGAGAAGGGACGTGTCCTAGATACATGTTCGCACTCAGGTTGAATGCTCTTGCCTCTGAATTCCTGCAGCATTTGTGGCCTGACTGACTCATGTGTAGGATCTAATAGTTATGCAGCTATTTGACGGCTGACCCACCAGTTGTGGTTTATTGGCTATTTTTTGACCACTATGTGGTTTATTTGGCTATTTTTTTCTTGAATCTTGCTATGAATAAAAAATGGATGGCTGTTTGATGACATTTTTATTAAGATGTAATTCACATACCATAAAATGCAAGATGTTGAAGTATATAGTTGAGTGGGTTTTGTTTAGTATATTGATGAGGTTGTACCACCATCACCACCAATTCTAGAACATTTTCATTGCCCCAAAAAGAAACTGCATTAGCAGAAACTCCCCATTCTCCCCTCACCCCAACCCCAAGAAACCACTAATCTATTTTCTATCTCTATGGATTTGTTTTTTCTAGAGTTTTCATATAAATGGAATCATACTAGATGACTTTTTAAATATAAATTTATACATAAATGTGTGTCCAGATGAGAAAGTCTCATAATTAGAGTTTTAACATTCTTTAATTCTGCCACTAATTGATCAACTAGGAACACATTCCCTTTTGATAACAGCAAAACAGACTGCAAAACTGAAATTAATGAAGTGCCTATTCCTTTAAGTCCTAAAAACAGCAGAGGAAAAAAAAGCAAAAATACCTCCAGAGATTATCTTCTCTTTTTTATACTTAAATGATTTGTCATAAGTGATCTTTAGTGAAAGGTTAAACAATGCAAGATGAAGGGCTTGAGAATTTCTAAGAGGCTTTATCAGATCATCTTCAAAAGTCCAAAGGCTTGAACTTCTTAGAATTCTTTTCAGGATACTAAGGGCCTCGATTAAATTAAATATAAAACCCTTTGTTTCTGAAGATTATAAAAGACACAGACTTTTAATTTTTTTAAAGGCAGGCTAAGAAAACTCAGTAAAAGGGCAATAAGGCCAACACACATACTGACTCTGGGAAAGGACTTAAAACTATAAGAACTGTTACTTTCCTATTTAAATGCAAATTGCCATCTAGATTCCATTAACTAGAACTCTTGGTATAGAAAATGTATTGATGTTAAAATTACAAAACCAGAAATCTTTAGCACTACTTAGAGCTATCCCAGTAGCAAACCTACAAAATTACTCAGTTTTACAAATTCTCAATGCCAAATTGCACCAAGTAATCCCGTGAAGAATATAACATTTCTTCTATGCCCCCACTATTACACAGAAAGCAGTACAACTTGTTATAAAATGTCTCCTTGTTGACGGCCACCCTGTGGTATGGCCTCCAGTTTGATTCCTATCATTCTCTCAGTAAATCAGAGAGGCAGCATTCAGAGAAAATGAAGCATTAGTTCGTAGGGGAGAAAAAAAGGCAAAACTGATAACTTGGCAAAAAAAGAAAGAAAGAAAAGAAAGAAAAGAAAGGAAAGAAAGGAAAGAAAGAAAGAAAGGAAGGAAGAAAGAAAGAAAGAAAGATGTGGGAAAGAGGATTAACATCCAAAGCTGATGAAGCTGTGGTAAAATAACATATTTTATATCGACATCAATATGTTTATATGCCCCCTCCAAAGAATTTATTCTAAAGAAATAGAATGAAGAGTAGGAAAAAAATTAGTATGGCCAATGTTGTTCACTGCAGCCTTTTTAAAAATAGTGAATATTGGAAACAACCTAGATGTACAAGAGTCTATAGAATATACAGTCGACAGAATATTATGTAGTCATGCTTTATTATAAAGGATAAATTACTTTTATATGTAGATATATATACACACACATATATAAGACATACAGCACTTTTATTGCACTTTGCTTTATTGTGCTCTTCACAGATATTACGTTTTTTACAAATTGAAAACAAAACCCTCCACCAGCAAAAAGATTCTGACTCGCTTTGTTGCAATCCTCACTTTATTGAAGGGGTCTGGAAACAAACGTGCAGTATTTCCAAGGTATGCCTGTACATATATATGTATATACGTATACACACAAATGCACACGCGCATGTGTTTGGAGATGGGGGGCAGGGTAGATGGTATCTCTACAATCAACCCTCACCCCTTTCCCCATCACTAAGACCAGGTTCTTTCCCCTCCTTCCCTAGGCAGCAGCTGGTAACCTAATGTGACTTCTTTTCTTCTTCAAAGCTGTCCTTCATGTTCGTTTTAATTAGATATCACTTATACAAAACATGTTTCTTTCTTAAAAAAACACAATTGTGTGAATAAGCTATGCAGTCTCATCTCTTCTAGTGCAGAGCTTTGGGGATGGCTGGGGTCCCAGAAACACCCCTTTTTCCTTATGTCAATGGACCCAGCAACTGAGCTCTGCAGGACCGTATTTAACAACACTGACCACAAACCACAACTCCCGGACCCTGACCTCAGCACGTTCTGAGTGACAAGAGGTGGAGGACTGTGTTGTATCCACATGCAAGTGCTAGCAGGAGTATGACGCGTGATGGGTCAGAATGAATGAAGACTGCACTGGTGAAAAGTGCTAGCGCTATCAGGTTACTAACCGAATGAGAATGTCTTTAACAGCCATGACTTGAATGACACAAGGTAAAAGCTTCAGGCAGAGGAGAACAAAGTGTTAATACTGGCACCTGGGCTTGCCCAGGGCATTTGAGCAATCTCCGTGATACAGACAGTCCGTTCACTTACTGCAAATGTCAAGAGGAGGAACTTGTTCAGGAGGACAGGGTTTTCAAGAGCAGCGCCCGATTTTATGGATTCCCATATCTGCCAGAAGAAAGAAAAGCGTCAGGCAGGTTATCAGGCATATCTGAGCTTCTCGCTCTCAAGCGAAGCACAGGTCAGACCCTACTTTATCCCAGGCAATGAAGTGGGTCATTACCTCACCTGCCCACGTCACGCTCCTGTCCACCAGACACACTCCCTGAACAGGCTGAGAAAAGTGAGAGAACCCAGGAGCCTCCTCTCACGGAGTCTCAGCAACCAGGCCATTTTCATGCCTTCGTTATTTCCTTCAATAAATATTTACTTGTTTCCTGTCACTCATACCAGGCACATTGGGGTTACAGAAATAAAAGAAACAATCTCTAGCCTCAAGAAGCTTACAGTCTAATGAGAGACAGACATAAATGTGCAAGTCCAGCAACCAGGTGGGACATGCTATCACGGAGGACGTAGAATTCCCAGGAGGAACACTGAACTCGCCTGGAGGCGGGAGGGAAAGGAGCCAGGCAGGGTTTCGGGAGGTAGCGATTTGAACCATGTATGGGTGACTTCTTCAAGTCTGATTTGGGATGATCTCACCCTGAGGTAGGAAGGAAAGGGCATGAAGTTCAAGTTCATGAAAACTCAGCAAGTACTAGGATTGGAAGCAGAAGCTGGTACTGGCAGCTGCTGGTCACAGATGTCTTAGTAGCTAAGATTAGTTGCTAAACATTGTGTCACTAAGCAAGACAAACAGTTGTGCCACTAAAAGCCACTCGCCATACATGGGGAAAAGAGGGAAATAAGCAAAGAGTAGATCCTGCTACTGAAATAATAACCGTGGAAGAGCTGGGCCGCTGAGGAGCAGGCCCCCACTTCTGATAAGCGAAGGAAGGGAGACTGTGGAAAGGCTGAGCCTTGGGCAAGGGTGGGGATTCCGTGGGGAGCAACCTGCTGTTTTCTACCACGGATGAAGACCTGACTCAATTCTTTAGGGACAGACTTTTACATGAGCAGCTGAAGCAGGAGCCCAGGAGCGGCCCAGCTGCAGGCCAAGGAGAACAACCATGGTCACCTGAGCTGTTAGCTGCACCCGTCCTGCTTCCATCCTGAGGGACAGAAGGGCCACCTTCCTCAGGACCAAAGGAGGAGACTTCCTTCTCTGACCACGACAGCCACATTAAACTAGACTCTTATTTTTTAAGATCAGTGTAAAGACCACTTGATTAAGTGGATTAGAGGGGGATCAGTTGTCCCCCCATTTCAGTTCCTCACACTAACTCAGATGTGAAGAAGGAAAGGACAGACATTCCAAGCAGAGAGAACCTTGTGTCCTGAGGACAGAGGAGAGAACAAAAAGTAGGTGAAGGAAGGAATGAGAAGTGGTTTTCTGTGACCGGGCCAGAGTGACTGGACAGAAAGGCCACCGAGGCCAGACCACCAGGGCCTTGTAAATCAGATGGAGTAGTTTAGATTTTGCCCTGAGGATACTGTACAGACTTTATGATCATCTCCGATAGCACTTTGGTGCTTAGGACTAGAAAACCTCTTTCAGAGGCGCAAAGAATAGAGACCCAAACGCATTCAGACACAGGAACCGAACTCTCAGACAGAAGTCAAGCTGCTTTCAAATGCTAACTGGAGATCAGCAGCAAAGCTTTTCACACGCTGCACTGCCATGAATTCCAGCCTAAACCCAGGTGAGAGCCTCAGTGTCTTTTCCCTGACCTCCCCACCCACATGGAAGCCCACAACTATCTCTGAGTAGTGACTACATACCAGTTTTTATGACAGACTCGTGTACCAGATCAGAAACACCACGCCTGCGGGACCACGGAAACTAAGATGGATGCCTCATGTTTTCCCAGCTAACCTCATTTGCTGCTTGTTCCAAAAGTAGCTTCTTATCTGCAGCCTTGAAAGCCTCGAGTGTGTTGGTGTTAAACAGAGTTCCAACAGCTGGGCAACAATGGGCTGGGGTGGGAGCACTCCTGGGTAGGAGAAAAACACGGTTAAGCAGGCACTGCTGGGACCCAGAGAGCCAGGGAGGGATAAACAAACCCGCCAAACAGTGGGAGACAGGACAGGGCTCTATGGGCAAACAGAGGATCGATCGTACATTTCTTTGGAAAAAGATAAATAACATTGCTTAAGAAATAAAAACAGTATGCCCCCCAAAGCCTCTATAGTCCCCTTACCCTATTCTCTCGGCATGTTGTTCTTCCACTGCCCCCCAAATATAAGGTCTTTTCAAATTTTTTATTCTTTCCCATCTTTAACCTGAAAGGGAAACATTATTCACCGAGCTCTACTGTGCTAAGTACTGTACAAAGTTTGAATTCTCGTAACAGCTTGTTCCCCCATTTAAAGGCTTAAGTAACTTGCTTGAGCTCACATGAGAATGGGCAGAGCTGGAATCTAAACTCAGAACTGGTTGGCTCCAAGGTGCTGTGCTGCCGACGCCCCATCAAGCCCTCCCAGGCTGCAGGGCCCTATTTCAAACCCACCTCTTACAGGAAGCCATCTCCTATTGTCGCTGGCAGCAGTTTACACATAAAACTGAGCATATTTTAGACTGCTTTGAAGACCGACAGTGACGTACACCCAACTGGATAGGAAGCTCTCTGAGGGCAAGGGAGACGTGCCCCTCTCTGACAGTCCCACACCCGAGCCCAGCCCGAACAGGCTCTGCAGAGCTGCTGCTGAGCAAAGCCCTGGTGGTTGCCTGAGTCCAGACAAAATGTGTCACCTGGGCTGCCTGCCAGTCCATCCTGCCACACGTGTACGGCACACTGCCCCTGTGAAGGACAGCCCTCACAGTCTTAGGGTAATCAAAATCAGGAGTGGGGAAGATGAGTTGATTCTGAACACAAACTCTGATGTGGAGAAATCTGGTCTCTTCTCTGAAATGATTAACTTGTGTTTCAGAGGTTACAGATGCTAAATGAAAATACTCACCTCATTAGTATCCTAATATTGCCACTTAATAACTACTGCAGAAAGAATGCATTTTTATTGATTGCACTGAAGGTAGCTGTATGGTTTAAAAGACCCAGCACCTCTTCATTCGAAGTTTGCATACAATTGGGTTCAGGGAGGCTGCAAGAAAAGATCAAAGCCTAAAACAGGCATGGAGGGCTGCAAAGAGTAACAAAGATTCTGCCAAATGCCGTCTGAAATGCTCAAACACCAAGTCTTGGGGGAAGAAGAACTTTCAATGGCCAGAGTCTTCCTTTGGGAGCTGATGAGTCAGCAATCATAGGTTGTTTGTAACCATTCTACTCCAATACAAGAATATTTTTCATCCAGGTGAGATGAGGCTATCAAAGAAAGTCTTGATGAGAAAAAAAAAATCACAAAGAGGTGAGATTAACGCTACAGAGAAGAAGAAGGAAGCAGAGTAGTTGGTAAACTGGGCCCTCTACTTTCATAAGACTTGGTCTCATGCAATTACTTCTGAAACAGAAGGAAGGATGTATAAACAGAAGGATGCTATGAATAATCTGACTTGGATACAAGCCCAAGAGCAGGAAGGTATCCTCCTTCCTAAATGTCCAGAAGTCCTGGATGTGTGAAAACCATGCCAAAGCCTTGTTCTGAGACTGGAGGAAACTACATCATGAGAATTCAAGCAACTGCCAGGACAGCTGTGCTCCTAGGCTCTCCTTCAAGCTGATTAATGAGGGCAAGATTAAGTTTCAAAGGAGAAGCACTTTTCATGACTCAAGTTCCACCAGGGGAGGTGGCCAGGGAAACAAATTTAAAAGTGATAATGGGAGGGAAAGCCATTCTACCAGTTTCTCAAGGTTTAAGTTCCACTTGTTCCACGAAAGGTGGCTCAGATGAGGACTGGAAAGAGTCCTCGACTTGGAAATGAGATAATTTTGTCCAAATTCTGTTCCTGGACATTTATTAGTTTAGTTTCCTACCATTCCATCTATATGAACTGTCCAGAATAGGCAAATCCACAGCGACAGAAAGAAGATTCCTGGTTGCCTAGGGTTGTGCGGAGGGAGACGGGAGCAATGAAGAAGTGGCTGCTAAGGGGCACAGGGTTTTGGGGGTGGTGGTGAAAATGTTCTGGAATTAGACAGTGGTGGTGGTTGCACAACCTTATGAAGATACTAAAACCCACTGATCTATACATTTTTAAAGGGTGAATTTCATTTTGCCTCAATAAAGCTGCTTAAGAAATCGGAAGGAGAAACCTTCCCCATATAGTAGCAAAGCCAGCAGTGCATCGCAATGTGTGCACTAACCTGGTGAGGAACGGATGCTGCCCAAGTCTGCAGCCTCGAACCGCGTGCAGATGTTGCCTGCGGAGGCTTGGCCTGCATTTTGCTTCAGTCTCCCAGTGATCACTCAGCAAAGTACGGGGACTGTTTTGCACCTGTTATCTGCACTTGGTCAAAGGACGGGCTAGATCCCCCAGAAGAAGGGCAGAAGTCACTTTTCACACCTGTAGGAATCTTACTCCACGTGCTCAGCTTTGCACGGTCACAGAAAACGTGGTGACCCGGGGAAGTGGTACTCGGTCTGGTGGCATGCAGCCCCTGCTTTCACAATACTCTGAGTTTCTGTTTATAACATCCTCTAACACAGTCCACTAGTGTCTTTCCATCAACCAGACCCTATCCCGTTTTGACAGCGATGTACTTAGACTGCTTGTAATTGAATCCGACAATTATCTGAGCATGTAGTACACGTCAGGTCTGTGTTAGGTGCTAGAGAGACAGCAGAGAGTAAGACACAGCCTATGCCCTGCACAGGTGATTCTGCATTTGAGTCTTATTTCCTTGGCTACTTTTTAAGTTCTTTGAGGAGAAGAGTTATTGCCTTCTATTTCTCTAAGTACAATTTGAGGTTTAGAAAAGAAAAATATTTCCTATGACTAAAAAGATAAATGTTCCTCAAGGGAAAGAGGCCCAGGGAAAGACAAACTTTTCTTTTAACCAGTTTCACATTTATACAGAGATTGTACATCAAAATCTATTCTTCTCCTCTTAAACAGAAACAGAATACACACAGATCCTTTTCCTCTCCCCAGCAGGATCTGAGTGGAGGGATGCATGCCCCTGCCCTACAGGACCTTTAAGAGATTGGGTGCATTTCTCCCACCTGTTTTCATCCTGGCTCTCTTTCCCTGTCTATCTACTGTGACCCGAAGGTGACAATTCAGTTCAGCAGCACACAAAGGCATGCTTCCCAGGATGATGGAGCCGTAAGAGAGAAGAAGACTGGACCACCACCCTGGACTGACAAGTGGGCAAGAAATGAACTTCCTTTGTGTTTGTGCCATCACATTTTTGGGTCTGGTTCAGCAGTGCACCCTACCCTAAGACAACGCCCTCCAATGTAAGACAATTAGTGCCTGATAAAATACGACTTGACTGGTAATTCACCAAATACAACGTAGAGAACAGGATCCTGTGTTGCTACCTTCGGGCAGAGGTCCGCGAGGCGTTCAGGGACTCAGAGTAAGGGGCATTTATCTGGCGCTATGCAAAGCTGAGATACTTGTAGCATCTCTTAGGTGAGAACTAGGATTGTTAGTTCTCCCACTGCATCTTATTCCTCTCTGTATGCCCAATCCTAGTATATTCTAACATCTAGACACAGAGGAAACAATAAGTATTTCTAAAATAACTATTACCTCTCCACATTTGTTACGGCATGGAATACAATCTAATGCAAATATTTGTTTTCTACCCCTGTCCAGGGCTCCTCCATGGCTCTGTGTTTCCTAAGTCTTTGTATTCCTAACATACACATTCTGCACTTAATAAACACTCAGTGTTTGATGAATAAATTCATGAAGATTTCCCTACAAATCCACGTAGGTGTACAGCAATAAAAACAAAGAACAGACAATACTAGTGAAAATGATTTGGACATAAAGAACTAATTTCTTCTGGGGAGCTCCAAGTGCTTTAATTAAATTGCCTTGGTCTGTTCAGGCTGCTATAACAAAATACCGCAGAATGGGTGGCTTATACACAACAGAAAACTATTTCTCATAGTTCTTGGGGCTGGAAGTCCAAGGGCAAGGCACCAGAACATCAGGTTCTGGTGAATGCCCTCTTCCGGTCGCAGACTGTGCATTTCTTGCTGTGTCCCCCTCACATGGCAAAAGCAGCGAGCTAGTTCTCTGGGGCCTGTTATAAGGGCACTAGACCCATTCGTGAGAGCTCTGAACTCATGATCTAATCACTTCCCAAAGGCCCTACCACCTAAAATTATAACCGTGGGCATTGGGTTTTCAACATATGAATGTGGAGGTGACATAAACATTTAAACCATAGCACCAACCATCCTAAGAAAGAGGGACTCAAAATCACAGACTATTAAAACTAGAAGGAATATTAGAAACTGAGAGTTAGAAAAGGACTTCTTCTACGTAATTTGGTTAATCAGCTGTTATCAGATACTAGGTCTTCACACTACATACAAATCCAGAGCTATTTTCACAACACTCGAGACCATGTTTTATTCTTGCTCACGTCCCCCACTGTGTCCCATGGAGCCCCGCACATGGTGAGTATTCAGTAGCTGAATGGAAAAATATGACCAGAAAAATCAAGCAATTTCTATGAAAGTCATAGGTGCAGGATCACAGATTTTCTTATCTTCTTCAACTAAAATTTCTGGATCACTGAATTTTAAGATGCTTGGATTTTGTAATAAAATCAAGGCTAACTTCTGTGGACTGATTTTTTTTCTATACTTGTTCCAAAGAACAAAACTATTAATATCTTTTAAAAAAAATAACCTTCAGAATAAAGATAGGAGCGAGGCTGGCTTGTGATGAATGTTGGACTCTCAAGATTACATTAAAACTGCACTGCTGATATTCCCCACTTCATCATCTTCAGATAATTTATTACTTGTACACTGTCTGTATTTTCCTCATTATCTTGCAATTGCTACAAAAGTAAGCTAGCTTTTGCCAAAACAGGAGAGAGATTACTAGGATGTAATTTGTTTTGATAACTAATCACAGGCATTATGGAGGAAGAAAGTTCTGAAGAGAACAAGAAACACCAACACACACCTTTTAAAGATATAAAGACTACCATTATTTTGCATCTATGTTATGAAATTTAATTTTGCAATTTGATTGAGATAAAGGGATAATATGTGTTGACTTTTGGAGAGATTAAAAAAAGAAAATTCTAGGGATTCTTTATTTGAAATACCCTAACCCGTGCCACTTTTAAATACCAGGCAATCCTTACAAAGATCTCTTTGCCTTCCCCAAATCCTTCATCTTGACACTGCTAAGGTACAAAAAAGCAGAAACAGCTGACCTCTCTGGAGCCTTTTATTCTTCAACTCTATTGTCTTACAGCTCCCAACATGGTTCCTGTTCCGCCCTTTTCTGCAGAATTTAGTTTGAGAGGACCACAAAAGTCCTAAGCCACAAATCCAATGACCCTCGCATTGAACGCTGACCTTCTTGCTTCCGTTTTTGAATCTCTTTCCTTCCTGAAAACATTTCTTTCTTTGGTTTTTCTAACACTCTTCTGGTTCTTTCTCCTCTCTGAAAACTCCCTCCGTATCCTCTTGCCCTCGCTAATCGGCTATCCTCACTGTTCTGGTCCTTTGTTCTTCTTACACTAGAGTCTCTTCCTCTCTTACAACCTCATGATCTTTTCTATTATACATGGAAGACTCTCAAGTCTAGTCTGACCCTCCCTCCTTGACTCCTGTGGCTCCTGGGCATTTCTACTGGATGCTGTCACCTCAAACCCAACATGTTCTAAACCAAACTTACCTCCTGGTGAAATTGTAGCCCCCTCCTGGTTTCTCTATTTCTAAAAAGCCCCCAGCTACTCAGACTGCAACCTCAGAAATACATTTTACCTTTCTTTCACCCTTCCTAAAATTAGGCCACATGTGACCTAGGGCAAGCCATTTTACCTTTTGACCCATGTTCCCTCATCTGAAAGAGAGAGAAAGGATTGGCAGTTCTGAAAGGATTATGTATGTGAAAATGCCTTGCTAATTAAGTCAATAAATGCCTTTTTTCTCTCCAGCAACTCCCCATGGCCTCCAACCAGATAAAAAAATTCTTTGAGGGTCTATGTCTTATTACTTTGTATAACCCTATCATGCCTTGCACAGTGGCTTCTACACAGAAGTAGCCTAAGAAACATTCACTGATGCCCATAGATAGGAATAAGTCGAGAGATACCAGTAAAGGATCACAAAATATTAACTATGATCAAAATCAGGAGAGATGTCATCTAAGTCTCAATCAATCTAGATGGTATTTGGCCACAAACAGGCTCTGACAAATACCTGCTGACAAAATCAATCAGATAGTCCTAAGCATGCAGCACTTGTCTCTGTGTTATGGAGGGTGAAGAGAACTACGAGGAGCTGGGCCTGTCCACCAGGAGCTCCCCTAGTTTCCCTGTGGTCCATCTATGAGGGAGGTTAAGAATGGTCATTCCTTACAAAAAGCAAACATTGTTCTTTACTGCAGATTTACAGCAAGAAATACTCACATGTCAAAAGCACTGAACTCCAACGTTAAGCGAGCTGGCAGCCCAACAGAATCACCTGCACAGAAAGAACCACGATCACATTTTCAATCGTAAGTCAGTAATAGCAGCATTAATAACAAAAACATTTGCAAATAATTTTGTTCTCTTTGTTGAGCCCAAAGTGCCCTATGCAATTCCTGGTTATCCAAACTAAACAGGAACTTAGCAGAAAATGACAAGTGCCTTTGTGAATTTGAGAAATTTGCCAAGAATATTTAAAAAAAAAATTCACTGGACAAAAATATTTCCAATCTCCTCTCCCATCAATACTAAGTAACCAGTATTAAATCTTGGGATTAATAACTTGGGTTTTACTTCTCCCTTTCTTTTCCCCACAACAGGGTAAAAGAAGTGGAAATGAACATGGGTCAAAAGTTACGAAGTAAAACAGAAACCAGTGAAGACCATCATTATAGAAGACAAGGGTGTCCCTTGTTAAAGGAAAGCTGACCCTATACTGGAGGGCACAGAAGATAATAAAAGACGATGGAAGATGGAGTTTAACATTGCCTACCGTTGTAGTAATAACCCTTAATGTCCTTGGGAGCTTCATCCAGCCGATACTCATTCAGCTTCTTCTGGGTCAGCTCATGCCAGAACCCAGCATCCAGGGCACTGTTAAAGGGGGCGAACTGCAGTTTGGGGACTCCAGGATCCCCCGTAGCTGCCGCCATTATCTATTGCCTACTGAAAACAAAACAGAACACAACGAAAGAGCACAATGGTGAAAAAAAGAACATTTGCAATAATGTTTAATTAAAACAACAAACAGACAAAAAGGAAAGAGTAAAATTGTCTCTATCTGCAGATACCATGACTTTATATATAGAAAATCCTAAAGACTCAATCAAAAACTGTTGGTTCTAATCAATTAAATCAGCCAAGTTGCATAATACAAAATTAACATGCAAAAATCAGTAGTGTTTCTATGCACTAACAATGAATTTTCTGAAAAGAAAGGAAATCAATCCTACTTACATTAGCATCAAAAACAATAAAATACTTACGATGAATATAACTAAGGAGGGGAAAGATCTCTACTCAGAAAGCTATAAGACACTGATGAAAGAAATCAAAAGTGACACAAATAAATGGAAAGGTAGTCCATTTTTGTGGATTATAAGAATTAATACTGTTAAATCATCAATACTACCAAAAGCCATCTATAAATTCAATGCAGTCCCTAACAAGATTTCAATGGCATTTTTTACAAAGGCAGAAAAAAAACACTCTTAAAATTGATATGGAACCACACAAGACCCCAAATAGTGAAAGAAACCCTAAGAAAGAAGAACACAGCAGAAGGCATCACACTTCCTGATTTCAAGCTACACTATAAAGCCAAAGTCATCAAAACAGTATGGTATTGGCATAAAAACAGACAAATAGACCAATGGAACAGAATCAAGAGCCCAGAAATAAATCCCAGCATATAGAGTCAATTAATATTGGGCAAGGGAGCCAAGAATACTCAATGGAGAAAAGGCAGTCTTTTCAATAAATGTGGCTGGTATAATTGGATATTTAATGTAAAAGAATGAAAGTGGACCCATACCTTACACTCACAAAAATTAACTCAAAATGGATTAAAGACTTACATGTAAGACCTGAAGCCATGAAACTCTTAGAAGAAAATATAAGAATAAAGCTCCTTGACATGGGTCTTGGTAATGATATTTTGGATATGACACCTAAAGCACACTCACCAAAATCAAAAATAAACAAGTGGGACTATATCAAACTTCTACACAGCAAAAGAAACAACCAACAAAGTGAAAAGAAAACCTACAGAATGGGAAAGAGTATTTGCAAACCATATATCTGATAAGGGGTTAATATCCAAAATATATAAAGAACTCTTACAACTCAATAGCAAAAAAGCAAATGAGCAAAGGACCCGAATAGACATTTCTCCAAAGAAGACATGTGAAAGGTCAAAGGTACATGAAAAGATGTTCAACATCACAAAAGATGTTCGTCATCAGAGAGATGCAAATTAAATATGCAATGAGATATCACCTCAGGCCTGTTAGGATGGCCATCATCAAATGGACAAGAAATAACAAATGCTGGTGAGGACGTGGAGAAAAAGGAACCCTGTGCATCACTAGTGAGACTGTAAACTGGTACAGCCACTATGGAAAACAGTATAGAGGATCCTCAAAAAGTTAAAAGTAGAACTACTGTACAACCCAGCAATTCTACTTCTGGGAATATATCTAAAGGAAAGGAAAATATTAACTCAAAAAGATATCTGCACCCCCATGTTCACTACAGTACTATTTACAATAGCCGAGACATAAAAAGAACCTAAGTGTCCCCTGATAGAGGAATGGATGAAGGATCTGTGATGTATATATACATACAATGGGATATTCATCAGCCATCAAAAAATGAGAAAATCCTACCATTTACAACGTGGATGGACCTTCGAGGCATTACGCTAAGTGAAATAAATCAGAGAAAGACAAATACTGTATGATCTCACTTATATGTGGAATCTAAAGAATAACAACAAAAACCCCACCAAACTCAGGGAATAAGAGATCAGACTTCTTCCCAGAGGTGAAGGAAAGGGTGGAGGGAGGGGGAATTGGAGGAAGGTGATCAAAATGTACACACTCCATTTATAAGGTAAGGACGTGACATACAACATGACTAGAACTAGCCCTGCTGTATGACATGTAGCTGTGAAGAGAGTTAAATACTGAGGGTTCTCATCACAAGGAAAAAATTGTTCCTTTTTCCCCTTCCTTTTCTTTTTAGTGTATTTATATGTGAAGATGGAAGTTAGCAAGACCTATTGTGGTGAACATTTCACCATGCTGTATGCCTTAAACTTACGCAGTCATAATGTATGTCAATTATTTCTCAATAAAACTGGGGGGAGGCGGGGGTGGGGGGCGTACCCAAACTGACAAACAAAAAGTATGACAGGTATTTGGGCGACCTGAAGATGCAACTTTGGAAATCAACCGGAGTGATGTGCCTCTGTTGTCAAGTTTAGCCTCCTCATGACACAGCTGACTTTCCTAAGTAACCCTTCGCGGCCTTCACTTTTGTGCATCTTCTTTTCTTGTGAAAGTCAGTCTGACTGATGCGCTGGTGTTATTCCTTCTTCCACACATAGTCTCAGCAGTTTTTGCCAGCCTGTGTGGTCCCAGAGAAGTTTGCAAGTACAAAGCCCAGCCAGTTAGAAACACAACAACGCAGAGTTCTGAATGAGGGCAGTGCTTGAGCTCCTGGCTACCAGAAGGAAAACATCTCTTCCCACCTAACCACAGAACCTGCATTTCTCTGAAATGTCATCTTTTGTCCTTTAAATGCATGGAAATGCTGCACTTTACTATATTTTCTTTAATATTTCATTTTCTCAGTCAAATCATCAAATAAATGTGACCCTTCCTGCAACCGAGCAGGTGTACGCTGGAACTCCCTCGGTTCCCTGCACTCTCTCAGGGGTACCTTGTATCCCAGTCTGAGGAGCACAGTAGTAGAGGAACTTGGCAGTTCTAAAAAGCACAACTTGATGAGGTCCCTTCACTTTCCATCCTGTCCAATTGCCCTGTGACCAGACAGATTAATATTTCTGCAGTGGAATGTGTGAATAGTCACAGTAGATGGGATAAATGTTTTCAAAAGACAGTTCATTTCCACTCAAGAGAGGATTTGCTCGAGTTTTGTGCCAAGGTTATTAAATAGCTTTCAGTTTTCCAAACTTGTTGGATTTTAGAATTAGAGATACGAAGCTTTGGAGTGATAATAACAATATAGAAAAACGCAAAGTTAGTATCACGTAAAAGGGCTAAATCAAAAAGGGGGAGAGGCACACGGGGCAGAGCAGGGAGAAAGCCTCAGCTGGTGCTGAGTTATGTTGAAAAGGATGGGCTTGGAGGGGGAAGATGGGCAGAAGGCGGAAGGAACAAATAGAGTGGGGGAATCGTGTGGCAGAAACGGGGAAGCCTGGGCCTAGCTGTCCTTGGAGGGTCGGTACTGTGCAAGAGCAACACACACAAAGTTGAGCAGGTTACACAGTGAACACGGATAGAGAAGGTTCAAAGGTGAGGCTGAAGGATTCTGGAATGGGAAGCCAGTTTGGAACAGGGAATATGACAGAATTCTGCAGTGGCAAAATGGCTCCGAAGGAGGTAGGTACCAGCTTAAGAACTTATGAAGAGCTGGATTAGAGCTGAGGAGGTCAGACGGAAAACAGAGAGATCCTCACTGGAGACAGTTTAAGAGAAAAGGTACTCCCACTTGGTTATCTTGGTGGATTCAAGGAACGAAAGAGAGGAAAAGGCCCCCGGGATGTCCAGGCCTGACTGGTGAGGAGAATGGCCGCTCCACTCCTCCTCTGAGAGGAAGAGTCTGAGGCAGAAGAGTAATGATAAATTTAAGAGATTTTCAGCGAGGACAACGGCAGGGCAGGGTAGAGTGAAGATGGCTCAGGGAACTGGGCTGGCTCGAGAAGGTGGATCAGAAATTTCAGAGGCATTTACACCGGGATAACAGCTCAAGCAGACGAGAATGCTCAGTTCTTCAAGCTCCTCAGAGAAAGAAAAGCCAGAGCCCAACAGAGTCCTTAAGAATGTCCACTATTAGCGGGTAAGAAGAAATAGAACCAGCAGCACAAACAAAGGACACGCAAAGGGCAGTGCGCAGCACTAGTCGGTATACCAGGGTGGTATGTCTATCCATGGACCCGAAGCAGTAACAAAGTTTGAAGAGGGTGATGACAAATGGTGGCAGAGAACACTAAAAGGTACCTCTCTCCTCCACAACGCAGCTGGCATTTTCTTCCTGCTGTTGGATTTTGCAAGTGTTCATGCTCAGCCCTCTCCTTAGCCTACAAGCTTTCCCAAAGCAAAAGTATTCATTTTCTATATCAATTTCTATCTATATGCTAATGAATCCCAGGACTGTATTTCTAGCGCTAACCTGCAAACACATATGTAAGTGTCTTTGAAAGTCAGGACTTGGATTTCTCAGATATCTTAAATTCAACAAATCCGAAACTGAACATACCTTTTCCCAAAATTCTGCCCCTTTTCCTGTATGTCCTACTTTACTTAGTAACCCCACACATTCAAGGTAGAAACCTGAGTCATCTTCAATTTTTCTGCCTCTCACATCCAATAAATGACTAATTTCTAGATGATCAATCTTAAACAGTCCTCTGGAATGAGATGAAGATAAGTTACTGAATATTGACCAGGACCAGGCACCTGTTACTTCTCCCAACTACCTTAAGAAGTAACAGTTGCAGTTTCACAGAGGAAGAAACTGAGGTTCAGAGAGCTAAGAAGTTTACAGAAGGTTGGATAGTTAGTTAAGTCGGGGAACCAGCATTCAACTCCAATGCCAAACTCTTCATGCAATGTCATGCTTCCTGCCCAGGTCGGCTTTCCTTCTCCTCACTCCCACTGCCACACGGCTGCACCCCCACGCCCACCCCAATCGTCTCACACTTCTGCTCCTGCAGTATTATGTTCACAGGTCATTGACTTCAGTCTGTTCTTCTCCAAACAAGATGTCACACTGCCACCAGAACTGGTCTGCACAGGTGACTCCCTTGTTTAAATAAACAAACAATCCTTACTGGCCTTAAGACTCAAGAGAGTCAGGTGCCATCGCTACCTTAGCCTGCTAGCTGCCCAAATGTATGCCTTTGCTGATGACCTGGTATTATATATTATATAATATTATATATAATTTTGTATTAGATTACAAGACCCAGTCTTATATAATAGTAAAATAAGACCGGGTCTTATATTAATTTTTGCTCCAAAAGATGCATTAGGGCTGACTATCCGGCTAGGCCTTATTTTCCGGGAAACAAGGTAGTAAGTGTTCTAACTGAATGCTTATTCTGTGCCAAGCACTACACTAAATATTTTACATATTATCTATGTCAACCCCAAAGTTGTTGTATTATACTTTCTTTATAGAAAAGAAAACAGAAGCACTGAGAGGTTAAGTAACTTGCCCAAAGTCACACAGTTAGGAAGTGAAAGAGCTGAGTGTCTAACCCAGGTCTGCTGGCTTCAAAGTCCTGACTTTCATCACTACACTATAATGCCTTGAAAGAAGAAGCACAGCCACCCTTTCTCAGAACCTTTATATTGCTCACAGCCCCACATATGCTAAAGAATAACCAGTTGTTTTGAAAAACATTTACATACTAACCTCTTTTACAATCAAGTCAAAAGAAAAAGATGGTGGCCAGAACAATCTTCCATAATGGAAAGAAATCAGCACAGCGCTGACAGTGGTACAAATGGATTTCATTTGAAATCCTCCACGTGATGGGTCATCAGGCTCCTACACACTTTAGTCATCCACAACTTACTCCAAGTTCAATGGTAACTTGTTTTCATCATCATTCTGCTGAGGTCATCAAGATGGAATTTTACCAGTGCCAGAGACAAAAGAGAAAACTCTATTTCATACAGCACTTCAGTAGCTTGGGAAAAGTGACTCAGGATGACCACTTAGAAGACAAAGGAGAGGCATAGTAAGAAAGTAATTTGCATAAGAGGTGCATCCTTCAAACATTTTCTGACTTATTTGGTCTTTGAGAAATTCCAAACTGAACCCAAGAGCCTATTTCACAAGAGGATATGATTGGTGTTTAGCTGCTGAACCATTGGTTGATAGGCTAAGAAAATGGGAAGATTTTAAGCAACAGCAGCATGTGATAAGGAATCTACTAGAAACATCTAAATAGGACACTCAAGTATAAATGTATCAAGTAGAAAGCTACACATCTAGGTCAAATCGCCATCTCCCCTAAACTGGAAGGGAAGATTCAAGAAGTAATGATCCGAAGGAAATTCTGGAGGGAGTGGGAAGTGAGTCCTTGGTGCAAAGTGATTCATGTGTAACTAACCTAGATCCAGATATTACCTGCTTCCTGAAAATCAAGGTTTGCCTATATAACCCTAGAAAGTGTAGGTGAGACTTCTGGCCTCTGCTTAGCTTAGAAAGCTAGATTATTTCTATCAACCTTCAACGCTACATACAGACACATTCATGGAAAGAAACTGACACAGGCATCATTGTAAGTGTGGCTCAATTTTATTTCAAACTATTTCTATCATCATATTCAGGATGTGAAACCCACGAGTTACACAAGATGGAATTGTGTCACTTCCAGTGAAAGAGGAAAGGCTTTGGTGAGGATTCAACACTATCATGAACAAGAATCCCAGCAGTGTAAGAAAGCTAACAGTAACCAAAACATCTGGTCAAGATAAAACCGAAAAAGCAGGTGGGTGGTTAAGCAATAGGAACTGTCTGGGGCTGTGTCTACCACCCAAACTTGGTGCAAAGTTCAAGCTTTTATGAAAATAAAACTAAGTCAATGCTCAGCAACAAGTAGGAGATTTTATAAAAAAACAAAACTCCATTGTATGAATACTTATCAAAGTTTCTTTCCACATGGACCTAAACCTTGTGTTTGTGCTGTTCTTTAAAGTCAAAACTCCACAGGAAAATGAGTGTTAGTGGTTGCTTCCCAGGAAAGGAGCTATGGGGTCAGGAGACGGGCGTGGAGGGACTTGTTTCACCGTACGACCCTTTTGCCCTTTGAATTTGGTATTCAAAATTCAATGAATTTTGTGTATGTGGGATAACAAATAAGTAAAATCATTAAAGAAAGAAGTCCTAACTCAGTGGCAGGAAGACAGGGGAAAGCAACTCAACTGCTTTAGTGCCAGGATATAACACCTGGGAGATACATGATGAATGAACCATGTGGTATTCATCTTTTCTCAGCACTTAGCACAGTGCCTGGAAAACATTAGGAGCCCAGTAAATGTTGACATGAAATAATAGCTCTCTTACCCCCCCAAAGGGCCAATGGATGGATGCTATAATGAGACATATTTCAGCAGAGTTTAAAAATTACGAATAACCTGAATTGTCCAAATAGGAAATAAACTGACCAGGGAGATAATGAATTTTCCATTAGTAGAAGTGTTCAAGCATATATTAGATGATCATTTGCCAAATGATATTGTACAAAGGATTACTGTATCAGGCAGTCAGGCGAGACCAGGGGTTGGCAGGCTTTTCCTGAAAAGGGCCAAATAGTAAATATTTTAAGCACTGCAAGCCAAAACAGTTTCTGCCATATTTCTTCTTCCTTTTACAACTCTTGAAAAATGTAAAACACATTCTTCGCTCATGGGCTGCACCAAAAAAGGCCCCCGGCAGGATCTGACCTGCAGGGTGTAGTTTGCTAACCCCTGGATTAGATGCTCTTCCATCAGAAGGCAGCAGAAATATGCAAGGACTGCAGAGGGGAAAGCAGATTGCAAGACCAGATTCCAAAGCCACACTTGCTGATCTGTAACATGCACCTTGTAACACTGCAAAGACATCTTTATGAACTAGTAAATGCAGTCTACACAGAACACTCTCTCACATACGTCAGCGTTATTAAGACAAAATGAAGCTCGTCTGGTATTTATACATGTTCGTAACATGCGGCATTCCACGTCCTAAGCAGGCATGTTACCACAAGTCTGACGGTTTCCTTCGTTACTGTCTCCTGGACCCCTGTAAGCACCCCCTAACCTCTCTAGTGCCAACCTGATGGCCCTGCCACACCCCATCTCTGACTTGATGCTGAAAAACATCAAGCAGCTTGGTGCTCCTCTAACACACTTGCTGTCCTGCCTCCACAACCCTGAACGAACAGCTCCCTCTGTCTAAAAGGCACACCAGCTCCTGTGCTGCCTGGCACTTTTCAAAACCCAGCTCAGAGGTGATCTTCTCTAGAAAGCCTTCCAGAGCGGCCTCTCACTCTCTGCTCCTCTCGTCAGCTACAGTTACTCACTTCTGTCTTTAAGGTACCTCTACATTTAGTATTGTTGTTCAATTCTTTGCTTTTCTGTCTGCCTCCATTCCACCAGCCTGATTGTAAATTCTACCAATGCAGATCCTGGCTCATATTCCTCTAGGTATACCCTGGTCCCCTGCAGAGTGGCTCAAATGTTACTAAGATGGATTCTAGAAACCTTTTAAGATGAACTCTAGAAACCCAGGAGAAACAAGAGAAAGAAGTAACACAGGCTTCTGTGATTGGGAGAAAAACTCTAGGCTTGTTACCATGGAATATGGAGACTGAAATGGGAAGTCATGAAGAATATATGGAGATACACCGTGTGACTTAGGTCTCTAAACCTATCATTATTTTCTAAGGACTAAGATCTTAGAGGGCAGAAAATATGCACATACAAATCAATTTAAATGAAACCTTACTCAACCAAATGCAGAAGTAGTAAACAATCAATCTTTCTTCGTGAAAGTGTTTCCATAGTTACATAAATTAAAAGCGCACATTTCACGGTCTCAAAAGTATCTCTCCACAAAAAATCTAGTAATTACAAGGGAGAGAAAAAGTGACTCTACAGTGACAAAATCTGGCTGACACCATCTTAATGAAGGGACCAAAGTTAACACCAGCAGTAATGGGACAAATAGACGTAGTGGACAAATAGAATGCACTGAAAAGAACATGTCTCCGGTATTCAGCTGGAAATACATGACCCGGAGCAAATCGGGAGGACACATCAGATAAACCCAAACTGAGAAACATTCCACAAAATGACTGGCATTGGTTTATATCTTTAAAAGTGTCAAGGTCTTAAAAGTTAAGGGAAGACTAAGGAACTGTTCCAGAGTGAAAGAGACGAGAGAGACAAGATGACGAGGGGCAACGCCTGGTCCGAGGCTGGCGTTCTGCTGTGAAGCATCTTATCAGGACAACAGCTGAATGGAGGCTCTGAGAGAGCGGTGTACGGAAGGTCTTTGTCTTAATTCTCGTAAGGTTTCTGTAAGTTTAAAATTGTTCCAAAGTAAAATGTTAATACAATTTTAGCGCCTGCACACGCCGAGCCTATGCTATGTTCACCAGGCAAAACCAACCAACGTGACAGAAGTTAGAATAGAAATTACAGGGTAGGGTATGGCTATTGGCTGGGAAAGAGCATGAGGAAGCCTCCTGGGGAACCGGAAATAGTCTATATACCCTGAGCTGGATGATGGTTACAAGGCACGTACATATGTAAAAAATCCACGAGCTATATATGTATGATGAGTGTACTTTACTATATGCATGTTATACCTGAACAAAAGAGTAGAACAGAAAACCCTATATTCAAGCTATACCAACGCTATAAAGAACCTTCCTGTATTCATCCAACAGTAAACAGACGAGCTACTTAAACCTAGCTTTGGTGAAAAGACATTCACTGCACTCAGTAAGAAGTTTATATGAAATATCATTTCCATACATTTTTCTAGCATTTTATTAAAGATCCTGAAATGGAAGTATTTTGGCTCTTCTGCTTATAAAATTAATTGAGGCAGAAGTGCTTCCTGGAGTGCGTCTGCCCAACCGTTCTCCCTCCATGGGGGACCAATAGGATTGGACACAATAAATATTAACCCAGTGTAGGATTTTTAGAAATGAAGAAGTAAAATTGGTAGAAAACAAACAACAATCATAGAATAAAAAACAATAACAACAAACTGTCTTTAGGGAAACTAGACCCTTGGTAGGAGGGCAGAAAAACAGACCAGCCTGACTACTAAAATATCTCTCACTATAATTTTTCCATGTGTGTTGTTAGATTTTTGTTCATTTGCTTTGGAAGGGCAGGGGAGTTTTTAATGGTTCAGAGGAAGGATGCTAAAAGCTAAGGAAGTTGGGAGCCTGGTTGTCAGTCAGATAAACCCAAGTTTGAGTTCAGGCTCCACCTCTTACTGGCTGAATAGCCTGGGGCAGGTAACTTCATACCTTGTGCCTCACTTTCCTTGTCTGTAAAATCAGGATAATTACACCCAACCCAGGAGGTTGTGGGGAGGGCTGAATGAGAGGGTGTGATGTGCCTGCTACAGTGCCTGGAAATAGTCAGCAGTCAAGAAATGGTAGCTGCTATTAATTTTTCTTGTTACCCCCCCGCCCAACACACCCTGGTGCCTGACTAATGTGATTGCCCTTCTCCATGCTATGAAAACTTCCTCTGCTACAAACACACATCATTTAAGTTTCATCTCCCTTCACTGTAGTCACAGCAGAGGTTTAATTAAAATGAAACGGATGGTCTCCTGCTATATGTCATCAAGGGGGAAGTCCAGAGGAACAATTTCTAAGGAGTTAGGAGCACTCTGTGTTCAATTTCTCTGAGGCCACGTGGGGCCATTCACTTAGCAGAAGTGCCAGAATAACCGCAATTTGGCCCTGAAGTACCTTCCCTGAGCCAAAATGGAGCACACAGAGCAAGCTTCTGTTCTCATTTTTCCAGCTGCGGGACTGTGAGCTCTGGCAGTCATTAAAATAAGCACCAAACCACAGAATATGTTTTTAGCTGCTGATGGGTGAAGAGGTAGAGATGGCCGGGAGTGGGGAGAGGGCCCCTTTGGCATATGGAGCCAATGCACATTCTGCAGCTAATGATGCTGCTGCAACTTCATGAGTTTTGGAAACAATTTGCAAGGCTGCTAAAGAGGGAGATTTAACAAATCTTCCCTTCCAAAAGGGGGCGGGGAAAGGAGGGGAGACAGAGTTCCAAACTTAGGACAGATTAGGCTTTACTGGAAGATGAAAACTCAGGACCCCTGCAGGGCACCCGCTGTACCCTACAGGCTAGAAGCCTCAGTTCCTTTTAAAAATTGCATTAGAATCAAGATGCCCCTGAGCCAAACTGATGTCTCCACAAGATACCAAATCACCCAAAATGGCTTTTTTGTGACTGTGCTGTTAGGTGGTAACAGCTGGTCACATAAGCCATCAGAATGACTGCTATTACGAAGGAGTCATCCCCTCACCTCCCCGTCAGCTACTTCTACCCCTACAGAATTGACATTATTTCCTTCTTCAGGAGGTCAATCAAAAAACCAGCAGTCACCTCCATTGTCTTCAAACTGTAACCTGCATTCTCCCAGGAGTTTTTTTTCTTTTGTTTGTTTTCCTTCTGTTGTAATAACCTTAACCTTCACATACACTCTGCTCTCACCCAGCCTGTTTGGAGAATTGACGCACTGGATAGATACCAGTAGTGTAGGGTGTGGCAAGCCTACAAGGGAGAGTGGAAGCTGAGAAAATCTGGAAGAGAACAGACAACACAAGGATGATGGAGAACAGTATGACTACTTATGAGTCTTTTTTTGTTACCTCCACCAATCAACAGTGTCACATTGGCTTTTTTGTGACTGTACTGCATTCTGTGCATGAGGGACAGCCACAGAATTGCTAGGGAGCTCTTATGTCAACCAACAACTAACACCTGTGATGGTTTCCTAAAAGCCGGTTAAATTATGAAGGCCTGCTTCCGAATAAGTGAGTCTCTCTGGTTTTCATTTCTGGTGATCTTCAAGGAGTCCTGAAAAATGGGAGAGATGCTAAAAAATTAGGACTAGCCAACACTTGATTTCAGATTTTCAAAATATTTGTTTTCCAAAGGTGAGAGTAAGAACGGTTCCCGTAGCCCACTCACCAGAGATTTTGCTCCCAGGAAAAGTGCCATGTGGGCCCTTCCAGTCCACACGGTACCTTTGTACAGTTAGAAAATTGTACCCCTTCGAGACATTTTACTTCCTTTTCTTAGAAAATTGTAGCAATATATTGATTAGATTGTCTCAAGACATTTTACCCTGGTCTGCCAAAAAATTGTCATTACAAAGATCCAGCCATCACGCCTGTGATCTAAACAGAACCCCTCAGATGTGGCCTCTTGTGCAGCATAAAACCTGGGGAACTGTAGGCACCAGTCTTGGGGAATCACAAAGGCCTCTATGGTTTAAGAACAAGTCATGACAGACTGACTGCATTTTTGCCTGGAGCACAGAAGAACCTGAGACAGAGGATGGAGGATATTTGGACCTGAGCAAGGTATCTGACAAGGCTGCTCCAGGTATCCTAGCAGGTAAGATGAAGACATAGGAATTAAGTACTAACATAATTACAGGGATTAAGAACTGGTAAAATAATCTTCTTCAAAGGAAGTTGGTTAAGGAATGAACTGATATTAATAAGCAAGGAGCTAATAGTGGTTAAGTCTTTGGTCCCATGCAATTTATTTTTACCATAGTCCCCCCCTTATCCGGCTTCTCTTTCTGCAGTTTCAGTGACCCATAGTCAACCACAGTCTGAAAACATTAATTGAAAAATTCCAGAACAATTCCTAAGATTTAAATTGTACATTGTTCTGAGCAACGGGATGAAACCTTGCACTGGCCACCTCTGTCCTGCCCTGGTCACGAACCATCGCTGTGTCCAGCGTATCCACACTGTACATGCTCCCCACCTGCCATTCCAAAAAAAACAAACCCTTCAATTATCAAGGATCCTCAACCATTGACATCATCTGCTCCTGACATCCAACGGTCAGCATGCTCATGGCTCAGTGATCCAGAATTGGCCAAAGCACATGACCCTCCCTCCGAAGTGCAGGCAGAAGGTCAGGAGCCTAATGCGCAGCCTGCATGCCATCCTTCACCTCACCGGGGAGGCGTTTCACCATCTCACATCATCACAAGAAGAAGGGTGAGTACAGCACAGTAAGATATTTTGACAGAGAGAGACCACATTCACATAAGTTAAACTGTACAGTATATTGTTATAATTGTTCTATTTTATTATTAGTTATTGTTGTTAATCTCTTGCTGTGCCTCATTTATAAATTAAACTTGACCACAGGTATGTACATATGTATAGGGGAAAACAATATATACATAGGGTAAGGTACTATCCATAGTTTCAGGCATCTACTGGGGGTCTCGGAACATATCCCCCATGGACAGGGAGGATTTTATTTATCTATATTAATGAATATTCATCAATTTTACTATGTATTTCGTGTGTGCTGAACCTGTGTCAGGGGCTTACAGCAGGAAAACAGACCAAACAAATCTATCCAACAAGGTATTCTTATATTTTATCAGTGACTTGGATAACAATATGTTTGCTCATCAACTCTACACATGACATGAAGCAGGAAGGAATAGGCAATATGATGTATAAAAAAAAAATCAAAATAAAAAAGATTCTGATCACCTGGAATGACAGGCCTATTTTAACAAGATTAAAACTTTCATAGGTAAATACAGGGTCATAAATCTCAGTCCAAAATATAATCCAACTGGACAATAAAGCAGTCTGATACACTGGAGGCAGTACAATAGATAGAAGGGCATAGCTTCATGAGTCAGAGAGACCCAAGTTCAAATCCCACCTCTAGTACTTCTAGCCACACAACCTTGGACAAGTCATTTAACTTTTCTGAGCCTGTTTCCCCACCCATAAGGTGGGAAACCATGTACCATACAGAATTATTGTGAGAATTCAATTAGAAAATGCATGTATCTGACACACAAGGTACTCAAAAGTAGAACTAATATTATCAACAAAACATGTGTGAAAGACACTGGGGTTTCCATTTAGTTATTCCTTCAGTAAATACTCATATTACGTACTAGTCCCCATGCTGTATTTCAGGATTCAATGGCACAAAAGCTTTAATCCCTGCCAGTTGGGAGGCTGTGCAGGAATATAGACAGGAAGTGAGAAGAGCCTGAACTAAGGCAGTGGGAGAGAAAATGGAGAAGACATGTCGGGAGATATGAAGGAAGCACAATCTGTGGAGCTCCGATGACTGCCTGGGCTGGCTGGGGTGGGGGGGCGGGTATGAGAGGGAAAAGCCCAAGATGACTCCCAGGGTTCTGTTTTGAATGACCAAATGGAAGAAAGGGAATGAGTGAGAGTAAAGAATGGAGAAAGAACCACAGGTTTGGAGGGAAGATGCTGAGCTTAGTTTTGAACTTGCTGAGGTTGAGGGCTGGTACTCAGGAGAAATCCAGGCTCAAGACACAAATCAGCGGTCACTGGCAGGCACAGAAATGGGAGTTGAAGCTGTGGGTGAGAAAAGCAGAGCAGAAAGCAGAGCATAGGAGAAAACTAGCATTTAAGAGACAAAAGGAAGAAAAGAGCCCACAATGGAAACTGAGGGGGAAATGGCCAGATGGATAGTACAAAGCAGGAATGGTTTTCATACCTGAAGGAGTATCAGCAATATCAGATACGCGGAGAATTCAAAAGATGAGGACGCAACTGTGTTCAGGAGTTCTGGCAACATCAAGGTCTGATGACCGGGAAGAGTCAAAGGCAAGGTTAGGAAGCTAGGAGAGGCATGGAAATGTGAAAGACAAGAAGACGGGCAAGGGAGCTGCCCACATACACAGGAGAAGCGCCGAGCAGCGCTGAGAGCCCCTAGTGTGACCGTGTCGAAAGCATGTTTGTAACAAGCGAAGTGGGGCCTTAGGTTACCTCAAGACAAGAACCGTCCTGCTCTGCACGGACTCCTGGAGGAAAGAGGACTTCTTTTCTACACCGCACACTCAAACAGAGACTGTCAAACAGGAACAAGGTCAAAGAAAGATGATAAATCACCCAAAGGTGATTATTGTGGGGCTGGACTGACACCGAGTGAATATGGTGGTACGCAGTCGGCCAAGACCATGGAGATGCATACTGTCTACCTGGTAACAAAGCAGCACCTATTTATGCTCCCTTGAATACACAATCTGGCCTCACTTACACTGGAGAAAGGTGGGAGGACTGGGAGACAGAGGAAAGCAGGGAGGCATTCATGAACTTCATGTCATGTAAATGACAATGGAGGACAGAGCCCATTCGGACTTCCAAGTAAAATCTCAGAGAAGCTCAGGGATAATCAGTCAGGGACCACTCACCAAAGAACTTTCTTATTATTTCCACACAGACACTTCCTCACCCCACACCCCATATCCTGAGTCCCGTCTCCCTCCTCTCCTTAAGTAAGGTCATTCAGTTAGCAGTCAGCAAATCCCACTTCCTTTATCTCACAAACCCAGCCACCCCATTCTCTCCCCACGGCCACTGCCTTGGTGCAGGCCTCCCTCCTCTGTCACCTAGACCATGGCCACAGTGCCCTGACCGGTGTCCTGCTGGTCCTGCCCTGGCTAGTACAACCACCACAATGCTACCTCGGTTATTTAAAACAGGCAAGGACATGTCACGTCCTGCTTAAAATCCTTCGTTGCCCCACTCTCCACCACCATATTTTCAAAATAAAGTCCAAACTTCTTAGCATGGCAATAGTATCTGCTATAGTTTATTGTTTACCATGTACCAGTGCCGAGTGACTAACACATATCATCTCTTTCAATTCTCATGGCAATCCTGGGAGGTAGGCTTATAGCTCCCCTTTTTATAGACAAAGAAACTGAAGCTTGGAAAGAGAGCGACTTACCCAAGGTTACAAAACTATGTCAGCAGCAAGGCCACTATCGGTCCCCAGGCTTTTTAGATTCCGAAGCCTGTGTTCTTAACCTGCTATTGCCCACAATTGTGAGCCCTCACGATCGGCTTCCTGCCTACCTCTCCAGTCACCTCTTACCTTCCAGCTCTACACTCCAACTTGGGTGAAGTGCTTGTAGGTCATGCGTGGTTGTCCATAGCCCTTTGCTCATGCCATTCCCAACGTCTGCAATAGCACCCCACCTACAGCCCTTCCCCTGACTAATCCTGCTCATCCTTTAGGACTTGGATAAAGAACACCTCCTCACAAAAGCCTTCTCTGATTCCTCAGCCTGACTTAGGAGCACCCTAAGTCCTCCTCTAGCAAACCTCTACAATAGCTTCACACCACAGTATTGCTGTCGATCTCTGTGACTTAAAAAAAAAAAAATTATTTCCTTGAGGACAGGGATGTGTATCTTACTCATTTTGGTATTTCCAGCTTGCAGAGCAGTGTCAGGCACACAGAAGCTCAATAAATATGTATGCTTACTCTCTATGACAAGAGGCTGTCTGGGAACAGAAAAAGGGCCCTGTGGTTCAATGAGAGCCCTGTAGTCAACTTCTTAAAGGGTTTAAAAATCAGGTCACGAGAGGGGCAGGGAGGAGTTGGTCAAGAAAAACGAAGCGGGTAGAGGAGATGTTCAAGGCAGCAGGAGCAAAGGGCTACAGGCGAGACACAACCCGTAGCTGTTTAACAAGACGAGCACAGAGTTGGGGGATATAGAAACAAGTAGGCAAGATGAGCCTTCACAAACGTGGCTTCTTCTTTAACCAGGTTTCAGGTGTTAGCTAAAATGTCACCTTCTCAGCGAAGTCACCCCTTAGCACCTACCTCTGAAAAGAGCTTCCTCTGCTTCCCCCCGTTACTCCCCATCCCATTACTGTTTTGTTGTGTGTTTTTTTTGTTTTTTCTGTAGCATCTATCAGGATCTGGAACACCTCCCACCCATTAAAAGCATTGTATTATTGACAAGCACAATTGTTGTCACCACGATCAAAAAACAGGCTCCGTGAAACAAGGGTTCCTTTTGTCTTCTTTTACCACTACATCACCAGTGCTTACTTACAATAATGCCTGGCACACAAAATTCCCTATTGTTGTGTTTCCTAAGGGGAAATAAATTCAATGCGCTTAGTCTGAAGACAAGGTGGAAAATGGAAGACAAAACTTGCAGCTCTCAAAGATGCGTGGGCAGTAAAGGAGAAGAGAGATTCTTCAGAGCCTGAAGAACGGAAAATGAGCTGAAATTCCTGGCACTGCTTTCAGCTCAACATATGACTCTTTAAGAGTCAGAGCTAGGGGAAGACCAAACAGGAGTAACCGGAAGTAGTGAACCTTCTGTCACTTAGGAAACTTAACCAGTGGGCAGGAGTGTCACAGAAGAAATCCAAGCACTCGATGGGAAAGGGAGCCTGAGACCTCGGGGTCCCAAACTTGCAACCACAGATATGCCTCATTTCAGTTGCACAGAGTTAAAAAAATGTTTTTAAATTAGTTGCCAGTTAAAAACATATTAGTCGCCAGAGTTTAAAAAATCAAGATGCACGCGCGCACACACGCACTGGAATTTCGGCTGCGTTTCTCCTGTATCACATTAGTATTGTGCTCATGAAACTCAACTCAGTAAAAATAAAAGTTTGACTCTACTTCGGACATAGAAATTTTCCCACACCTAGTACGTTTACCTAACTAACGAAGCATTACCTGACCTAATTAAGCATTAAAGTTTGTAACCCTTGGACCAAACCGAGGAATCAAGACCCTTATCTCAGAAACGCCCTCAGAATTGACTTAATTTAACGTCCTCGCTTCACGAATGACCTTATGATCACTCCCATTTTACAGATGAGGGAAGGAGCTCAGAGAGAGTGACGTGCCCGCGTCACCTATCAAAGCCAGGCAAAGCCAGGTTGAGCACCTTGGCGTTCTGTCTCCGGTCTTCCAACACCAGAGATCCGAGCACTCCCTGCCAGAGGGCAAGACGGACTGACTGAGGAAACTGGAGGGAGCTTCCAGTCTGAAGACCCCGGGCTGCACCAGTCTGAGGGGACGCGCGGGTGGAGGACGGCGCGAGCCAGAGTCAGTGACTCCATGGGGAACAGGTCCTGAGACCCTCCGTGACCCTTGCCCTCAACGCCGAGCTCGCCCCTTCCGGCCAGATCTCCAAAACCAAACCGGTAGGACCCCACTACTCCCTCACCAGCGCGGCTCACTTACCGCCGCTCAACTTCCGGCAACCACAGCGTCCTCCGCAGAGCGCGCCCCGATGACGCAACGTGGCCCCGCCCCCCCGCTGGAGGTTAGTGGTGCGCATGAGCACACGGCGCTGCGGGCTAGCCTGGTAAATGAGCCCCTAGCACCCGGCTGAGTGGGAGGAATTTGAGTCTTGGGGAAGGCGGGGCGTCGGGAGGTAGGCGAAGCCCTCTGGTGACAGCTGATCTAGACTCTCCCGTATCAGATGTGGGAATGTGTATATGCCCGTCAGGCTTTAAGAAAAGTGCTTCACATTCTCTCTTTTGATTTCAAAGGATGACAGGAATTATCATTTCCATTTCCCAAGAGGGGCTGCATCAAATATACCCTCGAGACCATTGGGGAGGCAGGTGGGGAGAGACAGATGAGAGTTTCAATAGATAAAGGTTGATGAAAGTCGACAATGACCAACCTGCCTTTCTTTAAACCAGGCATTATTCTCATAGCTCTCCGCTGTCAATGGGATAGTTATTCATCTAAATTATTTATTGAGCAAACACTGTGTGCCAAGCATTGGACAGGTGTTGACACAACAGTGAGTATAAACTTCATCTGATCTATAAGGCCATTCACAAAATAACTCTGCTGTAGCTCTATAGACTCATAATAACAAGAGCAATGACTACTATTTATTATCTACTGTGTTTTCAGGGTTTCACATCTCTAATTGCCACAAAGGTCCTGCAAAGTAGGTGTTATATTGTCCCCATTTTACATATGAAAGAACGGAGGCTAGGAAAAGTTAAGGAGCTTGCTGAAGGATAAAGAACTTTTGGGCCAGGATTCTAATCAAAGACTATTTGACTTCCTAAGAAGATCCTGAATTTGAAAGGATTCTTAATAAGGGTAGGGGAGAGGAGAGAGACTTTTACAGTCAGGGAAGAGGATATTGCAATAGGGAAACAGACCATTCTGACCAAAAAAATCTGCAAATGTCTCAAGGCTTAGGCGAAAAGTTTCTTCCGCAGGGAATAGTGAAGAAAGCTAGAAAGGCAGTAGGTGTGGGAAAGGGGGAAAAAATGGGTAGTTTGATCAAGTAGTAGTAAATCGAAGAATGTTTTACTCTGAGGCCAGCCAGCTCTCAGGAGGGGTTGTATGCGGCTCAGCCTGAGTGCGGGCCAAAAATAAGGAGCCTGGGGAACGAGAGAAGCTTTGATTACTAATCATCATTAGTTAACAGCATTTTGTTTGATCAGTGGCGACAAACAGTTCAGCTAATCATTTAAAAGGCAAAGAATAGGAATTCAAGACTGTGTCTGGCCTTGCCACGGGTAAATAGACGAGTCTTATCTAAGTCATATGAGGATTAATGGTTCCTTGCAGTAAACCGTTTCTGAAGCACAAGAGTGTGTGTGTTGGGGTGGGGATGGATTTCTTAATCATTGCTGTTTTTCAGGAGCATAGGGCTCAAGTATAATTCAACCTTGTCAACTCCTTCCACTATATCAGGCTCCTCCCCTATTACTGCCCCCTCAGACTGCATGCTTGGGCCACACTAAACTAATCCTGGCGTTTTAAGCACACTCTGCTTATTTCTCTCTCCATCTGCAATACTCTCGCCCTTCTTCTGCTTGTCTAACCCTTTCTCCGTCTTCAAAATCCAGTTGAAATGTGAGTGAATCATAGACAATATGTTGATGGGAAAAAAATACATATTATATGATTCCACTTATGGAAAGTTCTAGAATCAGCAAACCGAATCTATAGTGATAGAAGTCAGATCAGTGGTTGTCTGAGGCAGAAAGGAAGAGGCAAGAGGAGCTTTCTGAGGTGATAAAAATGTTCTGTTTATCTTGATTGAGATGGGGACGACATGAATGTCCACATGTGTCAAAACTCATTGAATTCTACATTTAAAATGGCTGCATTTTAACGTATATATTTAATGTAATAAATGTGAGTTAAAAAAAAAACACTCAGGATGGGGTGTCACCCCCTATGTGAAGATATACCTGACCCCCGCCATCTCTAGGCCTCACTCTACTTAGCATGTATGAGGCTCGGTGGGAGTTAGTTCTTTACAAGCTTGTTTCAAGACCCTTGTAATGAATACCTTTTAGAGTTTCTGCCCAGCTCACAACATTTCCGTCTTCTCTGGGACCTGCTGGTCCCCTGGCCGTGTTTGTCCCACGTGAGCCACCTGGCCCTCCCACCTCCCTTCAGAGTTGATTGCAGATGAGGTGAACAGGGAACGATTCTTTACCCTGAGCTGTGGACGTTTGAACCAATGCTCAAAGAGAGTGGGAATGAGTTACATAGGTCAATGGCCCCAGAGGGAACTTCCTCACATTCTGACTGTTGAGGTTCCTGTGGCTTACTTGGCTCAAGCCCTTCCAGAGGTGGGGTCATCCAGAATGTTACTGGATTGAACAAAACACCCCAGTAGCCATGCACAAGTGGCTGGTTTCCGCCACTTGCAACCCTGAAGTAGCTCCACAGACTCGAGATCATGTCTGCTGTGTTCTCCATCGTCTCCTAATGCCTGGCTCAAGGACGGGACCAAGAAGTGTTTAAAAAGTTTTAGTTAAATAGACAGATGAGGTCTGGGCATCCAAAATAGATGGTCACTCAGGTTACAGATGTGGCCTCCTTGTTAGCAGGAAATTAGGGTGAGGCACAGAGAAGAAGACCGGCCCTGCAGGCCACGATGGGGGAGACAGACGTTTGGGGCAACAAGAGGGTGGAACATCAAGGACAGTGCAAGACCGGGAGCCATAAAAAGGCAGACAATGTTCTCAGACACAGCAGGGCAATAAGACCATGACATTTATTCAAGACACAGTCATTCAGGTCTATTCCCTCCGTCACTTGTCTTGCAGCTCAGTTGAGCAGAGCACACGCTCCCCACAATGGGAACACAATGCCACACAACCTAGGCTTTGAAAGTCCAAGAAACTGTGGGATGACATGATGGCATGTTAGATCTTAACAGCATTGTTTCTTTACAGCGCTTAGAGTGCGTCGCAGCTAGGAGATCTCCAGAATCTTTTTGCCCTGTGTTAAGGCTATTAAATCTGTCTTCTGGAAGGCCCATCTTCAAAAGAGAGACTAGCAATTTTCTGCAAACCAAGTAGCCAAATGACCAATATATCAGACAATCTGTAGATTCATGGATTTTCTGAATGAACACGTTGCTAACATTATCACCTTCTAAGGTTTACAGCAATTTCTATTGGATGGAATGGCTTCACCAGCTTTTAAAGATTCACGTGATGTAGTACTTGACTGGTTTTCATGTTGTCGTCAGAGAAGTATGTGAAGGAGTGTTCTAGTTATCAAAAGCTAAGGATGGTTTATTCTTCATTTGAATAAATTTGACTTATGAATAAATTAATGAAGAATATGTTCTTGAATATAGATTTTTCTTGAGTGTTACTATTATACCACTCTACTTTTCCTTTTCTGTCTCCCTCCCCATTCTTCAGTTTCTCCCTTTGTCTTTCCCTAAACAATCTCTCTGCCTCTTAATCTCTTCCATCTGCTCCTCAATCTGTCCCCATCTCTGTCCCTGTGCACATCCATCTATCCCTCTTCTGTCCCTTGGTGTCCGCCATCTCTTCCCCTTGGTCTGTTCTCTCTGACTCTCTGTCTTCCCTGCCTCCCCTAGTTTCCTCTTATTTTTACCCCTTATTTTTCCTTTCTCTCACCTTCAGTCTCCTTCCCTTTATTTCTTCCCTCTCGGCAACTCAGTCTCTCCCTGCAGTAGCAGCAAGCTGGGGACAAAGCATACTGAACCTTCCTCAATATGTGACTATATAGAAAAATGAGAATCGGTTACTATAACTTCACAACAATTGTAGAAAAGTGTTCTTAAAAGCCTCATGCAATATGCACTGTTGTAAACCTTGTAAATAGTTAAAAAGAAGCCAACGTTTTGTAAATGTGGCAAATTGGTCATTTGAGGAATTGGGTTTAAGCTGATCAGCTTTAAGCCTGTAAAAAGAAACCCAAAGGAGCTTCCGAGTCTGCAAGTTCTTATCTACAATCAAGGTCTCTATGACGGCCTTCTCCTAAAAGGTATTTATTTTAATATTTAGAGCAGAAAGACTGGTTTCGGCTGGATTTTGCGCAAGCCATCAGCCACTGATTGTTTGCCGAATGGACTGGGGCTGAGTTATCTCTGCACCATATTCCACTGCCTTTCATAAATTCAAAAATTAATGCAGTCATTCAGACCGGAGTAGGAAGAGAAGGTTGAAAGTGTGGAAAGGAAGTACATTCCAGAATCAGATCTTAGAGCTGGTCTTTAACCTTTCCGTGCATCAGCTTGCCTAATTGTGAAAACACAGAAATCTCCCTCATGAGATTGCTGCAAAGGTTATATGAGATGATGGCGGTAAAGCACAAAGCCTGGCACATGGTATATGCTCAGTATGTTTGAAAACTGCACATGAGTCCCACTGTGTACCAGACATGCTGCAAGCACTGTGAACACTGTAATGCAATAATACATGGACTTTGTTCTTTATGCTTTAACAATTTATACTGATCGTTTCTTGTTCTTGTCTGACTCAAATCCAGGTCTCTTTGACCCAATGTCACAGATCATAACTACTTTTCTTCGCTAGTTGCCTCAATTGTTCATCAACATAAATAATGGGCACTTAGCCGTTTGTGTGTTAGAGTAGTCTTTTTAGGAGTTCCTTGATCCTGAGGGATTGCAGGGAGCAAAGCTTGCACAGGCTTTCTGGAAAATGGTTTCTGACCTGGAGACAGATCAGCTGCAGCTTCTCAAACCAGCACAAAAGTCTGCTTAGCTCCCACAGTTTTGAGCAAGAAGAGCTTTGGGGGATGCAAAGCAGAGTGAGAGTGAAGCTAGTTATAAAAAGTAAGTCCTTTTCTAAAGATATTTACAAATGTGACCAGAAACCAAAGAGAGACCCTATATCATATCTTGTAAGATTTGACAGTACATTTCAATATAAAAGACTCAGAACAGAGAATTAAATAAATCAAACTCGTAACAGTATAGTTTCAAATATCATATTTTAGGTAGGTGAAAAAATCTCTCATTTTAACAGGTCATGCAAACAGAGCACAAGACACAAAATACCAACTTGTACAGGCACTCTATTTGCTACATATATTACAGTTTAGCATCAAGTTTTAAAGTACAAATCACAGTCAGATGGCAACATAAACACCAAGTAACACTGTACGTTCTCATGCCTTTGCTAGTTTTTACTTAAGAGGTATGACTATAAAAGGGCATGACCACTTTTAGACAAACAGCAGAACTCACAGATAAATAGCATACTGTCCCTTCAAAGTGTCACCTTCTGTGGCTGCAGACAGAGTCTATGTCAGCTGCTCCTCCTCTCAACATATTCTTTTGAGAATTGCTACCTCTCAGGAATTCTGTGTGTGTGTGTGTGTGTGTGTGTGTGTGTGTGTGTGTGTGTGAGTGTGTGTACTTAACAGGACACATTTTTGCCTTTGAGAGAAAATGAGAAAATGAGCTGGAACCCCACAGGGTTTTCGTTCTCGCTCTCTCATATAAATAGCTATGTGATCTTAGGCACCTTATTTCATCTTGCTGCACCTAATTTGCTTCTCTAGTAACACCATCCCCCTCTTGTGGGGTGTCGTGGGGCTTAGATGAGATAATCCTGGCACAGCCCTCAAGAAACATGGCTTTCTTCTCCTCATTTCCTTTTTAATGTACAACCATTAAAAAAAATTCCTTTTCTCTTTCTTTGGAGGGCAGCTTTTCTCATCATTTATTAATAGCTAAAGGGAATTTGGGGTTAAAAACGATGGGTGGGCAAGCTGCATAATTTCCTGTCAACTCCGAGACATGCGTGAGTGGGAAATAATAAAGCAGAATTTCCAGGATGGTTCAGATATTGGTTCTAGAGAAAGCTGTAAAAGAGGCTCAGTAGAGGTGTTCTGAGAAGCGGCAGTCAGTGCAATAGCTGTTATGCCTCTCACAGTGACCTCTGGAAGGAGATGGCACCTGCCTGCATGTGTCAGATCTCTGCACAGTCATATAGCTCCATTCCAGGAAGGCTCAAGAGTTCTAATTCTCCAGTGGAACTCTACCCATGTGTCCCTTCAACTGCCCATTAATTCAGTCTGGAAGCTCCAATTAAATGAAAGTCTGAGGCTCCCACATTTCCTGAGGAGCAGGAGTGCTCATCCGGATACCATTCTCTTGGAAATAGCCTGCTTTTGACTCAGAGTACAATCTCTGCAGAAATCGCCATCTGCTGTTCTTCCAAAAGTGCCTCAGGACTTTCCAAATGACCCTAGCCTCTAAGGCTAGTCTTCTGACCCAGAAAGCCCAGGTACCTGGCAACTCACTGGCCTTCACCTTCCATTTCCTTCAGTGACATCCTAAGCGTCCCTTTGTGGCGTCCCCTTGTAGCCTCCCTTAGGAGTGAATGTGCAGGATTTTCTTGAATGTCTTCTTGAAGTTCTCATTGCACAAAGGGTAGATGAGGGGGTTCATTGTGGAGTTGAAGTAGCCCAGCCAGATGGTGAACATGTGCACATGCTCGTTGCAACAGCTCTCGCAGAAAGCAACGACCAGGAAGAAGATGAAGTACGGAATCCAGCACAGGATGAAGGCTGCCATGATAAAACCCAATTGTTTGGCGGCCTTCCGTTCTCGGTTCATGTGCAACCCAGACACGTACTGTCTTGAATGTGAGCGAAGCCTCTTCCAAGTGAACTTGATGTAAGCCAGGCCTGTGCTAGACCCACTTCTTGGCTTGCCTTTCCCTGGTACCGGCTCCGTGGGGATGTCTGAGTCTGGCGGGGAGAAGGACTGGCTGTCCCCTAGGATCTGATCGTCTGACACCTCGCTGGTCCCGTGCATCTCCAGGTCCTGCTCCTCGGTCTCAAGCTGGCTCTGGCTCTGGTTGATGGTGATGTAGTCTCTGCCACTCCCCTCTGCCTCCGTCTGTGTTTGCACAGTGTTCAGTGGGACGCAGTGGAGTGTGTCCACTTCTTCATCCTCCTCTTGGTTGCAGACACTTGGGGGTTTCATCTCCCTTGGGTCTTGGGGTGGTTGTTGCAAGACAGGTCCACCACCAGCATCTTTCGGCTTCCTTTTGAGAACCTCCCATGGAGACCCCTTCCCTGTTTTCTTGGCCCCCACCTTGGGGTGCTCCGGCTTCAGCTTCATTCTGGAGAAAGCAGGGAGGGACCCGTTGATGAGCTCCCGGTGCTGACAATGCTGCTGCACAGCCTTGTAGATCTTGGCATAGAACCAGAGCATGAGCGAGGTGGGCAGGTAGAAGTTGATGACGGCGGTCATGATCTTGAACCAGGTGACATCGTAGAAGTCCGTCTCACACTTGTCCTCCCGGTGCCCTGAGGTGCGAGGCACAAAGTGCTTCCAGCCCAGAATGGGAATAACCCACAGGAAGGAGAGAAACCAGGCCCCCAAGATGGTGGCTGACGCTCGGGTCTTGGTGCGATACTTCAAGTATCTGAGGGGCTGCTGGACAGAGCGGTAGCGATCAATGCATAAGATGAAGACACTGAAAATGGATGCTGTGCTGGCCACGTAGTCCATGGAAAGCCAAAAGAGGCAGAGAGGCCAGCCCAGGGACCACTTGGACATGAGGAGGTAGAGGATATTCATGGGCATGACGACAGCTCCCACAATCAGGTCCGCCACCGAGAGGCTGACGATGTACAGGTTCCCCACGGTATGCAGCTTCCGCTCACTCCGCACAGCATACAGGACCAGCAGGTTGAGCCCCACGGTCACCAAGGAGATGGTGCTCAGGACCAACACCAGGGGCATCAGTTGGGGGCTGGCCATGGTGGTCTTGTTCCCTTCACACATCTTGTCTTCTGAGAAGTTGGAGGAATTGGGAAAGGTCATGGGCACAACAGCAGCCTCCAGCTATGGCGCCCTCCCTAGAAGGAAAGACACAAGGATTCAAGTTAGAGTCTTGGGGAGCAGTCGTCATTTAGTTCCATCACACTGATCAAACTGCGTTTGTACGCTGTCAAGGGCTAACTGAGGGTTAGCCACAGCCTAGATCCCCTGCTTCCTTAGTCATTCCTTTCTTCCTGCATTTAATGACGATTTATTGAATTCCTGGCATGGTTCCAGGTGTTGGACATATAGCAGTGAATAAAAGAAAAATCTCTGCCTTCAAGGAGCTCGCATTTTAGTGAGGGAGTTGGGCAAAAACCAGGTGAAGTGTGTACAAGCCCCATGTTGCACGTGTTACGCGAGGGTGAGCTGCGTCATGATTGGTCTACGCTTAGTACGGAGCTCTAGTTCCTCTTTGCCAATGGCTGGTCTAGGAGTGGGCCTGAGATACAATTCTGGCCAAGCAGGTAGATGGGAAAGTCTCACAGCAGAGGGGGGATTCTGGAAAGTGCTTCCTCTCTGACAAATAAGCAAAACAAGGAAAAGCTTGTTCCCACTTGCCACTTTCTCCCTAACAGGAAGTGATGCTTGAGGTATGGAGGTCATTTGGGGGCTATCGGGGAAATGCCAAGAAAACCATTGAGACACCAATCCAGAGTCCTGTTATCACTGAGTTGCTGAACAGAACTTGGAATCTTCTTCTTCTAGACTAGTTATTATGGGAAATAATTAAAATATATTAATTGCTTAAGCCACATTGTGGGAGTTTTTACTTGGAGCTAAAAGTACCCCTAACTGATATGGGAGGGATTACAAGGGTACAAAAAGCCTGAAGTAAATGGAGCCCGTCTCCTCAGACAAATGGTTCTCAACTGAATTATGTTATTAGAGAAAGCATATTTATTATTTTACCTCTACATTTGAAAATTTTTTTCATTACATAAACTATGCAGTCATATATAACAAAACCTACTTTGCTAGTGAGGCTACAATGAAAACAGGTTCTACCCTGTTAATGACGATCCCCCACTCAGTTGAGGTGAGAAGTAGAAGCAGGTTTTACAATTTCCAGGAGGGGATGTGAGATTTTTATATTCATCAAAAACTGGTATGAGCCAAAGAAAACTGAGAAACACTAACAGAGAGTATAAATCTCTCTCCATAACTTAGCAGAAGGCAAAGCCAGATAACTTCCTGAGTATTTCTAAGGCCAAATTCATATGTTTTTGGTTTATTTTCCCAAAGATAAAAATCAAGACCCCAAGGCATTTGGTCCTGGTGGAAGGAACCTGTTGAGTCACTTTGTTGGGAAAGCACCACTTGGGGAACAGTGACTTTGCTGTAGCTCTGCCACTAATTTTCTGAGTGGTCTCTCCGCCAGTGTTTGCTCATGGGTCAAATGTGAAAGGTGGGGTAGGTGATCTCTAAAAGCATCTCTTTTTCAGGTCTCACTTTAGATATTTTTCCGTGTTCTCCTCCAGCTCTGAAAGGCCAGTCAGAACAACCCTCCTACTTCTCTGAATGTGCTTCCTCTGACTTCTCAAGCAGCATCACCTTCTCCTCCTGTGACCCAGTCTTGCCCTCTGCTCCTGTCACTCTATGCTGTTAGTCTCAGAGGACGTATCCACTCACCGCTGTTCACCCAGCCGTCATCACCTCTGTGAGGGCCACCCCCATGCTACAGCTTCAACCTGTATCTTTCTCCACTCCCACATGCAATGCCCACTCAATACCTTACAGCTTCTCCTTCAGCCCTGACCAAGCCAAAACTTCTTGGAATTGTCCATAGCCACCTCAGGAAGGAGGAGAGAGGCAGTATCATCCCAGGGATTTTATTTTTTATTGTTTTAATTGGAACGACGCAGGAAGCAGTTCCCCCAAACACTGCCATTTCTCTCTTGTTTTTTTCTTTGGCTCATTGCACACAGAGGGGAACTCAGTAATTTTTTTGCCATTGTGCATAGGCTATTTATCATTCCACAATTATATTTGACAGAAAAGGATTTGTTTTTATATAAAAATCTAGGTATTTTTCCTTTTTGATTAAAAAGAAAAGGTGTTATGATTGAATTGAGATCACTGAACTAAAAATTAGTGGCACATATTAAGTGTTTGGTTTGGGGTGAAATCTGATGTCTGCAACTTACTTTGAAATGAATCAGAAAATAAGCCGGATGGATGACTGGGTAGAAGAATGGATAAATGAACAGATACATGTTAAGAAAAAAAGAGCAAAATGTTAATTTATAACCTCGGCAGTGGGTATATGGGTATTTACTGTATAATGCTTCTAACTTGTCCATTTCATTAATAATTTTCATAATAAAATGTTGAAGAAAATTAATAACAGCTTAAGTTTATCTTTCTCACCTATCACTGTAAGCTTGACTCTTTACCACAATTTTTCCTTCATAGTTTGGACATGTTATTTTGCATAAAGATAAAAGCAAAAGATCAATAAATACATATTTGTTAAGTGAATGAACAACTGAGTGAGAGGCAGGATGATCTGAATTATCTCAGCTCAGAACTTATTCGTTCAAAACCTGAGGGCACATGTGACCCAGCAGCTAAGAGGACAGCAGGAGTGGCCCCAGTAGCATCTTCAGGTCTCAGAACAGACTGAATAATTTATGGGGCCCAGTGCAAAATGAAAAATTATTATTATTGAGACTTTCAAGACGGCAGTAGCAGAACATTAAACCAAGATTGGGGATCTTCAGCTTAGGGCCTGTATGGCTGCCCAGGTCACAGGTCTGTTATGCCATCAATCTCTGCACAGGCCCTACTCAGCGAGTTAACTAACATAAGGCACTTTCCCCTCCTCCAGGGATCTGAAGTTTGAAAAATAGATGCCTGAATGGTTTTCCCTCTATAAATGCCAAAGGGACCTCTGGCACTCTGGCAGAGTGTGGCAGGTCCGTGGGGACACAGATCCTCATTTCACCGCGTGGCACACAGGAGGCCACGCTCCCTCAGGCTGTCCTGACCCCATCAGGTTCTGAGGTGCATTTCACTGGGGTCAAGGCCAAGCCTACAGAGATGGTGCTGGCGAGACGGTGTGCTCTGGGGAAAGAGAACGGAAACTAGAGGAGGCACTCCAGACAGGGCATTTCAACAAGAAAGGCGAAAACCTGTAGGCTTTTTACAGCACTGCGTTCCTAGAGAAGCAGGTAATGGAAGGAGAGAGCTCTCACCCGCTCACCTGGGCTGTGCCATTTGATGGGCTGTGTGGGCCTGAGTAAACAGTCAGTTCTCCAATTTCCTCACCAGTAACGTAGGGAAAATACAAAGACCTTCCTCCCTGGACTGTGGGGAGGATCAGTGGAGACGGTGGGTTGGTAAAGCTCTGCCAACCCCCAGGTGACCTCGACTTGGCGACAAGCAGAAACGGCAGCCTTTTTCTCTCCGAGGCTCCTGTGTACAAGCAAGGCAATGGCGCCATTCCAAAACCGTAGGCTGCAGTGGGACTTTTACTGCAGTGATTACGGTCACATCCAGTCAGCCCATGTGCGAGCTGATAAACAAAGGTAGTCAGCGTTCCTTCCACATCCTGGGTAGCTTTCACAGTAAGGAGCCTAGCCCTGGGCTTTTCATATATTGGTTATTAAATGCCCACCACAAGCCCATAGGGAGGTCTTCTGATGAACCCCAAGGGAGAGGAGGAAATGGTCAGCTCAGGCTCAGAGAGGAGAAGCAATTTATTCAAGGTCACACATCTAGGAAGCAGTTGGCGAAGCCAAGATTTGAAACCTAGTTCTAACTCAGAGTTTCTCAACCTTCATTCCACTCACATTGTGAGCTGGATGATTCTTTGTTGAGAAGAGCTGTCGCATGCATTCGTTGGATGTTTAGCAGTATCCCTGACCTTTACTCACTAGATGCCAGCAGCACCTCTCCCCCATTTCCAATCATGACAACCAAAAATATCTCTAGACATTGCCAGATATCCACTGCGGGGCAAAATGATCCGTAGTTGAGGACCACTGATCTACCTGAAGAATGTGCACCCTGAACTGCCGAAGAATATAGCTTTCAGCTCAAGGTGAGGAAGCACTTTCTAAAAACAGATGTTTGCTAACAAGGCAATGAATTGCCTTGAGACAGAGTAAGCTCCCCATCATGGGAGGTATGCAAGAAGAGGGAGCCTGGATCTGATTACAAATTAAAAATACTCCTGCTTTCCCAGTGGTAATTATTTGCCTAAGCAAAACTTGCAGACGTTGGTTTTAGATAAAAGAGACAGATAGGCAGGGATCTCTGCTGACAGCCAGAAAGGGGAGGCAAGAGGAAGTGGAAGGTTTGGAGAGATGCTTCCAGAGGATTCACCCCCTCCACTTTCCCTCCCATTTCAGCAGTGCTGGTCCTCAGAAGGCTTGAAGCTCCTTTGGGTGGTAGAATAGGGCAGCAGTTAAGAAACCAGGTGCTCTGTGAACCAGTAATCCTTTGCTCTAATCCACTTTCTGCCCTAATTAGCTGGGCAAGGTATTTCACTTCACCAAGACTCAGTTTTCCTCACCTCTAAAATGGGTATAAAGCACATAATACCGTGCCTGAAATACAGGAAGTGCTCAATTAATAACAGCTGTTGTGCTTTCTCCCTTTTCTCGGTGAGTGACACAAGGATCCCACAGCCAGCTCATCTGACTCAGTGAGATCATCCTTGACCTCTCCATTTCTCACTGTGGCAGAAACTACTAGTAATCTTTCAATATCAGTTCTCCTCTATTTAGGAACAGACTTCTGCTTTTAGCTGAGTACATGGCTGCCTGGATGAGAGACTGCATTTCCCAGCCTCCTTTGTAGCTGGGTATGACCATGTGACTAAGTTCCAAAGAAATGGAAATGAAAATGTGGTTTACAACTTTCTGAAAGCAGCCCTAAAGGGAGGATGTGTTCTTTTCTTTGGCCCCTTATTCTTCCTGCTGGGTGGAATGTTGACAGGATGAATGGAGCTTAAGCAGTCATCTTGGGACCATGAGAAAGAGCCACAAAATGAGGAATGTCAAGTTGCAATTTGGAAAACAGTTGAGGTCTCTGATGGTCATGGAACTGCCCGATCAGCCAGGACTCTCCTCTTCTGGGGTAGCCAGCAATTTCTGTCACACGCAGCCAAGCAGAATCCTAACTGATACACTGCCCTTGACTTCAAGGAATTTGTCAATGAGCATGAGAAGAAAGACAAAATATAAAAATTAAATTAAAAATTCTAAATTTCAACTGGGGGAAGTGTGATGACCGAGTTAAGATCAAAGCAGGTGGCAGTTAGAGGAGGAACAGCAAAAGTAGAGCGTGGATGGCAAGAAGGATGTCAGAGAAGGGGTGATGTGTGAGCTGGGCTTTGAAGGAGGAGTAGACATTCCCTGGGAGGAAGGAAGAGGCATTTAAGGAGGAGAGAATAAACAAACAAGGAATAAAAGGACAGAGCTTAGGTTCGAGGAACTGGGAGGGAATCGTAAGTGACTGGAGTGCAGACTGATGAGTCTGGAAAGACACGTTGGGGCCAAGGTGTAAGACGCCTGTGCTGTCTCCCCGGGGGGCCTGCAACACCCTTCCGCCTTGAAGCTCTTAGTCCCTCCACTTTCTGTGTGCCCCTCCTAACACTCCCCCTTATATCACCTATCTTATCATTCTTTCTTTTGCTAATTCTCCCCCAACTCAATAGGGAGCACCTCTAGGGCAGGGGGTGTGCCCACTATTCCTGTTTCCGAAGGGCGATCCCCATGACCATCAAGGGGACACTCCCTCCTTGGTGGCAGGGATGATACTGTTTCCCTCACTGCCATTCTTCTGGGCTGGCACCAGGCTGGCACATGATAGATACTCAAGAGAGGTTTCCTGGATGAGTTCTGAAGAACTGAGACACAAACGGATAAAGAGCAGCAGAAGACACAGGGAGAAGGACCTAAGTGCAGATGAGATGGGCATATTGTTCATAAGGATATTTAAATCAACAAAAATTTGAGACAAGATTTATCCTATTGCTGAATATTGATACCTTTCAGCTAAGTTTCCTACTTTTTCCTGGAAACTTTCTTCTTAGGAATCTCTTTCATGATAATCCAAAACATGGATAGAAATTTATGCACGAAAATGCTCCCTGCAACAGTACATAGGATAGGACATAATCTAACATTTGGGAACTAAACAGATTATGGGATAGTTACAGCATAGAACGTCATGCAGTCATTGATAATCACATTCATGGAGCACCAGTAATGATTCGGGAAAACGCTTATGATAAAATTAAATTTACAACAGACATTGTTTACACAGGATGACGTCACCTCTATTGACTAACAGGCTTGGAGTGAGGGTGAATCCCTGTTATGTTATGTTATGCTAACACCGGTTTCCTCTGGGTAGTGGATGATGTTTATTATCTTTGGTATTTCCCAAGGTTTCAACAATGACAATGTCTTCGTTTTATAATAGGGAAAAATGAGTACTAACTGCACTGATTTTAAAAATCAAAATAAAATAGATTTATCCCACTGGGAAAAAACATTGTAAAAAAGAAATGTCTTCCACATTCTTAGCACATCTTCTATTTTCTTTAGTAAAAAGTGAGAGTTTGGGATTCCTTTCTTGAAACATTCCAAACTCATCCACCAATCCCCGTTCCAAACTGGTCCCCTCTGCCAGATTTGCATTGTTTGGTTATTCTGGTCAACTAAGTCAGAACATTAATTTCTTTGCTCTAATTCTGAGAAAAAGGCATCATGCGAGAGGGTGCCTCAAATACTGCATATTCTCAGTGAGTCAGCATATTCTCAGTCAGGGCATAATTTCCATAAAACACCCAGCCTTATTAATCTTACTGCTGTGGTCAGAGAGCAGACTGCAAATGGCAAATCCCATTATGAGCCCGTTTCTGCAGGAATTGTACTTAGCATCTAGGGCAGTGCTGGGGTAAGAATTAGCCTCTGGGTAAGACACAGAGGTATATGACCTGTGGGCAGGCAGTGGCCCCAGTGGGCTTTCTGGGGGGTGGAGGTACACATTCAAGTGTCTACCGTGTCAGGGAGGAAAAGTTAATACAGGGGACTGTGTGTAGAACAAGAGGGAGTGGTGGGGACTGGGACCACCTGGAGAGTATAGTCTCAGTTGGAAGAGCACAGCTGCCATTCAGATTTCACCAGCTGTTGCAGGCCCACATCTGCCTATTTTTAAAATGAAGCATAAAAGCTGGAGTTTTACATGAAATCGTTTAGTTTTAAATGTTGTCAATTATTCAATTGTTTCATTTGTTTCCATAAACACTTGTACACAGGTCAACAAAGAACAAATTTTGGGGACCTGACCTGTGAGCCCCGAGCTGGAAATGTCAAGCTAGTTTATAGGGGATCCAGAATGCTGAATGAGATATAATGACTTTAGGGTATATACCTTTTGGGGTATCTGCTCAGCTCACAACAACGTTTCTTCTCTGAGAACCATCATCCCACCCAGGGGTACGCTCTAGCAGCCATAGTTATACCATACAACCCTGACCCTGGGCATGTGTGATTGGACCAGAAGTTGTCATCTGACTTCAAATGGGCCAATCAGTCCAATTCTCTCTTCTGGAAAACTGGAATTGGGGTGGTGCAGTCAAGACAGTCTGTTGGTCTAGTGAACTGAAGTGATGGGAAAGTGGTGGGGGCTTCCAGCAAGGGGAGGCGTTGCCCATCTCCAGGCATACTGAAATGGAGGAGAGACGGAAGAAGGCAGCAGACAAAGGCAATGATCCCCATGATGGAATAACGGATATCTCTGTGCACAAAGATGAATTTAGACCTTTACCTCACCCCATACACAAAAATTAACCCAAAATTGTGACAGTCATAAATGGAAGAGCTAAACCTCTTAAAACTCTTAGGAGAAATCCTTCAGTTTGGCAAAGATTTCTTAGCTATGACACCAAAGGCACAATCAATAAAGAAAAAAAATTGCTAAATTTTACTTTATCAAAATTAAAAACTTTTGCGCTTCAAAAAGCACCATTAAGAAAGGGAAAAGTTATAGAATGGGAGAAAATATTTGTTTATCATATACCTGACATATATCTGATATATCCAGAGCATATAAAGAACTCTTCCAATTCAATAATAATAAGAAAATAACCCAATTAAAAAATGCACAAAGGATTTGAATAGACATTTCACCAAAGAAGATACAGGAATGGCTCATAAGCTCATGAAAAGATGCCCAAATCATTACTCATCAGTGAAATGCAAATCAAAACCACAATGAGATACCACTTCATACCCACTAGGATGGCTATAATTAAAAAGACAAACAATAGGTGTTGAAGAGGATGTGGAGAAATTAGACCCTTCATATACTGCTGGTGGGAGTATAAAATGGTGCAGCCACTGTGGAAAAGTCTGGCATTTCCTTAAACAGTTAAACATAGTTGCCATATGACCCAGAGATTCCGTACCTAAATATATACCCAAGAGGGCTGAAAACATGTTTACACAAAAGTTTGTGTGTACCTGTTCATAGCATTATTCATACTACTAAGCCCCAAAGTGGAAACAACCCAAATGTTCATCAGTTGGTGAGTGGATAATCAAAATATCGTACATCCATGCAATGAAAGATTATTTGTCAATAAAAAGGAACAAAATACTGATACATGCTATAACATGGATGAACTGCAAAACCATCACGCTAAGTGAAAGAAGCCAGACACAAAAGGCAGCACATCGTCTGATTCCATTTATAAGAAATGTCCGGCACAGGCAAATCCATACAGACAGAAAGTAGATTAGTGGTTGCCTGGGATTGGGGGTGGGAATGGGAAAGGAATTCCTGGGAGTGATGGCAATGTTCTAAAACTGGATGCTGATAATCATTGCACAACTCTGTAAATTTACTAACAATAATTGAATTGTATGATTCACTTAAAATGGGTGAATTTCATGGCATGTAAATTATACCTTCATAAAGTTGCTTTGAAACAAAATTCAGTGGCCCACGAAAGAGGCTGCTGGGATTTCCATATCTCTGTTTTGTTTTGTGTTTTGTTTTTTTAAAAAAATCTATTTAGGTATACCAGTTGCTTACCAACATGCCTACTAGGCGCTAGTTGCTTTTTTGTTTTTTAAATAGTGTTAGGCAAATATGGATGAAATTAAGGAGGGGTCCTAAAGAACCACTAGAGTTGAGCCACAAATTTGACTCTGAGTTTCCCAAAAGGCACAGCAAAGAGGGAAAAAGGATTCATTACTAGATTCTAGTGTCATTTAAATGAAAGCAAACTAGTGGCTTAGTAGAAGGACACCTTGAGCTGGTACTAAGTTTTCGAGTATATGTATTTCGTGGTTTCTTTTGAAGGGGGCACAGTGAGAGGTTACATGTCACTTCTGGCTCCATCATCAGAAGTGGAAATATGGAAATGGCGTAGCTACATCAACCCTTTTCTCCTGTACCTCTATGATCTTTTCTCATTTTATAATTTGCCTTAAGCATTTGGCAGGTTAGACTTGTTTGATTGTTTGTTTGCTCTTCCCATTCCCCAGCGCTGGTGTGACAAGCTGGGATTTTTAAAATTAGGCGCAGGAAAAGGAAGCTGAAGGATAATTATCACTAAATGGCAAACAACACAAGCACAGAAAGCCCAGCGCTGTTAACTCTTACTCTGTGTCCTTAAAAAGCATGAAGAAAAAAAAAAGTGACATCGCAAAGCCTTTCTATATCCCAGCATTGGGCTGGGAGGTTTTCCCTGTTGACTCATTTAATCCCCACAGTGCTGGTGACCCCACAGGAAAGCCAGCATTTTTGCCCCCATCTTCAGGATGTGGAAACAGGAGTTTACAGGCCTTGTTGCCCTGCACTAAGATCCAAGAGTGACTGAAGAGCAAGCTTCATTTAAAGGCCCAAGGGATACCCCCCTTCTAAGATACGTGAAGGAGCTTCAGACCCTCGCCCCCTGTCCTCACTCACCCTCCTTCTCACTATGCTAAGAAAGAGAGGGAAGCAATGAACGCTTTAAATAAAGATTTCGTGGAATTGGAAATAGGAATATCTGTGCTAACATTAGACAAGGACACAGTGAACACAACACCAGTCCCAGCTCACACACGTATCATTTCAGGACATGATGAATAATGTTTTCTTTTTGTTCCAAATCTCTGGAGATTAAGCCTTGAGGAAGGCACTTTCAAAGACCAAAGTTATCCAGGCTGTTTTCTTCTGGAGAAAGAAAAAATTATGTATGATATTGAAGTAAATAAAAGAGCTGGCAGAAGAGAAAGGAGAGGCAGATGTGATGTTTACAAGAGAGAGCTCCTAGGTTATTTGGAGTTTCTGTAATGCCTTTGTCTCCTTCACTAAAGTGACCTGGTGCCTTACAGCAGTGGCCACCCAAGCCGCATACCTGGGGCTCCTGAGCACCACCTGCTGGTCAAGCCCTCTCGCTGGTTCTGGGGCCAGACTTGCATCTAGACAGGGGTTTAAGTACGTCCAAGGACAGAGACGAGTGTGAATCAGTCTGGTTGCCAGTTCCATTCTGATATTCATCCATCCATCCATCCATCCATCCATCCATCCATCCATCCATTCATTTTCCCTTCCTTCCGTCAACCCATCCATTGATTCAAAAGATGTTTATTCAGGGATCAAGTACAGATGTTGTGATAATAAAGAATAGACACAATCCCTGCCCTCGTGCAGCTTACAACCTGTACTGGTGGTTACCAGTCTTGGCTGCCTGGAGAGCTTTTAAAACATACTGAGAAATCTGCTTTGCAGAAGATGGAGTAAAGATGCTTTCCCCTATCATTATGCTCAGTACAAATAAGAACCCTGAACATTATGTTTAAAACAAACATAAGACGACTCTGAAAAGTGGAGAGGCAAAGGCAGCCCTGCTACGAACCCTGGGATCCAAAGAATGACATAGTGATGAGTTCTCCGGGTTTTTGTGTGGCCACATATATCTGAGACCCTGAGCTGGAGAAGTTCGGTGCTCAGAAATTCTGTACTCATGGGCACAGGATAAAAAAAAAAAAGCATCACCCCTTCCAAAAGCCTGCTGTATCTAGCCAAAGGACCAGGAAAGGGGAAGTCTAGCACAATAGAACACGTCTAGGCAGTAAGTGCTCGACTGCAGTCAAACACCACAGGAAACACTAGAGCCCCATTCCCAACCTAGCCAGCAAAGGCAAGTAGGGAGCCAAAGTCTACCCTTGTCAGGCTGCAAAAAGGCAACCCAACCCCCCTGCTGGGATGGAGTCCCTACTGTCCCTACGAGGGAGCCGGGACTTTCATCCACATCAGGTGGAGACAAGACCTGCGTCCCACCCCATAGTGTCAGTGGAGGCCACATGGGAGCAGTAAGGAGGCACATGTGCCCCTCCCAGCCAGGGAGCCATCCCTGGAGGTCTAGCGGGGAGCAAGAACAGCCCCTGCCCCCACACATCAGTAACGAAGATCCCTTTCGTTTCAGGTGTCACAGAAGCGGAGTGGGGAACCTGGACTTCTCCTCTCAACTTGAAGTAATGAGGCAGTACCCTCTCTCCCCACTGTCTTCTGCTTCCTCTGGCATAGCCGTGTCACATAAAGCCAGATAAAACAGAAGACTTAAATATGATCTGAGTCTTATAACATAATACCTAAAATGTCTATATTTCAATTGAAAGTTAGTTGTGATATCAAAAAATGGGAAGATTTCATACGTAAATTTTTCAAAAGCGATCAATAGATACCAATGCGAAGATGACAGAGATTTAAGGATTATCCGACAAATATCTTAAAGTAATCATCATAAAAATACTTCAATGTGCAAATGTGAACCCACTTGAAACAAATGGTAAAATAGAAAGTCTCAGCAGGGAAACAGAAGATGAAAAGAAGAACCAAATGAAAATTTTAGAATTGAACAATTTAATAACTGAAATAAAAACTCAATGGATGGGCATGACAGCAAGATGGAGGGAACAGAGGAAAGAATCAGTGAACTGGAAGACAGAACAATAGAAATTACCCCATCTGAGCATCAGAGGGAAAATAGACTGGAAAAAAAAAGTGAACAGAGCTCCAGGGACCTGTGGGACTATAACAAAAGATCTAACATTTGTGTAATCATAGTCCTGGAAGGAGATTAGAAAGTGTGGGGATGAAAAGGTACGTGAAGAAATAAGGGCTGAAAACTTCCTAAATTTGGAAGAGATATAAACCTATAGAATCAAGAAGCTGAGTGAACCACAGGATGGCCACGGGGTTTGAAAATTAATCTGGGGAACGTAATTTAGCGGTTACCAGAGGGTAAAGGGGTTGGGGGTGGGAGATGAGGGTAAGGGGGATCAAATATACGGTGATGGAAGGAGAACTGACTCTGGGTGGTGAACACACAATGTAATTTATAGATGATGTGATATAGAACACCTGAAATCTATGTAATTTTAATAACAATTGTCACCCCAATAAATTTAAATAAAAAAAAGAAGCTGAGTGAACCTCAAACAGCCCCCCAAATCCACACCATAATCAAGTCAAAGCAAAAAATCTTGAATGCAGCCAGAGAAAAACAGTATCCTCCCATAATGAGAACGACAGTATATTTCTCATCAGAAAACATAGAGACAAAGAAGGGAGTGACACAATATTTTTCAGATACTGAAAGAAAAGAACTGTCAACCCAGAATCTTATACTCACGGAAAATCCCTTAAGGAATGAAAAGAAATCAATACATTCTCAGATGAATAACTTGCACAGGCCTGGCATGCTGAAAACTAGAAAACACTGATGAAAGAAATAAAAGATCTAAATAAATGGGATACATAGTGTTCACGGATTGGGAGACTCAGCATAGAAAATATGTAAATTCTCCCCACATGGATGTACAGATTTAATGCAATTCCTATCCAAATCTCAGCAACATGTCTTATAGATATGGACAAGATTATTCTAAAATGTATATGAAAAGGCCAAGGAACTAAAATAGCTAAAATCATTTTGAAAAATAAGAACAAAATGGGAGAAATAAGTCTACCCAATTTCAAGACATAAATAGTTACAGGAATCAAGACTGTGGTATTGGTGGAGATGAAGACACAGCCCAATGGAGCAGAATAGAGAACCAAGAAATAAACCCATGCAAATATACCCAAGAGATTTTTGACAAAGGTACAAAATAAATATAATTGAGGAAAGGGCCTTTGCAACAAATGGCACTGGAGCAATTAGACATCTACAGGCAAAAAACTGAACTTCGACCGATACCTCATGCCTCTTAGAAAAAAAAAAAATCAACACAAAATGGTTCATAGACTTAAATAAAACTTTCAGAAAAACATGTTTAAGACAATCTTCGGGGTTCAGGGCTAGGCAAAGAGTTCTTAGACTTGACACCAAAAGCACGACCTACAAAAAGAAATATTGATGAACTGGATCTCTCCTTCAGTTATTTACCTATCCCCATTATAAGCTTTGCTGGATTTATGTATCTCTTATACCATCATATACTTTACCTATTTTTAATGGAGCTGCTTTTTAAGCTTAAGTTTATTTCACTATGACATATAAAAAAAACCAGTTATCTATTTTTTGTCACCTATAGAAGCTTTCCATGAAAATAAATACGGTGGCACAAAACAATGTGATTAAATTCTAGTCAGACATTTTGAGGGAGGCTCTGCTTTGTTAAAAAGAAAGAGGAGCAAGTGAAAGATAGGTGTTCAAGACCTACCAGCACCCAACTGAGCCTCTCCTGGAGGTAATCAGAAGGACTGAAAACCAGTGGGAGTCAGTATTAATTAATGCTATGTCTGTGTACCATTTAGAGCTACTTCAGGTACCACCCAGAATGTGGTAAACACTTTTAAATCGCAGCATACAATTATTTTGCTCCTAAAAGCCTTTAAGGAAAATTTCACACTCCTTAGGCTGCTGGCATGACATTTCCTTCATGTTTGACTCATTTATTCTACTAAAAATGAAGCAACTATCCCCAAACACCCCAGGTTCTTTCAGCGTTTGTAGCTCTGCACATGCTATTCCCTCCTTCTGGAAAAGGAGGGGCCTTGAGGGCTTGGACCTCATTTTGGTTTACTATTGTCGATTCCGGGGGCCTAGTTCAGAGCCTGCCTAGAACAGAGTAGGTGAGAAGGATGAAAAGAGAAAGGAGGTATGGAAAGGTTGATAAAGAAGATAGGAATAAAAGAGAGAGGAAGACAGAAAGGAAGGGAAAGATGGAGGAAGAAAAGAAAGAAGAAAGAAAGAAAAGAACGAAGGGAGATATTGATAAACTTCTATTCATCCTGTAAAACCCATCTTAAAAGTTCCTTCCTCTTTGAAGCTTTCCTGTATCCTTTAGCCACACCTAAGCATTCCTTCCTCTGGGTTCCCAAAGTATTGTTTCCATAGCTCTATGAAGGCATTTCATGCTTTGTATTCTACTGAATGAATGTATGAATGAATTCAGGTATCCTTCGCTTAGACTTTGATCTTTACAAATGCAGGGGCAATATTCACCTATAATTCTAATAGATACCCCAGTGGTTCTCAACCTTGTCTGTCCATTGGAATCACATGGGGAGATTTAAAAAAATATATTAATTTCTAGGTCCTACCCTCAAACACGATTCTGATTTAATTGATCTGGACTGTGCTTAGGGTCTCAAGATTTTTAAAAACTCTCCAGATGCAGCCAAGGTTGTGAACCACTGTCCTCACCCAAAGCTCAGTCGTAGGAGGAGCTCAAGAAACGATGAATGAGTGAACGGATAAATCCTGCCTTTAGCACATTGTACTCCTGCCCCAACAAGACCACTTTCAGGGTTTCATGTTATGCTAATTCATTAATATATTCAGGAACTATTCATTAAACAATAACGCAGTACCAGATGTTTTGTTAGGCCAAGCTGCTGGAGATGAAAACATGAGTTAAGAACTCCCACTTCTCTCCCTTGTGCCACGTGCATTAGGGGGAGCTGTGGCTGTGTCCTAATTCATCCAAGAACTTTCTGTCCTGCGGGTTAATTGGCCAGTCCCAACAGCCAATCATCTCCCTAGTGGACTGACAGCAAAGCTGACTGTGAGCTGCTTCCTTTGGCAAATATAAGGACAGAGTCTACTCCCAGAGAAGGAACGTTCCTGGAGTGTATGTGTGAGTCTAAGAGACCACAATGAAAGTGTTTCTGTTTCTGTCTCTTCCAGCACAGAAAGTGAAAGGCGAGTCTCTCAGGCGGCACACGAAAGTTCTGGGCTGCTCACATGAGCTTCCTTCTGGTGTGACATACACAAAGAAAACCGAAGGCCCCACAGTTTCCTTCCTGGCTGCTGTCACCTCATACTTACACCTGTTTTAAGATTTGGCACTACAAATTACTGAAAAGCACAGATAATAATCACCATTTGTGTTACCGCTGCTCTGGTTCAGACTTTGGTTACACCTTCTCTGAACTGTCCTAAGAGCTTCCTGATTGGTCATCCTGATTCTGATCTTGGTCCCTTCAACCCATCCTACACACAGACGCCACACATCCAGTCACCTCTTTCCCCTATTCAGAACTCTTCAATGTTCTTGCCACTGATGTCACGATAATAGGACACACAGGATAAGCCCCCAATGTATATAACACAAGTGTAGCCCAAATAAAACTGGGTGAGAGTAAAACTCTTGTGTAGTCTACTCATGGAATTACAGTCACAAGAAATTCAAGTCCAACACCCAGGAATAAAAAAGACGGAAAACAAACATTTGCTAAAGACTTGTACAGAGGCAAAAAATATCCTAAAGAACCTCTCTCCCCCATCTTTCCCCCCATAGTGCTACTTCCTGCATCAGCTGCTCCCCCTACCCCCTTTCAAAAACTGTAGTTTGCAACAGTTCCTGCTTTATTCCCTCTTTCTTTCACTCCTCCACTTTCCAATCTTCCAGAGCTATTGGAGGGTGTCATGCATTTCTAATACCAATCCACTTAGCTTTCCCAGTGCCTTCTCTTTATTCATTACTCCAATCAGCACAACAAAAGCCCAAGAGACAGCATGCAAAAACAGATTCTGCTCTGCCAACTGAGGGGGAAGGCCTGGCATTGACTAGTAAAATGTTGTTACCTTTGACCCTACAGCACAAGAGGCTTTTCCATCCTGTCCCAGTTTATCCTGTAACCCCACCTTCTGCTAAATCACTTTCCCTCAACAGACCTGCTCTTTTGCACCCCGTACCTTTCTTTGCAAAGGCTCTTCTCTGTGTCAGGATGCCTGTTCCCTTCCTCTCAGCCTGACATCCATTCAATCAGTCCTGTACAATCTAGCTCTGATGTCATTTCCTTTAAGGCTTTTCACAATTCCACCAGACAGGAATTTGCTTCCTTCTCCAGGGTTTTTCTGAAGTTTGTACAGACCTCTGTTGTAACCCTTGTCAGGCTGGTTTGTAATTCCTTAACGGATCAGACTATTTCATCAGACTGCGGATACCAAATTTATGTCTGAATCACCTCTATGTCCTCAGCCCCAAGAGCCAAGGCCGGGGCTCAGTAAACGGATACTGAATGCTCCAGAAACGAGCTCCAGCTATGAGTGCTGCAGAAAAGCATTTACTTGTGCTTCCCTCTCTGCTCACCAGGTGGGGCTGCCTGGGAGTGTGTGTCACATTGGAGCTCAGGAGCTCTGCCCTGGCACTCACCTGGCTATACCTGCGTACCCTCCCTTATTTGGCCAGGGCTGGCTCTCACCTAGCCAAAATGAAAAGGAGATAAAAGCAGCCCAGAAATTAGGCACGGAAATGAAATAAAGACATCTAGACTTGAAAGCAAAACTCTATTTGCAGATGACATGATCTTGTATATAGAAAATCCTAAGGGATCTACAAGAAAAAAAAAAAGAGCTAATAAATGAGTTCAGCAGGCCCCGGTCTTCAGCTTGGCATTGGAGTGGGCCCTTTGTCACCTGGACCCACTTTTCCCATGGCATTTCCCAGCATGCCTTCCTTTCCTCTGCTCTAAGCACCAGCACATGAAACATCCTGTCCAACCCTGCCTGCTCTCCCTTTCTGCACTGTGCTGGGCAGTACCTTGCTCTGGAATGCTTCTTTCCCACCAGTGCCTTATCTCTAAAGTCTAGAAATAAGAGCTACATGTATTGAGGCTAAGAGTTGGACATCCTCATCTCATTTAATCCTCACAGCAACCCCCTGAGGTAGAAACTATCATCACCCACATTTTTCAGATGAGATTGTCCCTATCCCTTGCCCAAGCTCACACAGTTATATGGCCCAGCTGGGCTTTAAAACAAGGGCTGCCCGACTCCAACTACCAAATTCCTAACCTGAAAGTTGGGAAGATAAGAGAAGCCCAGTTCCAATGCCACCTGTCCTGGCGAGGTGTGTCTCTTCTCTCCCCAACCCCAACTCCAACGATGGTAAAGTTATCTATCAGTCCCTCCTTATGACGTTTAGCGTTTAGCAATGGCTTTGTATTGTGGTTATTTGTGTAAAGCTTTCCTCTCCCCTGTTAGACTGGAAAGTCCTTGGGAACAGGAGCCAAGTCTTAATCAGCTTCGTAGTCTCATATGCCAGCACTGCTTGGCACACAGTAGGTACTGACAAAAATTCTTTGCTTGAACATACTTTTGTCAGGGTCCCGAACCTTCTCCTAGGTCTGTCAGTGTGTTTCCTTATAAAATCTGGTTTTAACAAAAACCTTGCTAACTGCATCTAGCCAGAACCTCCCACCCTTGGTATCTGATCACATTGATATCTGATCAGGTTCCTCACCCTCCATCGTCCCCCAGCTCGTGTCTGATCACCCTGGCCTATCTGTAGCACCAATCCTGTTAGGTCAGTTTAGCCAGAATCCCCCTTACCCCTGATATTTCCTCCCATTCCTCTTCCATCTGCCGACCCCCACGCTGCTCCTTGGCTCGAAGTTCCCACTGGCTCATGCTGTAGTCAGAGTTGAGCCCCTTCTCTCTCCCCTACTGTACAATCCCATTGCAGAGGTCCCGATACCTATCACGATGGTCCTGAACAAAGTCTGCCTTACCATCTTTAACAAGTGTCATTCAGTATTTTTTAACAGTACACACATCGCAGGGCTTCAGCAAGGATGAAATGAGATGGGGCAAGGGGGATATATTAAAGAGAACACGTCTATTCCCCTTTGCATACACAGGAGACACGGCATTACCCATAGGTGTGGTGTGAGGATCATCTGGCTGAAACACACTGTGGGTTGGGGGAAGGCTGCCTCCTTCTTCACTGAGGCTCCCTATGTGTCCCCCCAAGGCTGCAGAGCAGCTAGCCTAGAGAGAAAAGCCCTACTCTTCATGGCAGGGCATTACAGCACTCATCTTTGTTTACTGTGCCTCTGGCCCATAGTAGGTGCTCAGTAAATATCTGTGGAACAAATTTGCTGTGTGACTTTGAACCCTTCTCTCAACTTCTCTGGGCCTTTTCTGTCAAACAAGGGGGTCTGCTCTAGATCAGAGGCTTTCAAACTCCCCTCGCCCCTTTTCTGGGTAGTGCCACTACTGGTTCAGGTAAAAGCAGACTGCTCTGGTCAGAATGGAGGAGCAAGGGACTCAGAGCATCATCTGCTTGGTGCTTCCCCTCCCTCCTTGCCCCAGACTCCCCCAAAGCTCCTCAGAGAACAGTTTGAGAACAATCAAGTTGATGAACCCTAAAAGTCCTCATAGCTCGAAAATGCAGATTGCTCTTTAGGATTCATTTGCATTTTAAGAGAGTGGTTCAGAAAAGGAAAAATCCTTTCTGACACATTTGGACAACTAGTATTATTGAGTAGCCAATGTGCTTCAGTGGTGGAAGGAGGCACCTTCAATAGCAGGAGAGGTACGGTTGTCTCAGGGGGCAGGGTGGATGCTTCCCAGCTCCTTGAAACCACACTGGACAGAGGGGCCTGCATGCTCTGCCTTGACATGTATGAAAGTCGGCCCCGGCCACGCAGCATGCCAGCGGTCAGCAACTTGGACCACTGCACCTTCCCGTCAGCTGGCCATCTTTTCCCTAAATGGGCATCTACTTCAGTCCTACTTTTCTTCATCAATTTTTTTCTCTTCCTGTTTTCCGGAACTCACTAAAACCTGCACTCATTATAAACAATTTAAATAGTGCAGTGAACTTGGAGGAAATTGAACAAAACAGAGGAGTGTTATAGGCAAATAGCCTTAGATTTCGGTATTTTAGTTAAAATTCCACACAACACCTGGGATTTATAATCACATGGAACCACTTAGCTTCTTATAAAAACAAGCACAGAGACTAGGAAATGGAAAATAATCATAGTTTTCATAAGTGGTTGCCAAGAAAACCTTCCCTATCTGGGGAAATTACAGCTGTGAACATACAGCATTTTGTGGTTCCCTGTCCTGGCCCAGCCCTGGCTGCCACCCACGCCACCCTGTCCCCTGCTTCCTGCTATTTTGCTATTTCCCCAGTTTCTGAGCCTAGGGTGTAGGTGTTAGAGGTGTTAGCTGACTATAAGTACCCACTAGTACCCTGTATCATCAGAAGAACTTCACAGTAATTGGAATAAAGGATTAGTGGACAATCCTAACGGGAAGCTAATATACCCATGTTCATAGCAGCCTTGTGCTTCTATGAACCATAGGTAAAAGATGGAAACAACCAAAGTCTCCTTCAATGGATGAATGGATAAACAAAATGTGGTATCTCTACAATGGAATATTATTCACCAATAAAAAGGAAGAAAACCCTGTCACATGCTTCAACACTGATGAACCGTGAGGACATTTTGCTAAGTGAAATAAGCCAGTAACAAAACAAGAAATACTATATGATTCCACATATATGAGGTTCCTAGAGTCGCCAGATTTATAGAGATGGAAAGTCGAATGGTGGTTGCCTGGGGCCGGGAGAGTTAATGTTTAACAGCTTCCGTTGGGGAAGATGAAAAGAATTCCAGAGAAAGATAGTGGTGACGGTTGTATAACAGTGTGAATGTACTGAATGACACTGAACTTTACATTTGAAAAATAGCAAGAATAGTAAATGTTTATACTATGTATATTTTACCACAATTATAAATAAATAAATAAGAACTGAGCAGCTCCTCACAGCATTCTGAGGGGGCGTCTAACATGAAAGGATTTGTCAATTGAACGGGATCTTTAGAGGGAATCTTCCTGGGAATTCAGGGTAGATTGACTGGAAGTGTCTTCTAGGCGGTGCCAGTGCATCAACTAATTGTTATACGAGTACATGAAGTTCAATTTTCTTACGAACTCATGTTCAGGTATTTCAGGGAGCAGGGACTCCGGCACTCTGGAGTCTGACTTGATGTCTCCTTGTTGGCTCCATTAAGGAACCAGGGATTGGCCAGCTGTCTTTTTCCCGTTCCTGGGAAAGCAGGATTCTGACTGAAACCTCACTGTGAAAAGTGAGTCTTTACTGGGCAGGTAACCCTTCTTTCCCTGAGGGTGCTGAACTTGTTCATTCTCTAAATTCACAAAGCCTACAAAAGGTAGTAAAGGACAAACAAGGCTTACAGAAGACAGCCCAAGACTAGAAAGGTAAAAACAGCATAAATTTCCCTGCACAGGACAACAGAAAGCAACACTGTCTCTGTTGTGTGCCTGGGCACATGTTCACCTGTCAGCATGCACGGCGAAACTGGGCAATGCCACGCCCCTTTTTGTCTGTTGCTTCCTGGCGTGACCCGAGTCTGTTCGTGTTGTTGGAGGAAACACAGCATAGGGAGGCTCAGCCCTGAGCACCACAGGTCCCACCAAGTAGCCTCCTGATCTCAGTTATTATTCTTACAAGGCACAGGGATTATCAGGAAAGTGAGAAGGCATCTGACTGCAGAGAAGTGACTTTACCAAGATCACATGGCAAGTCAGAATTAGAGGTGAAAATGGCACTCAGGGCTTCTTTTGCCCAGGTCCACTTCTTTCCAGGATCAACAACAGTGAACATTTATAGCACTTACTTGGGACTAGGTGTGGTGATAGGGGAGTATATGCATTATCTTATTAAATTGCCACCACAATGCTATGAGCTAAATACTATTATAATTTCTTTTCCCGATGAGGAAACGGAGGCTGAGAGAGGTTTAAGTAACTTGCCAAAGATCACAGAGCTAACGGAGGCAGAACTTGGATTTTTATCTAGGTCTGTCTGACTTTCTATATTCAACACCTCCTCCCTTCATTAAAAAAAAAAAAATTCTATTTGTAAAATAAAGCATAAACACATAAAACCATGCAAATCTAGTGTATGAATTAATGGATTATAATAAGGCTAACAGCACCCAGGTCAAGAAAAAGAACTTTGCCCCCAACCCAGAAGCCCCGCGCATGTGTCCCATCCTGTAATCACTATTCTGACTTTTAAGGAATCACTTCCTGTGTCTTTTAAAATTGTTTTGTTACTCAGAAGTGCATCCCTAGACACTATATTCTGGCCCATTTGAAAAATTTGGTCTGTCTTTTAAATTTCTTTTAATTTACAGATTCCCCATCTATCCCTTTGATTTCCTTACGCTTGTTTATTGGAAGAGCTAGGAGTTTGACTGTAGCATCTCCCTCATTGCCGACTGCATACTCACGTTCAGTTTAACACGCTCTTCTGTCCTCTGTCTGCCCTGCAAACTGCAGCTGGTTCCAGACACTGTTCAGACTCAGATTCAATCCATTCTGTAAGACCACAGACGGGGTTTGGCTTCTTTAGGAGGTACATGTCTCGTTATCTCATATTTTTGATCATCTCAGTAGCTGTTGATACTTAATGCCTACATCTACTCCTACATCTACTCCCATCTCTCTTTGTAAGTTTTCGTTAGAAGAATTTTTTTTAAATTGTGGTAAAATAACATACAATTCGCCACCATAACAATTTTTTTTTCCCCCAAGTCAACTTGTTGTCCTTTCCGTCTTAGTTGTGGAGGGCGCAGCTCAGCTTCAGGTCCAGTTGCTGTGTTAGTTGCAGGGGGCACAGCCCACCATCCCTTGCAGGAGTCGAACCGGCAACCTTGTGGTTGAGAGGATGCGCTCCAACCAACTGAGCCATCTGGGACTCAGCGGCAGCTCAGCTCAAGGTGCCGTGTTCAATCTTAGCCACCATAACAATTTTTAAGTGTACAGTTCAGTAGTGTTAAGTGTATTCATATTGTTGTACAACCAATCTCCAGAACTCTTTTCATCTTGCAAAACTGAAACGCTATATCCATGAAGCAACTCCCCATTTCCCCTCCTCTAGCCCCTTACAACCCCCATTCTATTTTCCGTTTCTATGAATTTGACGGCTGTAGGCCCCTCATATAAGTGGAATCATACAATAGTTGTCCTTTTGTGACTGGCTTATTTCACTTTATGTAATGTCTTAAAGCTTCATTCATGTTGAAGCATGTAACAGGATTGCCTTCCTTTTTACGGTGGAATAATATTCCATTGCATTTATAAACCATATTTTAAAATTTATTTAAAAAAATTTTTTATTACAGTTCGCATTCAATATTATTTTATATTAGTTTCAGGTGCACAGTATACTGGTTAGACATTGATATAATTTGCAAAGTGATCATCCAATAAGTCTAGTACCCACCTGGCACCATTCATAATTATTATAATATTATTGACTATAGTCCCTATGCTGTACTTTACATCCCGCGACTATTTTTCAACTGCCAATTTGTCCTTCTTTATCCCTTCACCTTTTTCACCCAGCCTCCCAAACCGCCTTCCCATCTGGCAGCCATCAGTTTATTCTCTGTGTCTAAGAATCTCTTTCTGTTTTGTTTGTTCATTTGTTTTGTTCTTTAGATTCCACATATAACTGAAATAATATGATATTTGTCTATCTCCGTCTGACTTATTTTACTTAGCATAATACCCTCTAGGTCCATCCATGTTGTCGCACATGGTAAGACTTCTTTTTTTTTTTTTATGTCTGAGTAATATTCTGTTGTATATACATAACACATCTTCTTTATCCAATCATGTATTAATGGGTACTCAAGTTGTTTCCATGTCTTGGCTGTTATAAATAATGTTGCAATGAACATAGGGATGCATACGTCTTTTCAAATAAGTGTTTTGGATTTCTTTGGATAAATACCCAGAAGTGGAATTGCTGGGTCATAAGTTACTAGTTCTATTTTTAATTTTTTGAGGAACCGCCATACTGTTTTCCATAATGGCTGCACCAATTTTCAATCCCACCAACAGTGCATGAGGGTTCCGTTTTCTCCACAGCCTCGCCAACACTTGTTATTTGATTTATTGATGATACCCATTCTGACAGGTATGAGGTGATACCTCATTGTGGTTTCAATGTGCATTTCCCTGAGTATTAGCGATGTTGAGCATCTTTTCATACATCTATTGGCCACCTGTATGTCCTTTGGAGAAATGTATAGACCTTTTGTTCATCCATTCATCTGTTGATGGACACCTGGGTTGTTATTGTAACCAGTGCTACTATGAACACGGTGTACACATATCTCTTCAAGACACTGCTTTCAATTCTTTCATATATATACCCAGGAGTGGAACTGCTGGATCATATGGTAACTCTATGTTTAATTTTTTGAGGAACCACCATAGTTTTCTGCAGTGACTACACCATTTTATATTCCCATCTTCTCTTCCCTTTTTAATGTCCATCTCTACTCCTCACCACGGTGGGGGTGTTCAGAGTTCTCAACTACCCATACTGGGAACCGAAAGACAATGTTCCCTATAATAGACCCAAACTTTGCTACATGAAAGTCCAGCAACGAGGAATCAATTAAATGGTAGATGCACACCACTGAATGCCAAGCAGCCATTTATCATATTATTCTGAGAGAGTATTTGATGACCTGAAAAGGTGCCTCTAATATTTGCTTAAGTTAAGAAAAAAAAGGAGGCTATAAAACAATATGGAGAGTGAATTCTTTTTTTTTTTTTTTTTTTAAGAAAACTACAAATTTGTAGGAGAAGCCCTCTTAACTTACCTCGACTTAACTGATTCACTGGATTAACCAAAATCATCCCCTTCCCTTGTAAAACACAGGGACCCAACACCTCCAGTTTTTATGCCTTCTGTTCCTAACCATCGAGTTGTACAACGACTAAGAGTCAGCTCTAGTTTCAAACTTGTGTATTCCAGTTGCATTTATTATATATCAACTAATGAATTACATACTGTATAAGACGGTGAAATATATATGCAAAAAGAACGTTTCTAGGGGAACAAAGTTGAATGCTTAGGGAAGATGCATTAAACAAGTGTCAAATGAGGGCTGGGTGAGACACTTGTAAAAGTCTGGGGACACCATGTCGTTGAGGGGAACTGCTGCTCTGAGTTAATACTCTGGGGCATCAATTCCTGCCCCTTCGATTGTCCTGAATGTCCACAGCTCTCCATGGTGAGTTATCAGCCACATCACACTCACCAACTGCACAGAGTCAAGAAAGCATTTAATTCGGTTATAAACCCTCAGGTCAGCACATTACAGGTATACACAGAGCTCACTCCTGCTGTGGCGAACGTGTGGCATTTGACCAACTATTCTCCCCCACTAACCCATGACAGACATCACTAATCAATCACTGGATTTCTTCCTGCTAAGCCCACGCTGTAGTCTCAGAAACCTGAGTTACCACAATAAATCAATTGGAGTTGACGTTTGAGATGAAACCTATACTGCCTCCCCAACCTCCCTTAAGTTACAGAACTATTTTTTTTAAAATCAAGTAGAAAATTAAACACATACAAGGTAGCTAAAGTCCTGACCACTGGGCTCTTGGCTTGAATATTCTGTCTTGTACACAGTAAGTGCTCAGCGTTCACTGAGTGAACGAATGAATGAACGAATGAACGAATGACAAACACACGTCCTTCTGCTTTCCAAAGTTAACCATTCAGTCTTTCTCCCCCACACCATCCTTCTTGGTTTCCTTTACACCTATGCTGTGAATTTCTTCCCAGTCTTCAAGACAGCAGGATGCCACAGCATCCAGAAATCCCACCACTGCTGATGGGCTTCTTTTGGAGATACCCCCATTCAGGGTTATTTGCAGGTGACTGCCAGATTAGAATAACAAATACCTAATAATTCTGCCTCCCTTGAGAAGGGTTGTGATAAACCAACAAAAGGACACTCAGGGGTTGCTTTACTAACTGTGAAGCACTCTGCCCCAAGACAGGGGAGGTTGTAAATCAGGTTTTATTTCTGTTCTACTGTTGCACAACTTGTTGGAAAGCACTGCCTGGTTTCTCTTCTTCCAGGAAGCAGAAAGAAAAAAAAGAAGCTTCCATCGCTTTATTCTGCTTTCTCTTCCCCTGATTTTGAAGTCCCTGGAGTTTGGGAAGCACACCTAAGCAGTCCCAGAACTTTCTCCCTTCTGCTTCTTTGTTCACCCTGTTCCTTATTCCTGTCCCATCATTCTACAAACACAGGACTGATCTGCTGAGCTCCTGCCCAACCCAGAGGCCCAGTTCAAATTCCACCCCTGCTGAGAAGCCTTCCTGATTCTAATCACCTGGGTAGCACCTCTGCCATCTGTCAACAGGACAGCCCTTTGCAAACTTCTTTCATTTCCTTTACCACATTGTCTTATTTTGTTGATCTAAGTAATAATAGTCTAAGGTCAGTCATCATTTATTGAGAACTTTGAGTGTGCTGGTCACCATGCAAAGGACTTACCTGTATTGTCTCATTTAACATGCAAACCTCTATAACTGTGTCCATTTTATAGACGTAGAAACTGAGGCTTTGATATGCTAAGGAGCTCAAGGTCACACAGAACCAGGCATTCATTTATTCAATCAATTGATCATTATTTACTAAGGGTCTACAATGTATCAGGCATATTCTAGATAATAGCAGTAACCAAGTCAGACGAAGTTCCCACCCACAAGGAGCTATCATTCTAGTGTGGAGAAATAGATCATTAAAAAATACAATAACCGAACCTTCAAAGATGATCTCAAACTCTTACAAAAAAATTGAAGAAGAGACAGTTCTCCCTAACTCATTTTACGAGGCCAACATTACCCTGATACCAAAACCTGGTAAGGATAACATAAAAAAAGAAAACTACAGGCCAATATCTCTGATGAATACCGATGCAAAAATCCTAAACAAAATTCTAGCAAATTGAATGCAACAATACATTAAAAACATTATTCATCACGATAAAGTAGGGTTCATCCCAGGGCCACAAGAATGGTTTAACATACGCAAATCCATCAATGTGATACATCACATAAACAAAATAAAGGACAAAAATCATATGATTATATCAATTGATGCAGAAAAGGCGTTTGACAAGATACAACATCCATTTATGATTAAAGCACTTAATAAAATAGGTATAGAAGGAAAATAACATAATAAAGGCCATATATGACAAACCCTCAGCTAATATCATAATTAATGGTGAAAAACAGAAGCCCTTTGCTCTACACTCAGGAACACGACAGGGCTGTCCCCTATCACCTCTGCTTTTCAACATAGTGTTGGAAGTCCTTGCCAGAGCAATCAGGCAAGACAAAGAAATAAAAGTCATCCAAATTGGGAATGGAGAAGTTAAATTGGCACTCTTTATAGATGACATGCTGCTATATATAGAAAACCCTAAAGACTCTACCAAAAAGCTATTAGAAACAATAAATGAACATGATGCTATATACAGAAAACCCTAAAGATTCCACCAAAAATCTATTAGAAACAATAAACAAATACAGTAAAGTTGCTGGCTACAAAATCAACGTACAAAAGTCCATTGCATTCCTATATACTAACAATGAAATCTCAGAAAAAGAAATAAAAGAAAAACTCCTTTTACAATTGTAACAAAAAGAATAAAATACCTAGGAATAAACTTAACCAAGGATGTAAAAGACCTATATGCTGAAAACTATAAGGCATTTTTAAAGAAATTGAAGAAGACACAAAGAAATGGGAAGACATTCCGTGCTCATGGATTGGAAGAATCAACATAGTTAAAATGGCCGTGTTACCCAAAGCAATATACAGATTTAATGCAATCCCCATCAAAATCCCAATGGCATTTTTTAAAGAAATAGAACAAAAAATCATCAGATTTGTGTGAAACCACAAAAGACCCCAAACAGCCAAAGGAATTTTAACAAAAAAGAACAATGCTGGAGACATCACACTCCCTGACTTTAGCTTGTACTACAGGGCAACAATAATCAAAAAAGCATGGTATTAGCAGAAAAACAGACACATAGACCAATGGAACAGAATTGAGAACCCAAAAATAAAACCACATAAATATGGACAGATAATTTTTTACAAAGAAGCAAAAAATACACAATGGAAGAAAGACAGCCTCCTCGATAAATGGTGCCGGGAGATTTGGAAAGCCACGTGCAAAAGAATGAAACTGGACTGCTATCTGTCACCATGTACCAAAATTAATTCAAAATGGATCAAAGACCTAAGCATAAGACCTGAAACAATAAAATGCATAGAAGAAAACATAAGTACTAAATTTATGGACCTTGGGTTCAAAGAGTATTTTATGGATTTGACTCCAAAGGCAAGGGAAGTAAAAGCTGAAATAAATGAATGGGACTATATGAAACTTAAAAGCTTCCGCACAGCAAAAGAAACCATCGACAAAATCAAGAGGCAACCAACTGAATGGGAGAAGATTTTTGCAAATAGCGCCTCTGATAAGGGGCTAATATCCAAAATATACTCATACAACTCAACAACAAAAAGACAAACCACCCAATTGAAAAATGGGCAGACGACCTGAAGAGGCATTTCTCCAAAGAGGACATACAAATGGCAAATAGACATATGAAAAAATGCTCAACATCACTAATCATCAGAGAAATGCAAATAAAAACCACAATGAGATATCACCTCACCCCAGTCAGAATGGCTATCATCAACAAGACAAATAGTAACAAGTATTGGAGAGGTGTGGAAAGAAAGGAACCCTCATACACTGTTGGTGGGAATGCAGACTGGTGCAGCCGCTATGGGAGGCAGTGTGGAGGTTCCTCAAAAAATTACCAGTAGAATTACCATATGACCCAGCAATCCCTCTCCTGGGTGCCTACCTCAAAAATCTGAAAACATTAATCCATAAAGACACGTGTGCTCCAATGTTCATTGCAGCTTTGTTTATGGTGGCCAAGACATGGAAACAACCAAAATGTCCTTCGATAGATGAATGGATAAAGAAGTTGTAGTACATATACACAATGGAATACTATTTGGCAGTAAGAAAAGATGAAATAGGACCATTTGTGAGAACATGGATGGATCTTGAGATTATAATGCTAAGGGAAATAAGTCAGACAGAAAAAGCAGAGAACCATGTGATTTCACTGATATGTGGTATATAAACCAAAAACAACAAAAGAACAAGACAAACCAATGAGAAACAAAAACTCACAGACAATAGTTTAGTGGTTACCAGAGGGTAAAGGGGGGAGGGGGTGGGAGATGAGGGTAAGGGGGATCAAATATATGGTGATGGAAGGAGAACTGACTCCGGGTGGTGAACACACAATGTGATTTATAGATGATGTAATACAGAATCGTACACCTGAAATCTATGTAATTTTACTAACAATGGTCACTCCAATAAACTTTAATCTAAAAAAAAAAGAATACACTAATATTATGTCAGGTGGTGATAAATGATCTGAGAAAAAAGGGGGTTAGTGAGGGTTGGGGTGGTTGTACTATTTTATAAGGGATGGTCAGGATGGTGACATTTGAGTAGAGACCTAAAGCAAGCGAGGGAATGAGTCATGCAGAGATCTGGAGGAATGAGCATCACAGGATGATGGAACAGCCAGTGCAAAGGCCCTGGGGTGGACACATCCTTGACATGTTTGATAAACAGCAAGTAGGTTAGTATGGCTAAAGCTGAGTGAGAAGGTGATGAACTTAGAGAGACGACAAGGATCAGATCACATAGGGCCGTGCAGATGTGGTAGGGACTTTGGCTTTGATTTTGAGTGAGATGGGGGTAGACAATGGCTTCCAGAACCCATGCCTTAATTACTATGCTGTACTACTAATTGATACACGAGTGAATGTCAAAAGGTACTTGGGGGACATTTTCTCATTAAAACCAGCAGGATGACAGCCAGACAGCTTGAAAACAACCCAAGAGAGGGCAAAATCTGAGCTAACAAGAATGGCTAATTATTAAGAGTCTCTGTGGCCCCCACAGCACAGGACAGGGTGGGGTTCTGTGACAGCCTCAGCGCATCCTCTAACTGAATGTGGCAAAGAGTCAATTCCCCAGTCCTGTCCCGGGGGAGGTCTCAGCCCCTCCATGAAGTGTGTCCTTTGCTCACAAGAGGCAGCGAGCAAAAGGCGACTTCTGCCATGACTCACCAAAGAGAAATGAAAATTGTGTCCAGGCTGGAAAAGAATCCATTTGAAAGTGGCACATTTGCCTCCGGAAAATATATATACATCTATCTTTTTCCTTCTCATTTGAAGTATGGCAGAGCCTTCTCACACACACTGCCTCACAGCACACAGATACCAACTTCTGAAGTGTCTGCCTTTATTCCTGCCGCAGTTCTCTGAGGAAAAGTACAAACCTGGAGGTGTGGCCAGCCCCTGCCAACTGGGCTCAGAAGTGCCCCTTGGCAGCAGCACAGTGAGCACCTGCCCTGGCCGTCCCAGGACAATCGTGATGGCAATACTCTTCTGATCAGTGTCCCATCAGCTAGCCATTCCCCAACTTTAACAACCACCAAGGAGCTTGTTAAAATGCAGATTCCAGAGAATAGGACTCAGGGGGTCTGAGCGGAGGCCTGGAAGCTGCATTTTCAATAGCATCCCGGATGCTTCTGTTGTCGGTGGTCTGAGAAACACTGCCCCAAACCACAGGGACAGCCCCAAGAGTCCAATCTTTCTGCATCTAGGCTTACAGGACAAAGTGGCTCCAAATCCCTTTTCAGGCCATAAGAAGCATGTTTTGGCTCCTGGCAGGGCTGGGACCTCTCCTGGGCAAATTAGAGCAGAGGATTACCTTGCAATCCCAGTCCTTGATGATATTCACCCAAATCCTCTCCTGTATCAGCCCGACTCAAGCAACCGGCACTGCCCAAGTTTTGCTCTCTGGGTCATACTCAGGAGGGCCCATGCCCTGGGGTTTGCAGCTGCCCTGGGTGCAGACATAACTGGAGGAGGTGCCATACCTCTACTCATTGGATCCACTGGTCTAAGGGGAGTAAATGAGTATACTAAAAATAACAACAGCTGCTTTTATTTAGTGCTTATTTAGTACCGGGTGCACACAGTATCTCATTTTATCCTCAAGGTAGTTTTGAAAAGTAGGGATTATTAACCTCATTTAAGAGATGGGAAAACCAAAGCCAAAGCCACACAGCCAGTAAGGGGCAAAGGTGGGATTCAAACTCAAGTCTTCTAACACTGAGGTCTTCACTCTATCCCTTAGCTGCTGGACTTGACTCTATCTGCTTTGTGCTGATACTGGAATAGGATCCAGAAGTGAGCAAGACCAGGCCCTGCCCTCCAGAAATTCCTGGTCTCCCCGGGCATGCAGGAGAGTGACGGTGAGCAGGGAATTGGCATTTGCCTTATTAGCTAAGCCTTAGATTGTTCCTCTGCAAAATGGAGCTGATAACTCTTACCTCATAGGGATGTTGTAACGATTCAGTGCTAGAGTACATAAAGGGGGCTCACTTAACGCAGAATCTGGCATGGAGTATACATGCAATTAACAGTTGGGTGTGTTGGCTATCGCTGGAGAGACAAGACCCACATCCAAAGCAGTGATCCAGCCCACTGGTTCCCAGACTGTCCTCATGGTAGATGCTATGGACTGTGTCCCCTAATTCATTTGTTGCAGACCTAACCCACAATGGGATGGTATTTACAGATGAGGCTTTGGGGAGGTCATTAGATTTAGAGGAGGTCATGAGGGTGAAGTACCCATGATGCGATTGGTGCCTTTATAACAAGAGGAAGGACATCAGAGCTTTATTTCTCCACCATGTGAAGACAAAAGGAAAAGGTGGTAGACTGCAAGTCATGAAGAGAGCCCTCACCAAGCACCTGGCCCTACTGACACCCTGATCTCAGACATTCCAGCCTCTAGAATGGTGAGAAATAAATGTCTGCTGTTTAAGCCACCAGTCTCTGATGTTTTGTGGTCGCAGCCTGAGCTAAGACAGTAAAGATTCTGTAAGTCGTACGACTATTAGTGAAACACTGTGAACTACTGATACACTTACTTCCATTATAGGAACCAGAAGCAATTGTATTATCAGACCAGACGTGCCAAGGGAAGAGTCGAGAATCTCTAGGCAATTAAAGATTACAATCACAAGACAATTATTTCCAAATCTCTCTGTTAACAATCAGTACTTCCTAATTGGGTCTTTCTATTTTAGTATCTACAAGAGCAACACAAGATGGATGAGGGTAGAGAAACTAGCACCTCAAGGCTGTGGTGATGTCAGTTGGGGGTCTCTTCTGGGAGGGCAGGTATGTAATTTGTATTCAAAGTCTTTAAAGTGTACATATCCTTTGGCTCAGCAATTTTTCTGAGAATGCTTCATCCCGCCGAGCACAAAAAGATGTTTACTGTAGTGTTGTTCATATTATTTGGAAAACTGGAAACAACATAAATACCAGTCATTATGGAACTGGATAAATAATGGCAAGAAAACTGAAATAACATGCAGTTATTAATATCATGGGACTTTATTGATGTGGGAAGATGTACATGATGTCAAATTAAGAAGGTTACAAACAGTGTATGATCAAATTATGTAAAATTTGATCATATGTATGGGTGTTTATACTTGGAGAAAAGTTCCCTTAAATGTTCATAGGTGGTTTTATTTTAGTAGAAAGATTTCAAGTGGTTTTTTTTTCCAAATTTTTGATTTAATAGATAGCATTGTGTTAAGATAAAGCTAAACAACAAAAAGTGGGTCAATTTAAAACTGATTTCAACAAAAGTGTTAAAGAAATAATAGAATAGATAATAAAGAGGTATGGCAAAATTGTGACAGGAGTGTGAAAGTTTGAGAAACAAAGTTATAAAATCTTCTTCATCCTGTTCTCTACGATGCAGAAAGACTACCTGCCCTCACCTTTAAATGATACACTTCTGGATGAGAAAACTTCCCTCTTTTCTAAATCTATTGACCTAGTTTTAGTGGTCTGCAACACCTACCCTTTCTGACTGCTGTCAGGGGGGCCAGGCAGACCCACTGGGCATGTAGGGATGGCCCCTCCTCTTCCTTGGGTTTTACAGTGGCTCCCTCTGCCCCCTGAGTGAGGGGGAGCTCTTGGTCCTGATTAAGGATTCACTCTGTAGAGACTGTGCTATATTTCTTGTGCATCTTGTCATAACCACCCTAGGAGAAACGCCTTTTGATTATCCCTCCTCCATTTTCTAGATGAAGAAACCAAGGCTCAGAGAGGTAAAGGGTATTGTCCAAGGTCACACAGCAAGTGAAGTGGAGAAGCTCAGACTCCAGTTCAGGTCTGTTTGATTTTTGAACCCACTACTCTAAACCTCTAGTAAATTTTGACCTTTGAGGTTCAGCATGACCTGGCCTCTACCTTCCTTTCCAGCCCTCCCTCCCATTGCTGCCACCTTCCTAACCCCTGGCCTCTAAACTTCAATACACCCAGGTACCTCACACCTCCATGCCACTGTACCTGCTGTTCCCTCCTCCAGGAATGCACTTTCCACTGCAAACCTCTAAAGACTTCCAACCATACTTCAACTCTCTGGCAAAGTGCTCCTGCTCTGTGATCCCTTCCTTTCTTGACTCCTCCCTAGAAGACAAAGGTCCTCCCCATGGTCCCACATACCCCACTCCCCTGAGTTCCCTTCCACCCGGCTCTGTCCTTGTCTGTTCCCCTGGCTGTTTCTTCCTACAAGTCTGTGTGCCCCTCAAGGGTACAGACAGTGGTCTCTCTGCCCCAGGAGCTGGGCACAGGGCCTGGCACACAGCCGGCACTGGGAATTGTAGAGCAGTTTGACTAGAGAGCTTACAAATGAGGTTAGGAGTCAGACAGACGCGGTTTGAATTCCATCTCCACCCCGTACCAGCTGGTGTGACCCTGGGCAAGTCATACTACCTCTCTGGGTCTCAATTTCTACATCTTTGTAAATTGTTGTGAGGATGAAATAACATCATTATAGGTGAAGAGCTTAAAACAGTGAATATGCCACAAATATTAGCTATCATAACAATATGATGTCAGTTGAATAATTTATTTGTCAATGAACCTGGCTACAAGTGGAGGAGTGAGGGTGAGAGGAAGTGGGGCCAGGTGCTAGAAGGAAGTCCAGGCCAGTAGGCCAATTTTGGAATCCAAATGTGGGAAATCAGCCAATCAACAGGTGGCAATCCATGCAAAAGGTCCGGACCAACCACAGGGACAGAGTCTCAGGACCTGAGGAAAGTTCAACTCCAAAATGGTGGACCTCTGACAGCAGCAAAAAGAAATCTGAGCCTAGGGTTTGTGGGGCAGAACTCCTGCCCATGTGGCATGTGAGGGACTGGCAGGGCTAATGAAAATGTCCAACATTCATGTGCCAGGTGCTTTCCAAGTGCTTTATATACATTACGTCATTTTATCCTCACAGCAACCTTATCAGGTGATGCTATTAGGATCCCATTTTACAGAGGAGGAAACTGAGGCCCAGGGAGGTTAAGAAACTTGCCCAAAGATACACAGCTGGTGAGTGGTGGGGCCAGAATTTGAACTCAGGCAGTCTGGCTCCAGAGAATTGCTTCAGGCCTTCTTGGCCCTCACCAAGACCAAGGGGTCACGGCAGTGCAGAGCCTGCAGGTGGGGCCTGGAGGAAAGGATACTGGGTGATCCCCACATCAGGGATCACGGAATCTGAGCAGTTTCGGCCCAAAGTGTTCTCCCTGGGGTGGGAAGAACTGGTCCCTGGAGATCAGCCAGATGGAGCTGGGTGGGTAGCATCACATATATTTCCCGTATCCTCAGAAGGGAAGAAGAGAGGTACTGATGAGAGTCCTGTGACACTGGTAAAACTGTCTCCAAATTACCTTCTTCATTAACTGTACAAATTTGCATCTTAATTAGGCTTAATGGAATACAATTACCAGGCCCTAAGTTTCTTTCTCTCAGATTCCAAGCAAGAATGCCAGAGACAGGCCAGAAGCCAAACCCGTGGGCCTGAGGAGAACCTTGTGGGGCTCGCCCTGCAGGAAATCTTGCTCCTGGATAAGGAAGGTCGAGGCACTGGACAGCAGGACGGTGGCGAAAGTGTCCAGGCCCCTGAGATAAGGAGATGAGGGGGGCCTGGGCTTTGGGATCAGGCATGGGTGGGAAACTGAGCTCCACCTCTGGCCAGTAGTGTGACCCAAAGTTACCTGCCCTCTCTGAGCCTCAGTTTTCTCATGTGTAAAATGGGATGGTGAAAACATTTGCTGTTGGGGGGCTGCAGGGATCAAATGAATCACAGGTACGACAGCACCTACTGTTGCCCCAAAAATAAGACCTAGCTGGACTATCAGCTCTAATGTGTCTTTTGGAGCAAAAATTAACATAAGACCTGGTATTATATTACATTATATTACATTATATTATACTATATTATATTAATAACTGGTCTTATTTTAATATAAATTATATATTAATTATATATATATTTATATATAATATAAATTATATATTAATATATTAATATAAGTTATATTAAAATAAGACCGGGTCTTATATTAATTTTTGCTCCAAAAGACGCATTAGAGCTGATGGTCTGGCTAGGCCTTATTTTCGGGGAAACACGGGATGTAGTTCGTTCTCTTTCTCTATGCCCTCCTTTTATAAGCTCAAGGCCCAAGAGGTGGTGCAGAGCTGATTCCACATACCCCTTCAGTGATTCAGTAAGTGTCATCTTAACTCATCTTCCCACCTCCATGTTCTAGCGACACACACCTCTGAGTACTTGGAAAGTTCTAAGCTCTTTTCTGTCCAAAGGGCTTTGCAAGTGCTGTCTCCCCTGCTTGAAGTACCTGGCCCATGTTTCTGCCTGGTTCATACCTACTCATGCTTCTAATCTCAGCTCAAATGTTACCTCCTCCAAAAAGCCTTCCCTAGCCCAGGCTAAATTCTCCTAACACCATTTATCTGTGGGATTATTTAATTTAGGTCCTTGTCTCTCCTCCTAGACAATAAGCTCCATGAATGTAGAGAACACTTCCAGTGTGTTTTCTGTTGTATCTCTAGCTCCAGGCTCAGGATTTATCACAAAGTGGCTCTTTAATTTATGTAAGTTTAATGGATGAACAGGAATCTCGCTGAGCCTCAGTAAATGCATCTGTGAAATGGGAATCATAACCCCACCCTATGGTGTTGTGAAATGACTAGATTATTTTTGGGATACAGTGTGTCCTTGATGGAGCACATTCCCATTCCCCTACTCCTTTTGCTTAAGGAAGAGTCAGAAGCAGATGTGTAGCTAAGCGCAAAGAGCAGCTTGGCTGGGAGGTGAAGGATGGGGCGGCGGGGCGGGGAGCCTGGAGGCTGACACCACAAAGGGTCAGGATGCTAAGAGCTGGAAGGAACCTCAGACATTATCTAGTTAAATGGTTCCCAAACAAAGGCTCCCTTTTATCTTTCTTGCCATGATATAACTTCACCCATGACAAAACTACACGCATTAGGGAAGAATGCACTTTCCCAGCTTTGAATGACTCAAAGGTATCCTGTGCCATCAGGCAGCGCCTGCCCAGTGTGAGGGGAGCCTTGTGGAGACATCGTGCTGAGGCAATACCAGCCAAAAAGGGAGGCCCACTGGGGCCTGGGCAGCAGGTAAACGATTTCCTTTAATTTCCCGAAATGTTAACCACGGCCTCTGAGGGCCGTAGGAGGGCCTGAGTTCAGAGCCACACAAAGAGGAAAGGTCCTGCTTTCTTTTTCTAAGCTGGTCGTGCTTCCTGTGAGCAGCTCAGCAGGTGCATAACAAGGCCTGGATAGGGGAGCTTTCTGTCCTGGGGGTTCCTCCTCAGGGAGCAGTGACAACCTCGGTGACACCTTGAGTTTACAGATGGCCCTTTTCCAACAGACTCAGGGTTGTTTGATTTTTCTGCCTGTTTCTTGGAAGCCTATGTCTGACATTCAGTCCTTATGAACCTCTCTAGAGGTCTCTGGCCCTGATCCCCACTTGTATGGCACACCCCTCCTCTTGGTTCTTTTCTACATGCTGTTCCCTGGCCCTCCCTCTGCCCTCCACCACCTCCCCTGCCCACCTCCCCAGTTTCGTCTCTCAAGTTGTTCTAGCGGCATAATTACTCCCTATCCCGTAATACGCACTGCCCTGTCACACTCGGAGCACGTGCACGTGCTGCCTGTCCCCTGTACCTACATGAGTCTCTTCTCCGCCTGAGCACCTGGCCAACTCCTACACAAGCAGCAGGGCCTTCCCCTGCACTCCCAAGCAACTCAAGTCCCTCTCCTGGTGTCACTAGGAGAGGCATCTATCAGCGCCTCTCAAACTGAAGTGATTGGTGTAGTTGTACACCAGCCTCCCCTTCTGCACTGAGGGCTCCTCTGAGAAAGTATATTCTTCTGTTTCCCCTACCTCCTGCTCAGACAGGGCTGGAAGGCAGGAAGTGGATAGTAATATATATCTCACAGGGTGGGTGTGAGGCTCAAATAAGACCGTGTCTATAAAGTTCTCACCACAGTGTAAATACTCAATTATTGCAATTATCTTATGAAGATTGGACCCTGTTGAAGAGATGTCCCAGGAGAGACGCATGGGGGCTGAACTGGTTCCTCCCCGTAGTTCTCTAAGGCAGATAGCACCACCCAATAAGTGGCCACTGGCCACATGGGATGGTGAGCTCCTGAGTGTGGCGGGTCCAAACGCAGACATGGTGTACATGTAAAATACACATGGGAGTTTGAAGACTTAGTCCCCTTCTCCCCAATGTAAAATATCTCATTCATAACTTTTTATGTTGACTATATACTGAAATGGTAATATTTTGGATATACTGAGTTAGAGAACATCTCTTATTGAAATTAATTACACCTGTCTCTTTTTACTTTTTAAAATGTGGCTACTGGGATATTTACAATTACATGTGTGGCTCGCACATATTCCTACTGGAGAGCACTGGGCTAGGCACTCATTATCCCCTTGTCAATGTAAAGAAATGAGAACGCAGACCCCTCCACTGCCGACTGTGGGGACGGGGGACACGGCACCACGTCCTTGCCCATTGCTCATTCCACTCACACTCCTCTCTGCACAAGCCCCGGACGCCTGGAACTCACTTAGCCATGGGTGATCTGATGGGTGGGGCTTCTACCCCCACCCAGCTCTCTTGTTTTCCAATCTTCCATTTGTCTCATTTCAGATGGGCCTCTTTTCTCCCAGGCCCCCCCTGCTCCCTCTTTGCTTAAGAGGCTCCATTTCTTGGAACTGGTGACAAGCGGCACTTTTGAAATAGAAGGAGGGAGGGCAGAGGCGTAGAAACGGTGGGTGGCTATTCTGTGGGAAGTGAACTGAGTCCTAGAATATCGGCTCTGCTGCCAGCCCCAGGGGTGGGAGATGAGTCCATCTGCCAGGTCCAACCAGACCACGGATACGTGAGGGCCCTAAACAAACATGAAGGCACCCACCCATCCAGGGCACGGCATCCAGGACTCCTTGCTGGCTGCTACAGTGTCACCACTGTCTGTCTGGGGATATCTCCAGCTGAAAGTCTCGGATGCCTAGGACCCAGCCCACCTGAGCTGTGTCATCACCTGTAGCACATACCTTGGGAATCCAGCCCATACCTCCTTGGTCTACTCTGAGACTGTTGCATACTCCAGTGGGGTCTTTCCACCTGTGGACATTCTATGCCCACCCACCATGCAGGGCAGGCTAGAAGTGCTGGGGAGCTAAGACTCTAGGAACGACACTCACTAGCTTCATGAGGTTTTTCTCATGCGTGGCCCCCAGTGTCTCAGTGGGTCCCCAGGAGGACCGAAGTGCCACTGCCCGCAGCAGAAATCTGTGCGACAACACATCTTTCTTCAGCTTTACTCTTTCCCTGGCTCCCTTCCCACACTCAACTGGGATCACCTCCCTGATGAACTCATCACACTTACATCCTTGACTCAAAGTCTACTTTGGGGAGAATGCAAATGAAGTCACCTTCTTTCCCCCAGAACAACTTCTTGTTCCATGGGTTGCATTAGCCTCCACTCAGATGCTGTGGCATCTAGAAAACTGGGAGTCAACTTCGATTTTTACCTCCATCGCACCCCCCTCATTCCAACCATCTCTAAGTGCTGCCCATTCTACCTCCTAAATGCTTCTCGATTCTAACCACTTTTCTAGATCATTTTGGCACTGTTTCTGGTGTGGGCAGCAGCTCTGACTTTCTGTCTCTGCCTCAACTTTTGATTCTATTGACTCCAAAATCTGCCCAGATCAACCAAGCCCACGCCCATATACCCAAACCCCTCCTGACAACTCCTCTTGGAGGTACGCCTCAAACTGGGCATTTCCAAGCCTCCTCCTGGGGCACCTATGTCCTTCACTGGGTCCTCCACCTTATGAGCTGCACACCTGTAAAGCAGGAAGTCGTCCTCCGTAATTCTCTCTCCTCACCATCGCCTTGGAAATTTCTTACACATCAACTCTCTCATTTCCATGTCACCACTGCCTTCATTCAGGTGCCAATGTCTCTTGGCAGGGATACTATAACCCTCTCCTAACTGGTCTGCCTGCCTCCAGTCTTGCCCAATCGGATCCTTTCTCTATGTTGCTATTAGAAGGATTTTCCTAAGTTTCCAATCACATCATGCCACCATCCTGTTCAACTCTTCACCAGCTCCCCATACCCTATAGGATGATTCCGTCATTGACATTAAAGACATTGTACAATTTGGTTCTGAACAACCTCAATTTTCCCCTTACCCCCCAAAACCCATGCTGCAGCCACCCCCAGACAATTTGTACTCTTTCTTGCCTTGGGCCCCACAATTGTTAGGGGTGGGCCCGGGGATGAAGGTCACCCTCGGCAGCTCAGTCAGCTATTTCGACAGGAAGTCCCCACTCTCCTCTTCTCTATCCCAGAGAATAGCACCACCATCCACCTGCACATACAACCCAGAAGCCAGGCAAAACCAAACGCCCAATACAGAGCAGCGATTATTATAATAAGAGATGGGTCTCAGTCATTCAAATGCTCTTGTCATCTAGTTCCTTCATTCAATAAAATCCTGGCAACAGGGCCCTGACAAAACGGGAATTAGATCAGAGGAAGAGAATGTTTGGAGCGTGGGGAATTGGAAAGTGAGGGTGGGGAATGGAAGCTGGTTTGAGTGAGACTTTGTGGAGAGGGGCGATGAACAAGCATGGTGGGTATGCAAGGTAGAGGGGTGTGCAAGAGCTAGAAGTGTGAGGACGCAGAGGACCAACTGCAGCCCTTAGGGCCTCGCAGCTTTGCAGAAGGCTGGGCCCAGGGTCTCCACGCCCCCCTGTGCTACAGAGGACAGAGGCTACAGGTAGTGAAGAGGGACAGATGACCGAACACACCAGGGGGTAGGTGAGGGCTCAGCGGAGAGCTGGGTAACCAAGGCTTCAGCTAGATGGCAGAATAACTGATGCTGAAAGACAAGCAGAGTCAAAGGGCAGCACCCCGCTTTCCAGGTGAAGAAATAAGACTGGAATTGAAAGACTCACAATGAATCACCCGCGAGTAAAAGGCGGAGGGGGCACATTCCGGTCGTCATCTGCAAATGTGGTCTTCCCTCCTCTGGCTGTAAGAGCTAATGTTGTAGTGGTAGAAACAGCGTGCAGACAGGAGGGAAGCCTTTGGTGAGCTATTTGTTTTCGAAAGTAATTCTGTGGATGTATGTCGTGACTCCACAACATAACCACATAGTGGAATACTTTTAAAAATGATCTTCAAAAGGCACCATGCCTAGTAATATCCAGCGATTACAAATGTGAAAACCATGCTTTCCAGAAATGATAACTAAATTGGGTTGCATTTCTTTTTTACTAAATCCATTGAGTGACCACTATAAATATCCAAACCACCATTGAGGTTATTTTCAGACTAACGTGCCTTTCCCCGAGAGTACTTTTTGTTCATAACAAACTAATTTATAGAGCTCCCTATAATATGAAAGATATTATTTGGACACTGTTCTGGGGAATATTTTTAGGGAAAAAAACAATCCTTGCCTGTCAATGCCAGGCCACGTACCAGGTGCTGAGGATAATGAGTGAGCAAAACAGCCAGGTCTCAGCCTTCAGGAAGCTCACAGTCGAGAGAAGTCCAACACTAAAGAAGCAGTTATACATGGAAAGAAATCAAGGGAGGCTATAGGAACACATAAAGGGTGTGCTCACCCAGTGTTCCTCAAACTTGAACATGCACACGAATCACTTGTTAAAATACAGATTCCAAGTGAGTAGGGCTGGCATTGGGTCTGAGATCCTGTATTTTGAACGAACTCCCAGCTGCTGCTGCTGCTGTAGGTCCGTGGACCACACTCTGAGTAGCTGAGTGGCTACTGAACATTTGGGATGTAATTCCCTATGACAGCGTCCTACACACGCCAGCATCATAGTTTCCAAAAGGGTAGCATCTCAAACGTATTACACGTGTTTGAAGCTCACGCGCTCTGAAAGCTCTGAGAGATGACTCAATTAAAGGCTCAAGCATTCACGTTGCTGTTATTGACGAGTACCTACTATGCGCTAGGAGAGTAAACAGACATTTCCCCATCCTGACGGATGAGCAGTTGAATGGGTGTACACTACGTCAATCAATCAATCAATCAATCAAAATGGAGCCAGAACTGCCACCCCAGAGGAACTGCCTTGCATGTCTTACGCCTCAAACCTTAGAATGTTAAAACAGGGCAAAATAATCTTTGGACTAGGCCTAAAGCAACACTGTGCCCCAAAGAAATGTGTGCAAAGATAACAAGAAAGCAGATACTACGACTACTAGATTGATGACTCCCAGACTGAAAATTAAAAGCATCGTTTAGAATTAACATCACTGTGTTATATTATCTGCACCAATAGAAATGCCTTCCATCAATTGATGTAATTGTTCCCCTTCCCTTTCTATCCACTGCCTTTGTGTCCTAGTTGGAGTACTACTCGGTCTTCTGCCTGAATCGGTGCATCCCAAATAGCTGTTCTTATTGATCTCAAATAAATGCTCGCTGCCTCTCAATTTGAAAGGCCTTTTATTTTTAGGTTAGCAACAAGTGAAAAATCAAAGAATCATAATACAGACAAACGTCAACTTGCATCTGTGACAAATGTTATGAGTGTCTAATAGGGAGCTGTGACCTAATCGAGGAGGTTTGGGAGGTGTGGGGAGCGCTGCAGGAGGAGAGAACGGCAGGGCAGCGGCCTGGCTGAGGAGCCAGGGAGGCTCAGTGAGGTTGGGGAGAGAGTGAAAGGATGAGGCTGGAGAGTGAGGCCGTAGGCAGACCACACAGGACGTCCCTCACGAAGCGTTTTGCCTTAATCCTAAGAATATGAGGGGCTGCTGAGTGTTCAGGGGGAGCAAGAATATAATCAGATCTGCATGTTGAAAAGATCATTCTGGCTTCAGGGAGGAGAATGGACTGGAGGAGCCAGAGTGTATAGTCCCTTCCCTGGGGCTGTGGGATAGGGCCTGATAGAGACAGCATTGCAGTCTCTCTCTGGGTGGCATAAAATTTCAAAGTTGTGGATGGCCACTTTCTGCCTCAAAGATGCTGAAAGCAGGGATAGATTTCTGCTAAGAAGAGAGAGTGAATCAGACACCCAGGGTGGTAACTGGGAGAGAGAGGGCTTGCAGGGGTGGAGGAGAAGGGAAGGGTGTTGGGGGAGGGGGCTCTGCTGCATTTTGGCCCCTGGTCCCAGCCCTTCCTAAGGCTCATCTGCAGCCCCACCTCGATTTCCTTGGAATTCCTCTGTATCCTTATGAGGAGTTCCTTGGTTGTGGTGTTTCTGTCCCTGGCAACCCAGAGAGTGCTAGAGAATTCAGCAGTGCACCTGAATGGAGCATTTCAAAAGTGCCTGAATGATAAGAGTCTCCAGATTCCCCATAATCTAATCCAACGCCACTGTAAATTGCTTGGTTTTGATGAATACACATAGATTCCTGAGGTCCAGCAGGGCCACACTAGGTCTCTCCTATTTACTACGCTGAGGTGGAGATTTCTAGCCAACTCAGGAGTGAGAAGGTTTCGGGGTGGGGGTGGGGTTGGTGTCAAGGGGACCACATCACAGAAATGTCTAAATATGGTCCTAGCTGGAAACATCAATTGGTTTTGAAGGTCAGGACTGTCCAGCCAGCCCAGTCAAAGCTGTTTATGGTTCCCCTCACGTTGGAGGCTTGGGTTTGATTTACAAGGGACTGAGAAGAATATGAATCTTCTCAAAAAGAAAACAACCTTACAGAAAGCTGCATGTTCCAAGGAACCACTTGCTACAGTGTTTTGCTCTTTTCGGTTACAGGCAAGAAGATTCAGGATCTGAAAGATTTCTCTTAAAAAGAAAATGTCTTGAAGGAATGTCAAACTGACCTCTCAAAGGATATGTATTGTTGATGGGGAAATCCATTTCTTTGTCTCTAAAAGGGGAGTGGTTCTCCTCTTGGCAGGATGTTGGAGGATTAAATACGGACATCTGGGGCATTCCGAAGTGTGGTGTGCATCTAAATGTCGGTAAACTCAGTGATTTTTTTTTTTTTAATCTCAACAAAGAAAGCTGGTTGTTTTAATGGTTATGCATATATTTTAAGGCATACTAGGGGAAAAAGAAGCACATCGAACCCATAATTTTATGGCTACTATTGCTCAGGATATGGCTTAAAATAAAAAGTGAGTTGACTTACAAAGTTATTAAGTAAATAATAATGCAGTTGGTATATGAGTGAGACAAAAGTTGTGGGGTTTGCAGAACACGAATGAAAAGTGGGTGAGCTAATGGTATAGGGCCTGGCACACAGTAGGAGCCTTGATGTGACGGCCACCATTTAGCAAGTGCCAGTGTCATCTCCAATCACTACAACAAGCAGCATAGGAATTCTTGTTCCTGTCTAACAGCTGAAAAAAAACTGAGGCTTGGAGAAATAAGAACGCTTGTCCAAATGCCTACGACTAGAAAGTGCCCAAGTTGGGACTTGAACGTAGATCTGTTTGCCCTCAGTTCCCAGATTCCCTAACTGCCCCACACCACTCTTAACAAGAAATCATTCTTTCTTACGTCTGGAAAAAAACAAGTGTCTTTCATGCAAAGGCCTCATACAGACCCCAGATTGAGGTACGGCCCATGGTAGCCCAACGTGCACATGTATGTTGCATCTGTGCTGGGACAACAACCGAGAACCAAACCCACAAACTTCAAGACCAGCTCCTCCTTCCATGTGGTTGGCCCACTGCCCTGTCTTTGGAAGGCCTGAAGTGAGCAACCAGGGTGGCTTGGCTTCGAGGCAGCATGTGATGGCCTGGTCTCTTCTCACTATTGGGGTGGTAAGAGTTGAGGTGCAAGTGTGGATCAGGAAAAGGGGACTTCAGGTCTGGTCTGGTTACGCTCACTCAGGATCCAGGTGGGTTTCTGGAACCACAGTTGCAGAGTGACAGTCTGTTTCAGTGTCATCTGGGCATTTACATTCCTTCTTGGGACCTGTAAGGCAGGACTGGGTGTTCCTGGGCTCCTCTTGGCTAAATGCCATCTGAGTGACACCCTTCTACTAACATCCATACTGGTGTCCCAAAGGCTTCCCATACTGTACCAGAAAGACTCATGGCTTTCTCTCTATGTCAAAGGCATTCTAGAGGCACATACTTCCTGCCCATCTTGTCTCCAATTACCTAAATTTTCACTATTCTCACTTCCTTAGGGGCCAGTTTTCACAAAAAAAGTGTGCATGTGTGTTTTAAAATTATTGTCATAAAATACCATTCCATGTGAGTAGCTAACTTCAGTCTCTGTAAAACAACAAAGTGCTACCATCATGGACCAATGGGGTCCCTTGAGAATTGTCAAACTATTACGTCCACTGATGCCAAGGGTCTCATTAGAGTACTGGGTAATATCAACTGAGCACTATGTCCCAAGCACTATTCTAAAAGCTTTGTATATATTAGCTCACTTAATTTTTCTTGAGTCAGGTACTACTGTCCTTCTAATTTTTCAAATGAAGAAACTGAGTCACAGAAGGATTGAATAGTTGGATTATGAATGCAGAGCCATGTGCTGAGCCACTGAGCTGATCTATGACAATATAAGCTTGAGGATGTCTCCTGGATTTGGAGGGATGACGTGTTTGTCTGAGAGTAAGGAGGTCTGGGTTGCAGCTACACATGAGCTGTGTGACCTTGGACAAAACCCTCACTGAAATCTTTTTGGCATCTTTACAATGGGATAAGACCTGCTTTGCTCACCCAGAGGGTTTCTGCAAAGGTCAGAAGAGATGACTGATTGAAAATACTTAGTTTTTGGCAAATGTATGCACAAACGGACAGAGATGAGTGGATAAGTCTGATGCTACTCCTGCATTTAGGATCTTACAGAAGAAAGGCAAACCAAACACTCATTTTCTCTATGAACTTCTACAAATACTTGGGCAATGCGTTTGAGGCACAGCTGAGAGGGCTGGCAGGAACGCAATGAGTGATCTGAAATAGGAGACTTCCTGTCTCTGGGCTTCACCCTCCTCAACCCTAAAATGAGGCCATCTCAGAAGAAGTTTCTCCCCACTCTAGTTTTTTTATAACTTTGACATCATTTCTGGGCTAAAATCCTTGTGAAATGGCAAACAGCTCACGTTAGGGATTCTTCTTGCTGGTGGGAGCAAATAGTAGTGCTGTGTCTACACATGCAGAATCAAGGAGTGGTCATAACCAAAGCAATGTTTAAAGTAGCATTTTTGTCTTTAATACCAGCACTTTAATTTGGGACCTTGAGCCTAGACGTTCCTTCTCATCCTAAACTGAGGGCGTCCCCTTTGTCCTGCTTCCCCAGCCTCCAACCTTCACTTTGTAGAATACATTTTCATGTCTAAGCTCCCTTGAACTTGAAACTAGTTTAGGAGGAAAACACCAGCTTTGAAGTCAGATAGACCTGAGGATAAATCCTGATTCTGCAACTTACTAGCTGTGTGATACTAGGCAAGACTCTCTGAACTTCTGCTTCTTGTCTGGGAAATGGAGATAATGATAGCTCTCTCATAAGGCTGGCTCGTAGGATTAAATAGGATAAGGTTAGTAAAGTGCATGGGCACATAGTAGGCATTCAACAAATGGCAGCTGTTATTACTGAGGTTAGGGACTTTCTTAGTCAGCACAGGCTAGGTTATGCTGCAGAAATAAACTAACCTCCAAATTTCAGAGGTATAACACAGGAAAGGTTAATTTCTTTCTCATGCTAAACAGCCAGTATAAGTCAGCAGGGAATTCTGCTCCATGTAGTCACTCAGGGAACCAGGATAAAAAGGCTTTATCATCTGAAACACTGTTCATTAACACTATAGGGAAGGAGAGTGCTGAGGGTCTCAAATGGCCAATTAAGTGCTTTGGACTTGACTAGTTTGAACTAGTTACTAGCTCTGACTACCTGCAGAAGGGCTAGGAAATGTAGGGAAGCACATGGAATACTAGATGGCCATTACTGTGTATGATATGAAGCCAAATTTTGTTCACTTTGATTCCCCCACAGTGCTTAGCAGCATGTCAGGCTTATAAAAGGAATTAAGACACAAGTCAAAAAGAAGGTTTCCCTAGGGGCAATCAGATGGCTCAGTTGGTTAGAGCGTGAGCTCTGAACAACAGGGTTGCCGGTTCGATTCCCACATGGGCCACTGAGCTGCGCCCTCCACAACTAGATTGAAGACAACAAGCTGCAGCTGAGCTTCCAAAAGGGCGGCCATGCCAGATGGCTCAGTTGCTGAGAGCAAAAGCTCTCAACAAAGTTGACGGATGCGGGATGGTGGGCTGCGCCCCTTGCAACTAAAGATTGAAAATGGCAACTGTAGCTGGAGCAGAGCTCCGCCCTCCACAACGAGATTGAAGGACAACTACTTGGAGCTGATGGGCCCTGGAGAAACACACTGTTCCCCAATATTCCCCAAGAAAATTCATTAAAAAAAAAAGGTTTCCCTGATGATGTAATAATTTTTTAGCCAAAATGGTTCTCTCTCACTTTTTTCCCTTACTGTAATCAGATGTTTGTTATTTGCATCCTGCAGTTTATCATTGAAACCAATATTTCAGAAATTTTGTAGACAACATTTGTTTTGAGGAAGTTTGTAAATGCCCTTTGACTTACGGGCAGTTGGTAAATGCCCCCAGGTCAAGTCTAGGACACGAGTTCTCACTTGGAAGAGGAAGAAAGAGAAGAAACTGGACAAACTGCCAAAACGACAAGATGTTTGTCTCTTACAGTACTTCTCAGCCCATTCACAGCCCTTCCTGAGCCCTTCACACCTGACCCTTAAGTCATGTGGGGGGTAGGCAGGTGGTCATGGCTACAAAATTGACACAGGGAGGCAGTATGGCTTCCCCATGGACCCAAAATAAGTCACAAGTCGACCACTGTTCTTTCTACACTTTTACTTTCTCTCCAAATCCTGGCACTCTGCAAAGTCCTCCTCCTTGCCCAACATTCATAAAGACTACTGTGGGCCATGCTGTGTTCAATACATCCACCAAGAGAATTCCTAGGAGCTGATTTCTCCCTTACCCTGGGTGGAGAAAGGGGAGCTCAGAAAAATTGCTTTCCCCCAGGAAGGAATCGCCTGCCACCACACTCCCCTCTGGGCTCATTGATGTGTTCTGGTCCTGGTTCTGCCACCGTGTCACTGGGTAACCTTGGGCAACACGCCACTCTTCTCTGGGCATCCCTTTACTCCCTGTAAAGTCATTCAACAAGCATTTGGTACAGCCTGAGACAAGAGCTGGGAATGTGCAGACACGAAGCCTCAACCTGATTTCCAAGCAGACGACTAGGTCAAGCAAGGGGCACTGTGGAGACTTGACACGCGCATGCTGCAGCCAGTGGACCAGCTGCCTCTCAGCTCTGACCGCGTTTGCCAAGTGGGAACTTGGGCCCAGTATTGGCAAATCTCCTGATTGTTTTCAAGATAAGCAGAGAACACAAAATTTTATGTGAAATTTGAGCAGGCCCACCAAGTCAAATTCATCTGCTCTATGGCTTATGCCGATGGCCCACCCATTAGCAACTCCTAATGAATGTCCATGGTAAAACGTTATGAGATTCTAAGATTATACAATCCACTTTGATCTGATAATCAAATTATTTTTCATATGATCAGGCTTTTAAAAAAACATGTATTGTTTTACTCTAATAAGAAAGGTATTGCTATGGAAAATAGAAAAAAATATAAAAAGAAAATTAAAATATTCTTAATTATTCCTAATCCTATTCCCCAAAGTTAACATTTTGATGTATGTTTTGGTTTATTTCCTTCCAGTCTTTTATCTATGTATAAATTATATAAATCACACTATATATATATGTATATACATGTGTATATATGTATATGTAACATTACATACATAATATGTATAATAACATAAATCTCTTCTAAAATTAGGATGACACTGTTCTGAGTTTGATTTTTGTATCCTCTACTTTTCATTTAACATGACATTGTGAGCTTTTTCCTATGTCATTACATATTCTTCAAAAACATGATTTTTAATAGCTACATAAAAATTCCACCATACAGATTTACCATAATTTATTTAAGCTTTAATTTATTGTTGAACATTTGAGGGCATTTCTAATTTTTTAATGTATAAATAAAATTGCAATGCATATTCTTATACATAAATCTTTGTGCAGATACCTGAGTATTTCTTTAGGATAAACTTTGACAGGTGGAATTAAAGGGTCAAAAAGCATAAATAGTTTTAGAGCTGTTGATATATATATAATTGTTCTTCATAAAAGCCATATTATTTTATGCTTTCACTGCAAACTTAACAACATTAGATAATGTCATTTTAAAAAACTGAATATTAATTTGATAAAGTTAAACAAACAATGTATCATGGTTATCCTAATTTTAAGTTATTTATTAGTGAAGTTGGATATGTTCCCCTCAACTGTTTTCTGGCCATTTGTATCTCTTTTCTGATTTGTCTTAACATTCCTCTAAAGAAACATTTTTTATATTATATGCAGTAAAGCTTTGCATCACATTTTTTATAACAGGAAAAATGAGATGAAATCTAAATATCCAACAATGGGAAAATACTAAGTAAATTAAGGCTCAAGCAACTGATGGAATAGTCATTACAATATAAGGATACAGAGACTTTAGCAACATGGAAAAACACTAAACATATGTTAAATGGAAAAGAACAGCTATAAAACTAAACGTATACATGTTTACAACTACCCAAAAATACAAATCATAGTAAGAGTTGCATTTGAGGGTTGGGATTTATGAAGATGTATTTTTCCTTCTATTTTGCAACTGTTTTGTAATTCTGTTGTCATAACCTTTATAGTTAAAAGAAAAAATACTTTAAAGACACATTTTCAGTTGACTTTCCAAATCGGCAATTCCAGTTTCTTAGGATCCCCTTGTATCCTTTTAAAAATGCCTGTTTTTGTGTCACAGAAGATTGAAAACTTTTTATTTACTTAAATAATCAGCAGAGAAAAGGGTATTTTTGTCATCCATCATAAGCAGGACTCACTCACAGTAAAGGCCCTGAGGTCGGGTTATTCCAGGCTTTTGGGTTCCCTTTATCCCCCTCCATCCTGAGGTTTGGGTAGAAGGCAGATCAGGAATTGCCTAACTTTGAGGGCGAATGGAAGGAACACTGCCTAATCCTGAGGGGCCTCCAGTCAACTGGAGAGGGGAAGAGATGGGGAAGCTCCTGTTAGAACAAGCAGGAAGCCTTGCAGGGTCAGGAATGACCCAGGATGGGCCCATTTCACAGATGACAAAATTGAGGCCCAGAGACAGAGATTTTCAGTCACTTGGACAAGCAGGCTAAGTCTGTGGGGTGCCCATGAAACCTTTCAATAACAATGACATCAGTATTGTTACTATTTTAGTGGAGCATCAGACACCTTTCAAAGGATGTTCTCTTTTGACTGTTGCCCTTGATCCTCACAATGGCCCAGAGAGGATGGCAGTGCTAGAATTTAGCATTCCAGTTTAGCAGAAGGGGGGACTTGTTCAGAGAGGGGGAAGGGAACTGATTTATTAAGCACCTCCTATGTGCCAGAAATTTTTGTGTTGTTTTGTTCTTTTATTTATTAACTTGAATATATGGTAAATACATTTATGCACAGGGTTTGAAAAAAAAATGATATGAAAGAAAGAGTGAAAAGCCAAGGGCTATGCCCCAGCCACTGAGATCTTATTCTCCAGAAGCATCTCTGTCACTAGTATTCTGTGGATGATTCCAGGGTCAGGCCACGCACATACAAGTAGGTGTCCACGTCGGATCTTTGCTCTTCCTTCCTTCCCTTCCTGCTTCTCTCCCTCCCTCCTTGTCTTCCTTCCTCCCTTCTTTGTTCCCTCCTTCCTCCTTTGATTTCCCTTTCACTCCCTTCTGCCTCCTTCCCTTTCTTTCTTTAAACAAATGGTCCTTGAAAAGCATTCTATATCAGTTGAGATGGGTTGGCTTCATTCTTTTTCACAGTTGCAAAATAAGTCATGGATACGTGATCATTTATTAGGTTGGTGCAAAAGTAATTGCGATTTCAAAGGTTAAAAATAAGTGCCAAAACTGCAATTACTTTTGCACCAACCTAACATTTAACCAGTACCTAAAGGTGGATATTTATGGTTGTTTCCAAGCTTGTGCTACCTCAGACTCTCCTCATGCAACCAATGCTTCACACGTGTGCCAGTTTATAGAAGGACGGACTTCTAGATGTGGAATGGCTGAGTCAAAGGTTTGTGCATTTAAAATTTTGTGAGATCCAAAGTGCTCTCTGCAGACGCTGTACTCTTTATCTGCATTGGCAGTGTGTGAGGGTGTTTGCTTCTGCCCAGACTCGACAACAGGATGTCTTGTCTAACTTGAAAATTTTCTAATCTAATAGGTTAGAGTGGTATCTCTCTGGAGTCTACACTTCTTACAATAAGAAAGGTTGAGCATCATTTCATGTGTTTAAATGTCATTTGTATTTACTTTTCTGTTCATGTTTTTTGACCATTTTCCCCCCAATGGGGTTGATCTTTTCCTTGCTGATTTGGTTGGGACTCTTTATATATTAAGAAAATTAGTTCATCTCTGGGATATATGTTTGTGACTATTTTTTCCAGGTGACTGATTTGCCTTTTTACTTTGCTTATAGTATTGTGATGAAGCCATTTAAAATTTTTAGGTATTACAATTTATCAAAAAATTTTGGTGTATTTTTTACTGTATTTTATACTTAGAAAGGTCTTCTCTACTCTGAGATTATTTTTAAAAATCTTCTATCTTCTTCAAGTAGCTCAATTTTATCGCTTTTTTTTCATTTAAATTTTTGATTCATCTGGAATTAGTTCTGATGAAAGGAGTGCGTTGCAGTCCAACTCAATATTTTCCAGGTGGCTCTCCAATTGCTCCAGCACTATTTATTGAGTAATCTATTTTTTTCTCCAGTGATTTGCAATGCCATCTTTAATACATACCAACTTTCCATATGTATTTGGGTCTATTTCTGGACTCTGTTCTGTGTGTCTGTCGGCCTATCTATTCTGTAGTCAGGCACTTTCATACATGACCACATTCACCCAAAGCACGCTGCGGTTCAGGTGAGGCCAGAACCAGATCTTCCAGCCTGTGTTACTTTATCTCCCATAACTGAGTGGTAATGGTCTCAGACCCTGCAGGGGAATCAGAGAAGTCCGAGACAAGGCATGGAGACAAACCAGACATAAAACGCTGCCTTTCCTTCCCCTTCATTCCCTCAAAGGCAGTGAGTGACATCAGCCAGATCTTAGCTAGACTCCAGCTTTCTCAAGAGTGAAATGGTTTGCCCTTGGGTAAGTTAGCTCACCTCTTGGAACCTCAGCTGCAAGGCCCAAATATGAACCTAAGTTCCAAAACTGAGGCTCAGTTTTCCATCTGCAAAATGTTGGTAATAATCATACGTACGTCATGTTTCCAGGATTCAATTATCTGATACCAGACAAAGTCATGCTAGTGAAAGGCACAGTTACGACGATGGAGGACGACAATGCCACCTTGACAGAGCCACTCTCCCTTGTTCTGAGGCAAAGAATGCCCATCGCGTTGGCTACAATTTAGCAGGGACCAAGCTGTGCAGCTTTCAGACAGCCCACACTCCAAAGGCACAGGACTCCCAAGGTGAGGCTCCTTGGAAGAGGAAAGGGAGGAACCAAGGGGTGCTTAGCCTGACCTTAGAGCTGCAGCGGTGAAAGGGGCTTGGAAGGGGCTCAGGAACACAGTAGGGGCTCTGCAAGGTGGGCAGGAAGAGCAGGGAAGCCTGAGCAGAGACAGCAGGGAAGCCTGAGCAGAGCAGGAAAACTGGCCAGGTGGTTGGAGGTGGAGGCTTCCTATTCAACGCCAAACGACCCAGGGATGTTGTATGCTGGCGGCATCCCACGCTCACATTTGAACTTCCAGCTGCCCTCACCAAGTGCTGTGAGCCCCGGGGAAGTCAGGCTCAGAGTCCAGAGTCACCGTAAACACCTTCTGTCAAAATGCCCACATTCCAGAGCAGGAACAACAGCCTCACCCCACACCAGCATGGCACCTCAGGTTCACAAAGCCCCATCACACTGTTTGCCTGTGCCACCTGAGCGCCCTTAAGATGGAAGGATTAATAGTATCCCATTTTCCAGATGAGCAAACCAAGACTCAGAGCACATCTGCAACCTAAAGTCAAGGTGATAGAAAGTGGCAAAGTTAGAACACAGGTCTTTTCAGTCTGAAGGCCAGACCAAGGGCAACTTGGAGCAGCGGCTGAAGTGGACTGTCTGCTTAGTCATCTATTTGTTTACTAAACATTCATCCAGCACCAACTTCATACTCAGCACGGAGTAGATGCTGGGTGTACAAAGGCAGACATACTGGGTACTAGTGCTGCAAATTCAGATGCAGAAGGTCTGGGGTGAGGCTGAACATTGGGTAAGACACTTTGGGGCGGGAGAAGCCTTTGGGGGGCTATCGTGTGCATTGTAGGATGTGTAGCAGCATCCCTGGCCTCTACCCACTAGAGGCCAGTAGTACCTCTTCCCCCATCCTCTAAGTTATGGCAACGAAAAATATCTCTCGACATTACCAGATGCCCCCCGCCTCCAGGGGCAAACCACCCTGGCTAAGAACCAATGCTTCAGAATTTGAGCCGCCCTACCCAAGGAACTCCTCCATTCCCCAGGCCCAGTGAGAAAGCAGATTTCCTTGACTTTTAGAAGGAGAGGCCCAAGGGATCTGTGTCCCCAAATTCAGCACAGTTTAGGCTGGGATTGGCCTTGGAGGTGGTTAAACTTCCAGCCTCTCCAGGCCACTGCTTCAAAAAGGTGGGACTGGGTTGGGCCTGGATTGCATTCAAAATCCTGTCATCTAAAAGGTGATGAAAGCATCATACAGGAAGGGCAGGACTGCATCTTCCTTTTTCCTCAGGTTTCCTCTGTGTTTAGGAAAAAGTTTCTGATATAATCACAATAAATATCAGAAAAGGAAATAAAAGGGAAAAGTGTTTTCCTGAGGTGACCCAGGAGATGGAGTATCTCAGGAAACAAGGTGTGGCAGCAAAAGAGAGGATGGACATGGGGGCTGGGAAATTCTGGAATTCAATCTTGATGCTGTCACTTCCTAGACACGAGTCCTTGGCCAAAGGACTTCGCTTCTCTGAGGATCAGTTTCCACATCTGTGAAATGAGCAGGTGGGAACATCTATGACTTAGGGAAGTTGGGAGGCCTGAACAAGATCATGGTCATGAAAGCATTTCAAACACTGCTTGCCACTTATAAGATGCTCAATGCAGACTAGCTGTAACCCCCGCCCTCATCTCCATTGCACAGATGAAAACACTGAGGTACAAGGAGTGACCTGCCCAAGGTCCATTCTAGATCTACTTTAAACCATTTCTGAAGTCCAGAGCAGGAAGCAACTTTATCTCTTGGGCTTGAGTTGCTTCTATCTGTGAAACAGACAGATTGTGGGATAGATTGGATGCTATCTGAAGGATTACCTGGCTCTGAAGTTCTGTGAATTAAAACAATGTTCTATTAATGATAAAAGCTAATAGCTCCCCAGTATATGTCAGTAACCTTACATACTTTGTGTCTAATATATGAGGCCTCAATATATCTGATAAGGGACTAATATCTAGATATATAAAGAATTCTTATATATCAACAAAAGAAAGACAAATGACCCAACGAATAAATGAACAAACACTCTGAATGGACATTTCTCTAAAAAGGCTATACGGTCAATAGTACGTGAAAAGATGTTCAACATCCTTAGCCATCAGGGAAATACAAATCAAAATCACAGCGAGATACACCTTCACACCCACTAGCAAAGCTAAAGTAAAAAAGACAAACAGTCACAAGTATTGGCAAGGATGTGGAGAAATTGGCACCCTCAGATATGCTGATGAGACTGTAAAGTGGTGCCAACTCTTTGGAAAACAGGTACTTCCTCAAAAAGTTAAAGTTATCGTACGACACAGAATCTGCGAGAAATAAAAATATACGTCCACACAAAAACGTGTTCATAGCAGCATTATTCATAATAGCCAAAAAGTAGAAATAATCCAAACGTTTGGATAAGGACAATGTGGTCTATCCATACAATGGAATATTATTCCGCCACAAAAAGCAGTGAAGTACTGATTTCCGCTACAACATGAATGAACCTGGAAAACATTGCGCTAAGTAAAAGAAGCCAGTGACCACCAAAGACTACATAGCATATGCTTCCACTTATGTGAAATGTCCAGAACAGGCAAATCCATAGAGACAGGAAATAGATGAGAGGTTGCCATGGGCTGGGGCTGGGGAGGAAATGGGTAGTAACTGTCATGGGTACGGGCTTTCTTTTTGGGGTTATGAAAACGTTGTAAAATTAGATTGTGGTGATGGCTGTACATCTCTGTGAACATACTAAAACCATTGAATTGTACACTTTAAATGGGTGAGTTGTATGGTATGTGAATTATACCTTAATAAATCTGTCGGGGAAAATAGAAGAATGAAACTGAGGCCTCTGAAGGCAAAAAGACTTATTGAAGGACAATCAGTAAGTTTAGAACAGAAACCAGGACTCCCATTTCCCAGGCCAATGCCCTTCTGGCTGACTTTCTGAAAAGAGGGGTCATTAAAAGGAACTTTGGGCCTACTGCATGCCACAGGCCAGGCACTTTACATGCACTATTTTACTTATTCCTTGCCAACAACCCTAGGAAGTAGGCCCACTAACCCCAACTTACAGGTGAGAATACTGAGGTTCAGAAATGTGAAGAAACCTGCCTGAGTTGCTGTCTTCATTCAGGTTCCCCAGAAGCCTACCCAGAGACAGGGATTCACGAGCCAGAGATGTATTTAGGAAGTGGTCTGAGAAGAAAGCAGAAAGGGGTGGGTAGGGAAGGAGATGAGCAAGCTTGTGATCTCAGGCAGAGACCTGCCTGATCGGCAGGAGAGCTCTGAGGTGCAAGTCAATCCTGCCAAGGCAAGAGCAATGGGGTTTCCTTGTCCAGCACCCAACAGTGTTTGGTCAAGGGCCAGAGGGATGGGCGTGGGAGGTGTCAATTCTCAGCATTTCTGGATCTCTGCACACATGGACAAAATGGCTCAGAGCCCAGCCCTCCAGAGAAGGGTCACAGAGCATGCCGTTGGAGGCAAAAGCACAGCAAGGCTGGAGGAGGGTCGCATGGAAACTGTAAAGTAGATTTGGGCAGAACTCCAACACTGCCTGCCCCAGGAAATAAGGGACCTGGATTTGAAACCAAGTCTGTCCCCAGAGCCCATGGCCTCCTCCCCGTCTTCAAAAGTGACACGCCCAAAGACTGGGCTAGGGAATGGACCACCAGCCGAGGAGGACGAGGTGGCACCAGAATAAAAGGAGGACAGTGCCCAGCAGCCAGAGGCCACAGCAGGGCATGAACCTGACTCCCAGGGAGACAGAAAAGGACGATAGGACATCTGAAGTGGGGGACTGGGTGCTGAAGGATATTGGCAGGTCAGGCGAGCAGCTCTCCCTCCCTCCACGGCCTTATGCAACCCAACCACCTCTTCTCTGCTGCTGAAAGCTCTGGTTTGGGGGTGAATGGATATAGATAACAGAAGGCAGAGAACAGAGATGACTACAGGATGCAGATGTGTTTGAAAGAAACCCCACAGAGGGAACTTTTTGGGATAAATCTCTTCAAAGGGAGGCTGGATTGCAGCAGGAACAAGGTGACTCCTGTCTCTATCTGTGCCAACTGAGAAGCTGCTGTGCTTAAAGAGAAGCTGTAAACAGCCGGTAAATCCCAGGTGACTGTGACCCCCACTTACTCAAGCAGGCAGGGTCTGCTCTGTGAGCAACTTAGCAACAAAGTGAATTAATGCAATCATTCATTCATTCTGCACTCACTGATGCCTGCGATGCCCCTAGCTGGCACTGTATTCGGTATGTGGGGTGGGCGGAAGGGGCTGAGGGTCTTAAAATGAATCAGACAAGGTCTCTGCTCAAGAAGCTCATAATTAAGCAGGGCAGACAGACACAGGAATCACACACAGGGTGGTAAGTGTCCTGGTGGGAGTTATGAATGGGAGTATAGAGCCCAGAGGAGGGAATACTCCCTGTCCTGGAGGAGCTGGGGAGAACTCATAAATGAGGTGATGTTGGAATAGGGTTTTGTGGGATGAGTAGGAGTTCCCCAGAAAAGAATGAGGGAAGTGCCATTTCAAAGTTACTTAGCTGATGAGTAGCAGGACTGGGGTTGTACTTGAATCCAAATTGTGCTCTGGATACGACATAACATTACCTCGAGACTCCTATTCCATCAATTCTCCCAACGATAACCTTGGTTTTAAAACATGTGGTAGAAATCATCTCCTTTGGAGTCAGTCCTGTTTGAATCCTGCTTTCACCAATCATTAACAGTATGACCTGGGGCCTAGCTGAGAATAAATACTCAATATTCATTACTTTCTTGCCCACCTTTCCTGATTGTCTACAGGCTTATTCTCCTGGCCATTCCCTGAGCCAACTTGAGACACTGAACACCTTCAGGCTTACCAGTAGGTGGCACCTGGAACTGTAACCAGAGGCCTGGAATCCATTCTGTGTTGGAGGGATGGGAATTGTGGGTGCCTGTGTGCCTCTCGAATCCTCTGACCCCACCCCACCGCACTATGCTAGTCTAGAAGAGTGGTTTTCAATGGCAGTTGTGGAAGTGGTGGTGTATGGGGGTACCACCTACTTTGGGGCATCTGGAAATGGATGGGGCATTCTAGTTATCACAATGATTTGGAGGACACAACTGGCATTTAGTGGGCAGTGGCCTGTGAAGTGCTTCATCATGAAGCATTGTCCTTTGTCCTGCCCACTTTTCAAATGTCCCCTGGACTACATATAGGTGGAAAACCCTGTTTGTAATGATCTAAATCCAGATCCCTAATTCCACTTACACGTAAATGCAAAAACACACTGCAGTTTTAATCTGCTCTGAATTGTCTAAGATCATTCTGATCGTGTACGTTGAGGGAAGGTGATACAGGCAGACCTTGGAAGTATTGCAGGTTTGTTTCCAAAACACCACAATAAACTGAGTCATAGCCTTTTTTACTGACAGAAGGTCTTACCTTGGTAAAAAACGCAACACCTGTGAAGCGCAATAAAGCAAAGTGCAAAAAAACGAGGTGCGCCTGTACACTGTTTTGCTTGGAGCTTTACCATGGTTGAACCACTTGTTGGGGTTGGAGTTGCCAACTCAACACACCTGTATCTACCTGCATTTGTAGCCGTGTGTTTACATGTGACGGTAGGCATCTGTCATGCCCAAACATTTATATAGTGAAACATGGATTATTATTTTATTATAAATGTTTTTTTTTATTTCTCCTTTACCATACGATTCATGTAATATTATGATTATTACTATTTTTAGTATTTGTGGTTAGATTATACGAACTGCATTTCAGGATGGTAAAGAGGATGTCACCAACTATATGTTACCAAAGGGGGCGTTCGGTCTGAAGAATTCAGACCCACTGGCCTAGTCCATACAACTGGGAATCTATCCATTTCCTTTGGGATGACAGACAGTGTAGCCTAAGGATAGAAGCCAGGGTTTGGCGGTCAGAAAGATTTAAATGTGAACCCCAGCTCTGTTGTTTACTAGCTATGTGACCTGGCGAAATTTGTATGTCTTACAGATCCTTACCTTCCCCATTTGCAAAATGGGGACAAAACACCCATCTCAAAGGTTGTAGTGAAGGTTATATGAGGTCGACTGTAAAAGGCACAGATTAAGTGCTCAGTAGTAATAGAAGCTGGTATTATCATTATTATTGTTATTATTTCTGCAAGGACTCCTTCCCAGCTGGAACCCTGAGAGGCGACCAGGCCTTAGTACCCCAACCCCAACGCCCCCTACCAGTCTGACTCAGTGTCCTGGATCTTTAGACACTGATGGGAGAGGGCTCCTGATCCACAGGAAACCACGGAAATAAGCCTCCCTCATTGGGACCCTGTTGCACTCAGGCCTGAATCAGGCCTCATTCTCTACTGAATGTTGCCCTGGGTGGGGGTGGGGGGTGGAGGCAGTCCAGTGCCCAACAGCTCTCTCAGTCTCCACCCTAGCTTTGAGCTCACCTTCCCCACTTTTCCCATCACTGCTGGGGTCCTGGCATGCTTGGGCTGAGTCCCTACGCTGTGGGGACCAGTCAGGAGCATTCTCCCAGGTCCCAGCTCTGGTCTCTGAGTCCTTCAGAATCAGCCAGGCCCCTCTGCTCTAGGCCCACTTCCAGGCTTTGGAGTGCTGGGGACCGCTGTCTCCCTCCCAGGCTAAGCATCTGTAGGGTCCTCACCTAGTTCTCCATAGACTACCAATGTCGTAGTTCATGATGCATGAACTCGGAGTGGGCTCTGGGAGCTGACTTTTCTTATCGTCATTCCTTTGTGATTCTCTCTGCCCTGGTTTTCAACTCCTGCTTCCTGGGCCTCTGCACTCAGGGACCCCAGGAAGGTCTTGAATCATGCATTTGGCTATCTGAGAGAACTGACTCTTTCCCCCAAGGCAATGGGAACCAGCAAAGTTGTCAGAGCTGAGAGGCCACTCCCAGCCTGAGAAGGCCTGAATCAGGCCTCATTCTCTACTGAACGTTGCTTCACTCCTCCTCTCTTCGGCTGAGTCATTAGGAATCCCTAGAAGGTGATGAATGAAATCCGGTCTTGATCAAGTGCTATCTGAGAGTTCAGCGGTGACACACACGATGCCCGCCCTGAAGAAGTTCCTAGTCTAGCCGGCAGGAGACAGTCACATAAATAACTACGGTTCAATCTGGGGTTCAACGTAGTACATGTTGAGTGTCAGGTTTACACTAGGGAACATGGGCTTTCTCACGTGAGAATGGCCAACTTCTTCTGCCTGGGCAAGAGGGAAGCCTGAGAATAATGAACATTGGAATGAGCAGTAGTAGTTTTCCAAGGCCTGGGCTAGACTCATAAGTCTCAGCCGCTACTTCTAGCCCAACAATTCTAGCATGTGATGATCTTGGGGGAAAGAGGAGATAGAGGAGGAAATGAGGCTGAAACACAATTCTTTACACCCAGAAGGATCCATGTTTAGACTGGATCCTGGTTCCAAGACCCTGGATTATGTATACTATTCCCAAAAGACAAAAATCAGTATTTCCCAGCGTTTCACAGAGCATGAATTCCTTAGGAAAGTCCTGTATGTTATGTGAAAAGGGAGACTCCAAGATCAAATAAATTGCAGAAACACTGGGTTAAGCAAAGTCAAGCAGATTTTACTGCAGGACTTCTCAGAGCCTTTAAGGTAAAATAAGACAATAATTTATATATTTAAAATAAATTTTTATAATTAGTAATTTAATATTAAAAATATAATGATAATTTATTTAGTGTTTCCTCACGTGCAACACGTGCTATGCATTATCTCTTGAATCCTCATAATAACTTTATGTCATCATTATTCCCATTTTGTAGACAAGGAGACTGAATGAACCCAAGATGTGAAGTTCATTGCCCAAGGTCACACAGTAAATAATGAAATTGAGATTCAAAACCAGGTTCTATCCCACCCAAAGTCTCCACACTTTACTGGATATTGTAAATATGATACAAAACATTTCCAAACTTATTCAGCATTGGAGCTTCCTTTCATCTAAGATTCCACAGAGCAACTTTGGGAAATACTGCTCTAGTTTGTTCCTTGTGGGTTCACCAAAAGCCACAAAAGGACTTCTGGGACTCTGCTTCTCTTTCTTCTTCTCCCTTCTCAGCTGAGACTTGAGGTCCTGAATCCTGCATAAGGCTCTTCCGTGTTCACCCCGGAGGCTGGTATGAGAATCCGGAGGGGTACCCAGGAGAGACACAGATTCCAGCTGGCAACTCCTGAACTGTCCAAGTCTAAACACGTGATCTCATTGGCTACACATGACCTGCAGAGGGTTCCAAATTTTATTCTCAGCCAGTGCTAAGTTGCTGCTTCAAACTTAACTGCTGCTTGAGTCTCCAGCAGACTAGACCGGTTATGAACTCAGAATCCTTAAACCACTGCCTGCTTAGCAGGAGGAAGTATGGACCCTCTGCGAGCTGATGCTGTGTGACCAAACTGGCCAGACCCAGGCCTTGTCTTTCTCACGTGGGGCCCTCTTTCTCACTCCAGACCCTCTTGCCACTTCCTCACTGCTGGCAGAGTGGTCTTTCAACCAGCAACATTCAAATTGCCACGCCCCTCCTTAGAACTCCTCAATGGCTCCCGAGTGTCCCTAGCAGAAGTTCAAATTCCTTGGCCTGATTTTCATGGTCCTTGGAATTGGGAGAGACTTTGTAGTCATGTTCCCTTTCTCCAAAGAACACGAGATGAGAAATGGGGGCTGTTAAGTAAGTGAAACACGCAAGGTCTGGATGCCCTGTCCTTGAAGCTAAACCATCTCTCAGGAGGAGCCACGTAGCACCTGCCAAATCTCTTGCCCAAATCTCTTTTATTTAAAGACCGTTTATAACAAGGAACAGAGGAGAGCTTTTCCCTTACCCATTAAGTAAGAGAGTTGTGTGTATGTGCTTCAGACCAGGCAAGAGCCCCGGGGAGGTAATAAAGAGGACTCAGACACCTCCCCTTTTAGAACCAGCCCAGAGTCGGACCAATCCCCTCCTAGTCCTCCTCTAAGAGCAACGACACCTGTCTTTTCAGGGGTGCTGGACTGCTTGACGAGCAAAAAGCCCCACCTTTGCCAGGGGGCTGGAAGCAGAGAGTAAACGATGTGTGAATGCTTTTTGGCATTGTGTGTGCCTCAATCTGTATTGTGCACATGTGTCTCTTTGTTGAAATGCAGATGCTGATTCTGCAGGTCCGAGGTGAGGCCTGAGATTCTGCATCCCCAACAAGCTCCCAGGTGAGGTCGGTGCTGCTAGTCCTAGAACCAGCCAAGGAAGAGCAGGTTCCAGACAACAAACGGGCAGTCCAAACCCTTCCAGGCCCCTCGGTCTTCTGCGGACTCTGAAACTTGCACTCATTGCAATTAAAAGCTTCCAGGCAAGGCCAAGACAGGGAGGCTGCTTATCTTAGGTGTGTCCATCTCCCATCATGCCCTGCCCTTAGGTTTTATTTCATGCTCTGGCAAAACCTAACTCCGTACACTTTCCTGCACATACCATGCTATTTTGGATGCTATTTTGCTCTGCTTAGGTTATACCTTCTGCCTGGAAAGCCCATCTCACATTATTTGCTGAATTAAGTCCTATTCGTTTTTCAAAACTCTGCTGGCACACGCCCAGGCTGAGATAATCGTCCCCTCCTTCTACCTGAGATTCTGCACACACATCACCCTGTGCGCATCTAGACCATAACACATATCTGCCTGAGCCTAGGTCTGCCTCCCCTCCCAGGCTGTGAGGTCAAAAGCGTGGATCTTGCCTTGCCCCCTTCTGTCTCCCCACCCACTCCAGTGCCTAGCACACAGTAGGTGCATGCTAAATGTTTGACAAACTGATCCAGAGCTGGCAACATCTTCTACAAAGAAAGAGTTTAGCAGATTCTTTCTACCTCAAGAGAAATGATTTAATGTTATAAACAAAGTGTGTGTGTGTGTGTGTGTGTGTGTGTGTGTGTTTGTGTGTGTGTCTGCTCTCTTTTTTGTTCCTGAATTTTAAGAAAGGTGTGAAGTAACAACAGTAATGCAGTTGGTAGGTGCTTTACCTGGGTTAACTCACTGCATCCTGTGACACAGGTCTGCCTTGAACAGATAAGAAAACTGAGACTCACAGGGGCCACGGAGCAGTCACACGGTGTATAAGTGGCAGAGCCAGTGGGGATTTCAGCACGGCTCTGTGCAACCCCGAGCCCAGGGGACCTCGGCTGAGCTCCTCCCAAAATCTGCAAAGCTTGAAGCCTGTATTTTACCTGTAGGAGGGGGTGCGCACATGTTGGGGGAACAGGAAGCAGTTAGAATAGTGGGATGGGGTCCCAGGGGGCTGGGGTGTGTCGAAGGGGGAAGGGGACCCTCTTTTGGTGACAGGGTGTCAAAAGGGAGCTAATTATTGACAGACACCTGGATCGGGGACCAGGTCCCCAAACAGAGCTGTTCTTGCTTGCGAAACAGTGAGCAACTCATGTTGCTATCAATTCAGAGAAACAGCCAGAAGGGTCATCGGCTCTGACTTTACAGAAGTGGGGTGGGAAGATTGTTTCAAAGGTGGTTTCACTCTTCAGTGTACTGCCTCTTGAAGAGTACAAAAAGAACAGCAGCTGAACAAGCGATTCCAGAATGAGTCACATCCTGGCTCCAGCCTGCTCAAGCTTTGGGGAACCTGGGAGGTGGCTGCCAGTGGCCCCACAGGTGCCCTGTATCCCCCCACTCGGTACAGGAACACAGCCTCCAGTTGTGCCCAGCAGGCCTTTGTCTCCACCTCCTCCACCTTGGCCTAGTTTCCCGGCCCCACTCTGTTCCTCTGAGCCATCACTGCTATAATGAGCTGGCTGAGGTGGGCCGCAGGGTGAGCAAGGGAATGATGTCCCCTCCCCCATACCTCCTCTGGGCCTCTCCTATTCCCCCATCTCTTGGTTTCCATGACAGCGTCTGGCAATGAGGTATCTACTTCAAAATGCTGGCAGAGACACCAGGCAGGAGTCACAGAGACAATAGGCCCGGGGTGAGGGAAGTGAGCTCTGTCACCTGTTGAGTGCCCATCTGTGTGGGTCCTGTTCAAGACTTCACATCCATCACCTCCCTTACTCCTTACCCCACCAGGCGAGGAACCCATTATTGCCGCATTTTACAGATAAGGAGACCGAGGCACAGAGAGGGGAAGGGACATTGCCAGGGTCATACAGCTAGACAGTGGCAGAGCCAGGATTCAAACTTGATTTCCATGGGCCCCAAGACCAGGCCTTTAATCATTATACTACCTTGCCGCTTGGCCAAGGGTCAGTTGTTCAGGTCCAAGCTCTGCCACTTGCCATGGGCTCTTGAGTGAATCCCTTCACCTCTCTGAGATTCTACAGAATGGGCTTGGTGTGTGCCATTGCCCCAAGGGCTGTGACGGCTGCAATTCATTGGGGAAAGCCCCAGGCTCCTGGTTGGAGTTCAGTAAAGGGGTCTGCTCCTCCATTTCCAGCTGGAGAGGCCCCAATCCCAGGGTTCCTGGATGGAGCCGAGCCAGTGCTGCCCAAATCCCATGAGAGAAGTCTGGCCCAGAGGCATTCCTTGCATGCTGCGCCCACCCCATGTTCCTAACAATAACAGCTCTCGTTTGCTGGGCACCCCCTTCATGGCAGGAGCCCCACTACGGCCCTGCATGCTCACAACGACACCAGGAGGGAGGGAGACATGGTTATTCTCCTCTAGTTATAGATCAGGAAAGCCAGCGGTGGCACCCAAGGTAAGTACCACAGGAGCTGAAAGGAGACAGTGCTTGTGTCTACGTGGGTGACTGGGGAAAGTGTATCAGAAAGACAGCCATTATTCTCCGTCCTGCCTTCGAAACAGACCTGGAAGCTGATCCCTTGTCATCACGTCCACGTCACACCTGGTATAGGCATGACAGCATTAGACTCCCACGGAGTCGCTCTGCCACTACTCTTCCCTGCCTTCAGGGTGTCGACCACACAGCAGCCAAGGCCATGCTGTCCATCCCACATTTGAGTGTGACATTGGAGGCTCAGAGCTCTCTGGTGGTTCTTATGTCTTCTAAACAGAAGCCGTATCCTCACAATGGCTAACAGGACCCTGCACGTCTGCCCCGGTGACCTCTCTGACCCCATCCTCATCTGACCCCTACACTCGCCCTTGCTTGCTCTGCTCCAACCACTGCAGCCTTCTTGCTCTTTCTAGAACATTCCAAACCACCTCCAGGGCAGGGCCTTGTGGTTCCCTCTGCCCAGGATGTGTTTTTCTCAGATCTGAGCATGCTTCATTCCTCATTGGTTCCAATGCCACCCCTCCCTCCCTACATAAAAGGACCCTCCAAGTCTCCCACCCTGCTTATCACGTACTGTTCTCCAACACTGCATTTTACATTGGCCTGTTGATTTGTTTCTTGCCTGGCCCTCCACTAAAGCATAAGCTCTAGGAAGGCAGGACCTTCCTTCCATCGTGTTCATCCCTGTATCTCAGCACCCAGATCAGTATTGACAGTCACTCAGGGTTATCTATGGGGTGGCCTAGGGTAGAATTTCTTGACAACTGGATACTGGATAACTGAAGTAATAGGATTCCCTCTTGATAGGTTGAATGTGAAACATAAAGAGAAACAGAAGTTGGTAGGGATGGGGCAGAAATCAAATGCCATGGAGCCACAGAAGTCAGAAGGCCACGGATGTCATGGAACAACAGATGGCATGGGCCAGCACAAGACATGGGACAACAGACGTCATGGGCATCCATTACCCGGGGACAACGGAAGCCACAAGACAACAAATATCATGGGCAACCAGAAGCCAGGAAACAACAAATGTCACAGGCCAGCAGAAGCCATGGGACCACAGATGGCATGGGCCACATAAGTCATGGGACAAAGGTGCCACGGGCCAGGAGAAGCCATAAGACAAAAGATGTCACAGACCAGCAGAAGCCAGGAGGTAGAATATAGGCTCCACCTGAGCATTTTCTGCCTTGTTCTAAAGTATCCCAAGTGCCTCGAGGAGGCCCACCACACAGTAGGTTCTCAATAAGTGTTTGTTGAATGAATGAAAGGTAGAGCATGGAACAGGGAAGAGTCAGTTGGTCTGAGCAGAAACAGCCAAAGCTAGAGGTCCGTCGTTGTCCCAGCAGTAGAGTGGGACGCAGAGGTCACTGCTGCAGGAAAGACAGGCTAACGCGTCGCCAGTGGATTCAAATGATTGCCCAGTTCCCCATGGGGCCTGGCGCTAGGGTGGTGACACTGTTTTCTGTCTTCGTACATCCCCATATATCCAGACATCAAACCCCATTAATCAAGGCTAACGCGGGCCAATCGTTAGACGTTGCAGCCCCAAGCAACCTGCTGCCAGGAAGCCTTCCTGGAAGAGGCACCACGGAAGGGAGAACTTGGAACGGGCATCCCCAGGACCCCTCTCCTTTCTTTTTTTAAACAGCTATATTGAGATACAATTTACATACCGTAAGAGTCACTCGTTTTCTTACATATATTTTAACACACACAGACACATACACATACATGCACATGCATGCGCACACACTCACACACCGGAATAAAACTCTCTTGTTAAGTGTACAATTCAACGGGGACGTAAGGTTTGAGTGGGCAGAGGAGCAGGAGGGTATGTTGTCAGCAAAGACGTGGCGATGAGGAAGCACGAGCAGGACTGGGGAAGGATGAGTTGTCCGGCATGGGCAGGGCACGTGGAGAGTCTGGGGTGAGTGAGGGGCACGTATGTGAAAGGCAACCAGGGCCAGTGTGCAAAGGGCCTATGAACAAAACTCTGGATGAGTCTAGATTGGACGTGGTAAGCCTCAGAAAGAGAGCAGTCTGCCTGAAGCCAGCAGCGGTGTCCGCAGAGGTCAGGAGCCAGGTTTTAAAGCCAGCTCTACCATCACAGGACGTGTGAGCCTGGACAAGTCACCCTCCCTCCGTCGGCCCCTGGGCGCTGCCTGTTTCTCCCCCGAAGGAGAGCCCTGCCTCCATTATCTTTCAAAGTTTCTTGAAGCTCTAACTTTCCCTACACAAATGTGGTAAAGAGCACAAGGCTGGGAGTCACACCTGGCTTTGCATCCTGGTTCCGCCACTTTTCAGTGTGTGACCCTGGGTGCCTCGTCTCTAAGACAGGACTACAGTCCAGCCTCTCAAGGCTCTTTAGAGGGCCAAGTGAGATCACAAAAAGAAAGCCATGTCCAACACACCACCGATGCTCAATACGTGCCCTCATCACCATGCCTTGTGCTAGGTGGTGTTAACAAGGTGTATGAGGGCAACACTATAAACCAATAAGCCGAGAAGTTGGGAATGGCTCCCAACCTCAGCGTTTTCAAAATAACATTTAGCGTGTGGATAGACACGCAGCTCTGTGTCTGAGATGAAAGGGAGTAAAATGCATTCATCAGAAAAATGCTTGGTTTCCCTTAGTGACTAAGGATGCAGAGAAAGCCCTTAGTGTCCAGAATGGGTATGACGTGCTTGCCATTACAGAACTCGATGCTGATGGGGCAGCCTGTCCCCATGTCAGCTCCAAACCTGGGGTGCCCAAATCCACGTAACTCACTCAAGCTTTTCACTTCAATCCGCACAGCCAAACGTTCACTTGAGTTTTCTTCTAACAGAGAGAAAACAACAAAATGGGTATCAGCAAGCAGTCAACGTCAAAAACTCAAAGCTCACTTGTGTGATTTATTCCTGCTATCTAGCCTGGAACTCAAGAAAAAGGGTACAGCGCCTACTACCTAGAAAGACCCACTTTATATATTTATAGGAGGAGAGAATGAATGGACACATGCAACCTGAGGCACCAAGTGAATAATTGGAAGCTTTGCATGATGCTGAGCAATTTCCAAAAATGTTTCAAGCAATTAGCATCATACCTTAAGGGGCTTCATAGCACAGGGGAAAGGGATCAGAGCATTCCAGTTCAAACTCCAGTTGGCTAAACTAGCTGTCTGACCTTGGGTCAGTCACGGCCTCTCTGAGCCTCCCTTAGCACTGTGCTTCCCCATCTGAGGTCATCACATCCCGCTCTGTTGTTACTTGTCCAGCATCTGCTTTCTCCACTCCCCTGTAAAGGTATGGCTCTGTCTATCTGTCCCCTGCAGCATCCCCAGCACACGGTGGGAACACAAGCCCTATGAACAGACTCCGACTGTACCTTTCCCTTCCTCTACCTCTGCTGCTGGCCTGGGTGCTGCCTGCTCGGGTTTAGCAAGGATTCCATTCAGCCCCAAGAACGTGAGAACTTTTTCTTCTTCTGGCCACTGGTCAGAAGACCAATGTCAGCCTCTGACCCAGGAATAAACTGTACAGCTGTTCCTGTGTCCAGCTGGACTCAAAGAATTCCATGAAGGAAGTAGAGTCACATGCATGCGTTTGATTGAGTGGAGAAGCTATAAATCCTGGACTCCCACAAGAATCGGAGGGACTTCCTCTAAGACCCAGACATCAGAGTGCACAACACAATCTATGTCTGGAGCCCTTTGTGGCAGAGGAAAGCAGGTGTGGATGGAGGATGAAAATGCTTATCTTAGCAGGCGAGGAGAGTTTCAGAAAAACAGCATAAATTTCCATCTCTCAAGGAGTTCCAGTCTGGTGATAGAAAGATACAGGTAAAACGGGTATTTCTTTTACATTTTGATACGTGGTGTCAGAGAAGCACCTAAACCAGCCTGGGGATCAGGGTATAAATGAAAAGGGGGACAATGCCTCTCAGTACATGCCTTTCCTCTCTATGCCCACCTCGTTGCATCTACTTCCCTTTTCTTTACACAGAACATTCTTTATGCCCCCTACCCCATTGACCCACCGTGTCACTATCTCTTACCATCCCTGTTCACACTCTGTGACTTTTTCAAATTGAAATACAGTTGGCAAACAATATTAGATTAGTGTCAGGTGTACAACACAGTGATTCGACATTTATATACCTCACGGTGTGATCACCACAATAAATCTAGAAACCGTCTGTCACTGTGCAGTTGTTAGGATATTATTGACTATACTCCCTGTGCTGTACACTACATCCCCGGGACTTACATATTTTATAACTGGAAATCTGTACCTCTTATTCCCCTTCTCCTTTTTCATCCATCCTCCCATCCCCTCTGGCAACCATTAGTTTGTTCTCTGTATTTAAGAGTCTGTTTCTGTTTTATTTGTTTGTTTGTCTTAGATTCCACATGTAAGTAAGATCACATGGTATTTGCCTTTCTCTGTCTTATTTCACTTAGCATAATACCCTCTAGGTCCCTCCATGTTGTCACAAGTGGTAAGATTTCATTTTTTTTTATTGCTGAGTAATATTCCATTGTGCATATGTGCCACATCTTCTTTATCCATCCATCTATTGATGGACACCACAGTGCTTCCATATTTGGCTATTACTAGTAACACTGCAATGGACATAGAGGTGAATACATCTTTTCGAATTAGTGTTTTCTTCAGATAAATACCCAGAAGCAGAATTTCTGGATCATATGATAGTTCTATTTTTAATGTCTTGAGGAACTTCTATACTGTTTTCCATAGCGGATGCACCAATTTACAATCCCACCAACAGTGTATGAAGGTTCCCTTTTCTCCACATCCTCACCAACACTTGTTATTAGTTGACTTGTTGGTGATAGCCATTCTGACAGGTGTGAGATGATATCTCATTGTGGTTTTGATTTGCATTTCCCTGCTGATTAGTGATGCTGAGCAACTTTTCACATACCTGTTGACCATCTGTATATCTTCTTTAGAAAAATATCTATTCAGGAATAACCTCTGTCCATTTTTAAATTAGAGTTTTTTTTATGTCAAGTTGCGTGAGTTCTTTAAATATTTTACATGTTAACCCCTTATTGAATACATAATTTGCAAGTATCTTTTCCCATTCAGTAGGTTGTCTTTTCGTTTTGTTAATGGTTTCCTTCTCTGTGCAGAAGCTTTTTAGTTTGATGTTGTCCCATTTGTTTATTTTTTCTTTTGTTGCCCTTGCCCAAGGGACATGTTCAAGAAGACAGTGTGAAGACTGATGTCAAAGAGTTTACTGCTTATGTTTTCTTCTAGGAGTTTTATGGATTCAGGTCTTACATTTAAGCTCTAACACTGTAATCCATTTTGAGTTAACTTTTGTATATGATGTAAGAAAGTGATCCAGTTTCATTTTTTTGGCATGTATTCATCCATTTTTCCCAAAATCATTTGTTGAAGAGACTGTCATTTCCCTATTGTATGTTCTTGCCTCCTTTGCTAAAGATTAATTGACCATATAAGTGAGGGTTTATTTCTGGGCTTCCAAGTCTGTTCCATTGATCTATGTATCTAGTTTATGGCAGTACCACACTATTTTGGTTGTTGTAGCATTATAGTGTAGTTTGAAATCAGGGAGCATGATACTTCCAACTTTGTTCTTCTTTCTCAAGATTGCTGTGGCTATTTGGGGTCTTTTGGATTCCATATATATTTTAGGATTATTTGTTCTAATTCTGAAAAGAATGCCATTGGTATTTTGACCGGGATTCCATGAAATATGTAGATTTCTTTGGATAGTGTGGACATTTTAACGGTATTAACCTTCTAATCCATGAGCACAGAATATCCTTTCATTTATTTTGTCCTCTTCAATTTCTTTTTTCAATGTCTTACGATTTTCATAGTACAGGTCTTTTACCTCCTTTTTATTTATTTCGGGGTATTTTTATTTCGTGGCATTTTATTTCGAGGTATTTTATTCTTTTTGATGCAGTTTATTTCGAGGTATTTTATTCTTTTTGATGCAATTATGAATGATTTCTTAATGTCTCCTTCTGATAGTTCATTATTAGTATATACAAATGCAATAGATTTCTGTATATTAATTTTGTATCCTGCAACTTGACTAAATTCATTTATTTGTTCTAATAATTTTTTTGGTGGCGTCTTTAGGATTTTCCATACATAGTATCATGTCATCTGCCACACTCTGTGACTTTTAACAAAACAATACCTGAGCAGACCACTTGCTCTTCCTGAAGCATGTTCCTTCTCACCTCTGTGCCTTTGCTTATGCTGTTTCCCCCTCCTGGAAAGTCCTTCCTCTATCCATTGAAAACGTATGTTTCAAAGCCATGCTCACACTCACTCATTCATTCACTCAACAAGAATTTCCCGAGGCTTACTATATCCCTAGCACTGTGATGGGTACCAGGGATATAATGGGGGAAGCCACAGCCCATGTCCTTAAGCTGCCACGGGGAGACAGATGGTTACAATAAGGAGTAATACGTGTGTGGTAGATGCAAGTCCAGGGGATGCTGTGAGTCCATAGGAGGGTCCTGACCCAATTTTGGTGAGGTATGTTCAGGGAAGGCTTCCTGGAAGAGGAGACTTCTAATCTGAGTCCTGAAGAATGAGGTGAAAAGGGAGAGAGGTGTATGTAAATGTATGTGAACATATATAATTATGGCCATTGATATGGCCATAATAATAGCTGACATTTATTGAGTGGTACTAGGAGCCAAGCACTGGGCTAAGCACGTCAGATATATTACTGCCTTTTTAGTCCTCACAACCCTATCCCCCTTATTCAGATGAGGAATCTGAGACACAGAGAAGTTAAGATCTGCTCCTAGTCAGACAGCTACTAAGAGGCAGGTCTGGGATTCAAACCCAGTGTGGCCCCAGAGCCCATGATTTGACCACTGTCCTCTGCTGCCTTATGCTGTCAGTGTCAGCCACCTCCTCTTTTTACTTAACAATACATTTATCTGAGACATCCTTGCAGGTGGTGCAACTCAGGTTTCATTCTACTTAATGGCTGCAGAGAATGCCCCTGGATTTTGAGCAGAGAAGTGACATGATCAGATTCCATCCTGGGGACATCAGGGGGTACCTGGGGGCAGGAAGCTGTGTTAGGGGTCCAGGAGGGGAGGATAGGGCCTAAGTTCAGGCTGGGATAAGGATGATGTGGGCGCTGGGCTCTGGGAACATGGCAAAGCCTGGGATGTAGCAACTGCTACCTCTAAGGGAAGAAGGAAATGGGGGAGGGGGTGTCCCAGACCCCCTTCCTTACAAGAGGTCTTACAGATCCCAGTATCGTTTCCCATCAGCCCCGCACCTCAGCCCTGCATGTTTTCATTCTCTCTGAGCATGCTCCAACTAGCACTTCCAATTAAGAGTGAGTGATCACCACTTTCAGTTCCGCGGGCACGTGCAAACGTGGTGCCTGAGGAATGCTTAATTCTCTGAATAACTGTTGCTCAGGAGGGTCACATCTCTTCCACCCGAAGTGCAAACCAAACCAAACCAAACCAAACCCCTACAAGTTACCCAACAGCACAGCTTTAACACTGTCCTCCAGTCATGCCCCACGCCGTCTCATCACACTCTCCCACCTGCCGATCCTAACGCAACTTCTCTGACATAGTCTCAGTCTGTCCATTTCTCTCCATCGATACCACTCCCTGGTGCGAGACCGTCCTCTCTCACTGGACGACTGCAACAGCCTCCACCTGGGTCTCCTCACTTCCACTCTAGCATAAGTTCATCAATAGCTCCAGCTTCAGTTTTCTTATCTATCAAATGGGCATACTAATATCTCACAGGGCTGTCCAGAAGATGAGGTGACGTAATGAATGGAAAGCCTTGGTCAGGAAGTTCCTTTCCTTGGTCAGCAGGACGGGAGGGATCAGAAAGGTCAGAACTCTCTTTCGTACTCTGCTGGTACACAGAACAAGCAGGCACCATGAGGTCTCTAGATCTCCCTGCCTTTCTTGAGCTCACCTCCCCACCCCAGGGGGCTTCTTGCCCTGTTCCCTTCATATTTCTTTCCATGGAATGGGAGCTTCACTTGCTTTATACCCCTGGCCTCTCTCCCTCTCCTCATTTTTTCTCCCCTGGGTCTGTGCATGGCACCACATATTTATGAGTGAGTTTGAGAAATGACATAGGCAAGTAAAACTCAGGTCCTTTCCTGTTTCTCTGAGGAACCCTCCTGCTTGCAGGGAACATTGTCTGACTCCTCTCTCTACCAGGAAGGAGAAGGGGCTGCCCCTCCAGGGGTCCAACACTTCCTGCACTGAGGCAGGCAGAGAAACCCCTCTAATTCTGGCTTTCAACACTCACCAGCCCACATGCTCCAATGTCACTCTGATCAGTAATAACAGTGACATTTTGGTCTCCAGCTGCCTTGCTCTTCGTCTTAATTTTCAGTTGGTCTAGAACACAGGCTGGCAAAGGAGTGCTATTTATCGACTCCTTCTACCCCGCAAAAGGACTGAGCAGTGGGAGAAAATCCTGTCTGTCCTGTATTCTTGACTCGTTAATGGAGCTTCTCAGGGCTTTGGTCCAACCCAGTGCTAGATGCTGTGAGAATCGATCAATAAACGACTGACAAATATTTATTAAGCTCCCGATACAATCGTGAAAAGCAGTCGTCTTGGCTCAGTGTGTCTTACTACTTCCAAAATGCCTGATAGCACTTTCAGGTGTGTGAATGCTACAAAGTGCAGGGACATTCTGCATCTTGTCTTCACCGCCATTTGCACAATCCGGGCATGCGTCTTTAAGGATCTAGCTGAGACCTTACTTCCTCCATCCAATACATTTTTAGTGCACACCTACTAGGTGCCATATGCTAATTGCTGAGGCACTGCAGGTGGAGCAGTGATCCAGGCAGAGGGCATCCCTATATCCTTGGAGCTGGCAATCGGGTGGGGCTATGAAGAAAATCAATGGAGAGTGACTGCACGGGGGTGATGGAGGAAGGCCTCACTAAAGATGGGACAGCTGAGTCCTCAGTGATGAGAAGGCGTCAGTCATTGCAAGATCTGGGGGAACGGGCAGTCGATAATGCTGTGAGATGAGTATTATTATTATTCTCCTTTGACAGATGAGGGAACTGAGACCGGGGAGGTTAAAATGCTTCCTCCGAGGCCAAAGATGGCATCAGGATGAGTCCAGGTCCAGACTCGGAAACCCCATCTACTACCACCAAACGCAATGGTCTCTAGGTTCTAGCACTTTTTAAAAGAGTCTTCCCTTGGAGAGCTTCAGTGAAGTGGAATGCAGCATGCCCTCAAGGAGCTTCCAGTCTAATTTGCGAGAAAACATCTTTATACAGAACACACTAATCACACGAGGCAGGTCAGAAATTTTGTATCGGATTAATACAATTTCAGATTACGAAAACCCAATGGGATTTGTTTTGGAACATGACAAAATGCCCCCCAGTTTCTTGGGGGAAAATAAATCCATATAATATCTTTGTTTATTAATTGGTTCATTGAATAAACTCTTACGAGTTGCCAGTCTCTGTTGTAAATTCTTTTCAAATATTAATTCTTTGGAACTTCATGGTTCATTTAATACTCTGGCAATTATTACAGTCACTAGCTCCTCCTTAAAGTTGCAGGAATCAGGCAAAGCTAGGTTGGATGACTTACCAGGGACACACTCTGGAAAGTGGTGGAGCCAGATAGAAACCTACGTCATCTGGCCCTGAACCTTTTGCTCGCCACTGTAAACTGAATTTATAAGTATCATTTATATAACTAAGTTTATATCTACAATTACATTTCATCTCTGTCTCTTTCTGCCTCACATGAACTTGTTTTCAGGAGATTGTGCTGGTCTGATTTAAAGGCAGAATTCATGGGTTCCCCTGTATCTGGGAGGTGCTTTGAAGAGCTAGACCATCATTCTCCGGGGAGTCTGAAACTGGGATCAACCAGAGGCCCATCTGAGGCCCATCAGGCTGGAGCCGCCATATAGGCAGTTAGAGGCCCTGGACAGAGGAAGGAAACTGAGGCTTTCATTATGGGCCCAGGATCAACAGTCACATCAGCAGATGCTCCAGACCACATGTGTGGGCTGTAGACACAACTGCACTGCACATGGGCTCAGGCAGAGGGGCGGCAGGTGGATTTACTCAATGATGATTCTCTCCGGGAACAGAGAAACGCGAACGAGTAAATAAATGACGTTTTCCCAAAATAATAAACTGAGTGAAAATTGCCTAGAAAGTTTGAAAGAAAAAAACAAAAAAGAAGGGGACAGCAGATGCCTTTGCCAGCTATGACAATATACAGATTAATCATCAAAGCAGCGTCGCACAAATCCCCACTCCTCCCCTCCATCTGTGCTCTGCCCTGTTGGTGTCTGCCCTCCGTTCCCTGCCATGACCCTAGAATTAGTAGAAAGTTCAAGACTAGAACAGACAGCCTGGAAAGAGACCTGCTACCAACGACAGGGCTTCCAGGTCACACACCCTGAGGCCCAACGTAGAAAACCATGTGAATAGTGCCCCCTGGAGTTGTGCAGAGCTGCAGTTCTGCGTTGGAAGATAGGGCGTAAGTTAAGAGTCTGATACCAGTGGCATAGGTGAGGAAAGGAAGAAAGAGTCAGTAAACAGGATGGGGACAACTGGTTAAGTAAGTGAATAAAAAAATTAAGTTAGACCTTTATCTTACAGCCAAACCCAAACAGGTTAGAGAATGATAATTCAGTGTGAAATATGAAACCATTAAAACAATGACAACTAGAAATCTTGTTTTTCTAATCTGAATAATGGGGCTAATAGTAACTACCTCATAGCATTGTTAGGGAGATTAAGAGAGATGATACAAATTAGCATAGTGCCTGGCACTTTAAATAAAATTGAGGTAAGATTCGGCTGAGAAACTTGCCCAAATCTACCGCGTCTCCCCGAAAATAAGACCTCGCCGGACCACTGGCTCTAATGCGTCTTTCGGAACAAAAATTAATATAAGACCCAGTCAGTCTTATATTAATTTTTGTTCCGAAAGACGCATTACAGCCGATGATCCGGCGAGGTCTTATTTTCGGGGAAACAGGGTAGCTACTCCAGGGGGATGGGGGAATCAGCAAGAGGGGTGTAGCTCCAGGTTATATAACCCAGGGATTCCAGGCAAATGATATCATAGAGAGGGAAAGCCTCTCCTACCAACTGGAAGAAGAACGGTCCATGGAGTCAGGTCCATCTGTGGGCAACGGGGAATAATAATTCACGGTACATACACTGTACTTACGGTGAGTACACTCCTGGCAGCCACAGCAATTTTAGAAGCAGGAGGAGACTCAAGAGGTGCTCATAGACATCAGACTTTCACCCCGGGCTGAGCTCCCTTCATCCGTGACGCTTGGTTGGAAGAACCCTCCCCAGGACCCAAGGCTGGGCTCTCCTTGCAGCACTCGGGACAGATGGGGTCACCGTCCCTGTCCACTCCTGCCTGAGGCAGCCTCAGCCTTTCACGGTTGGAAAGTTCCTCCTTACACTGAGATGAACCCAGCTGCCCTCCCACTTTATCTTCCACCCACTGGGGGCCTCCCTGGTGTGTTCCACCAAACACACAACAAGAACAACACCCAGCTTGCGCAATCTCTTCTAGAGAAGCGAAGAAGTAGGAACACTACCCATTTCGATTCATGAGGCCAGCATAACGTTGACACCAAAGTCTCACAAGGCAACACCAGAAAGGAAAATGGCCAACGGATCTCATTCATGAACTCATGATATTAAAATTCTAAACAAACGGATGAGCAGAAATAACCCAGCAACAAAGATGGTACAGGATGATCCAACTTGGGTTTATTCCAGAAAAGCAAAACTCAGTACCCTGTTTCCCTGAAAATAAGATCTAGCTGGAAAATCAGCTCTAATGTGTTTTTTATATATAAAACCTGGTCTTATTTTACTATAATATAAGACAGGGTATAATATAATATAATATAATATAATATAATATAATATAATGTAATATATACCAAATCTTATATTAATTTTTGCTCCAAAAAATGCATTAGAACTGATTGTCTGGCTAGGTCTTATTTTTGGGGAAACACGGTAGTAGCAGTTCACCCTGTTAACAGACTGACAAGTAAAAATCGTGTGACCATCTGAGCACATGCAGAGAAAAAAATCTGTTAAAAACTCTACTTCCATTTATGACTAAAAAGAAAAGAAACACTCAGCAAACTTGGAATAGAAAAGAACAACTTTAATCTGACAAACATTATGTACCAACACACTAGAGTAAACATTACACTTAATTGTCAAATGTGGACAGCGCCTCCCTAAGAGCTGCAAAAGGCAAGATGCCCAGTATCCTTTTTAATTCATTCTTGTATTGAGGTCTTAGCCAGAGCAGTAAGGCAAGAATATATATGGAATGAAAGGATTAAGAAAGGAAGAAACAAAACTGTTATTTGTACCTCCTACAATTGTATACAGTGTTTCCAAAACACTCTGCAAATACATTTTTTGAATTAGTAAGAGAGTTTAGCAAGATTTCTGGATACTAAATCAATATGCAAACTACAAACTTATTTTTCCAAAAAGTAACCAATATATATATATGTATACACACACACACACACACACACACACACACACACACACACCCCAGAGGGTGCCAAAAAAATGTAGACACATTTTAAGAAAGAAAAAACTGTATTAAAATTGTGATACTCCATATATACCAATAACAAAAGATGAACACAAGGCACGTGTGACTGCTGCCATGACAAGAGGTGCTCACAGTGGTGACCATCAGCGTAATTTTAATACATACATATAATTTATAACAGCATGCAAATTATCAACTGTCTAGGAACATATCTACCGAAAGATGTGCAAGATCACCAAGGGAAAATTAGGAAACTGTACCACGAGAAGTTAAAGATATCGTACATGATGAAAAGAGACACCATGTTCATGGAAGACTAAACATTTCCACCCCCTGTGGGGCAAATAGGGAGCTGAGCAGTAACAGCCGGAAGGTCAGAGCACCCGAGGCTTATATTCCAACTCCTTTTGCTTCTACAATGTGTGACTCTGGGCATTTCTCCAAGGCCCTGAACGTCAGTGTCCTCACCTGTAAAACAGGGAGAGCCATTCTGTCTAGTTATTAGGAGTCAATAAATGAAAGCCCTTTGGAGAGTGCTATCTAAACACAGGGATTCTTATGAGTAGCGTCACTGCCCCTTTTTGGTGTGAAGCTGGGGGAAGAGTTTTCTCTCCCAGATTAGGCCAGCTGTGTCCGTGCTTCTGCTCATCAATTTGTCATCAGGGGCAGCACTTGGGTGCTTATTCTGTGGGTAACTCACAACAACCTACAAGGCAGGTGCTGTATGAGCCCCATTTTACAGATGAGAAAGCCGAGGCTCAATCAAGCAACTTGTCATTCATATCGTCATGTATTTATTTGACATTCTTGAGCTCCTTCTAAGTGCTAGGAGCTGTGAATACCCTGGTGAATAAGATCGACATGGTCCCTGCTCTATCAGGGCTAAGAATCTAGTTGGGAAGGTAGCCAAAAATCATACCACAACTAACAAGTAGGCAGAACCAGATTCAAACTCAGGTCTGTTGGACACTAGAGTCCAAGCTTCTAAGCACCTCCTGGAAGTGCTTTCCTCAAGCTCCTTTGCTCCATCCCCTCTGTCGTAATGTAATGATTTCTAACATCTAGTCTGCTGACAGCATCACGTTTCAATGGGCCTTGCCAGCCAAGCTGCTTCACAAATGGAGAGCTGTCAGCTTCGATCCTGGCCCATGTGATCCTCATGCATTATCACTGGAGAATTACAACAAGGAAGATGAATGCATAAAAGAAGAGAGGCATCCTGGCCTCCCCTCCCACAGCATCAGTGGCATTGTTCCCAACGAGTGTGCGCCCGAGTCCTCTGCTACCATTAATGGCAGAAGTGAGTCATTTATAAATCACATGCGGGAGCTTTATTATAATTACATCCCACAATTCAGAAATGCTCGGCGTCACTGTGAAAGGGAGGGCAGCAGGTGACCAGGACTTGAATGATCCTCTGTCAGGTACATCTTTCAGATAAAACGCCTTGGATCAGGAGCAATTACAGCTAATGCCCGGTCTGAATGCTAATGAGAATTACTTACAATTGCAAGTAATTCTTTGCCATTTATACCATCTGCTTTCTCGCCTTCTTTTCTCTGCTTTTCCATCCTGGCATTAATCCTGAGAAACAGACACTGGGAAATATAATTAAGAGCCACTCCGCAGATGAGGAAACTGATGTCCAAGGCCATTCAACTCAAAGGGCCAAGGCTGGAGCTCTAGCCCTGCATTATTATTTTTTTACTCTACCATTCTGTTTTTAAGGGAAAAAAATTTCAGAACTCTGGATGTGTCCACTTTGCCTGGAAGGTGGACAAAACATCCTGTCAGTAGGACAATCTGAAAGGCAGCTGGGGAGGTGTACTCTGTTGACACCTTTGTCTTGGTGAGGACAGGGGAACTGTAGGTAGACCTTATGAAATGAACTTCAAACCTACCCTCTGACATCCCACATCCACCAAGAGGCCCACACTTGTCCCTTGGGGACCTGAGAAATGACCATGAAGAGAAAACCTGGGCTGAAAGATAGGAAGAGCTTTTTCCTGCCCACACACGACAGAAAACTGTCCAAATCTGTGCCCCTCAGAACAAAGCCGAAGCATAAAGTTCAAGCTACAGCATGAAGGAGTGAGTTTAGCCATAAGAGTGATATCATGGTCTTGCCCAGCGTTGCCTGAGTACCTACCTAGTGCAGCACCGTAAGTTTAAGTCTGTACTGAGACTTCGGGTTTTAGCCTATTTAAAGCTTGAGACGGCACCAAGACTTCTGGGACACATTTATGTCCAATCCTAGTCCTACTCTTAATTTAAAGAGGAGAAAGCAAGAGGCTTGCAGGTGGCACAGCCAAGAGACAAAGTTAGCCTGTTTGACCTTCATACCGCGTTTCCCCGAAAATAAGACCTAACCGGACCATCAGCTCTAGTGCGTCTTTTGGAGCAAAAATTAATATAAGACCCGGTCTTTATAATATAATATAATATAATATAATATAATATAATATAATATAATATAATATAATATAATCCGGGTCTTATATAATGTAATATAAGACCCAGTCTCATATTAATTTTTGCTCCAAAAGACGCACTATAGAGCTGATGGTCCGGCTAGGTCTTATTTTCAGGAAATGGGGGAGCAACACTCATGACAGCTAACATTTACATAGCACTTTTATACATCACATGGCACTATTTAGGTGCTTCATGCTTAAGAACACAATTCTCTAACCAACCCAGTGAGAAAGGTGTTACGAACACTCCTATTCTAAAAATGGGGAACTGAGGAACAGAGAGGGATAGCAACTTGCCCAAGGCCACAGAGCTCGTAAGTGACAGCACTGGAACGTGAGCCAGCTCCAGGATCCATACTTTTGATCTCTTTGCTATGGAAAGGCCACACCATTTCCACCAACCACTTCTTAATTGTGAAAAAGTAAAGTGCAAACATGGAATTCTGACAGAGTCCAAGGGGAAGAAGTTCTTCCCACCTCAGACACTCAGCTGAGGGCCAGGAGGGACCACTCCCAGTCCAGCATTGCCCAAACTCCTCTGGGCTACAGGGTCCTTGGCAAGCAGCTCCAGGCTCCCCCCAGCTCTGAAACGGACAGCAGAGCCATCTCCCACCTTGAAAGGGTTCCCTGTCACACTTGAAAATGGTCCCAGGCTTCCCTACAGACTCTTCCAACACCAGGGAAATACATCTTGAGACAACTGGAAGCCTTAGGCAGCCTTGAGCTTGTCTGTGAACGTGTAGTAAGCCCTGAAGATATTAGAGTATTTACATGGGGGGTGTCAGGGATTCCTGTGGGTGACAGGACACCTATCAGAGAGAAAGGAGAAGAGGTGCAGGGGCATCAGGGACCCTGTTGCCTGGCATCTCTCTATTCTTCACCTTTGCTGCTGCCAGCCACAAGCAGGAAGGACCTAAGGTCCCATGTGCAGCCTGACTTTCACTGATAAGCTGGAAGGAGTAAGGTAAGACCTGTGTTCAAATCCTAACTCTGCCATAGACCAGCTGGGCAACCTCATGCAGGTTCCTTGACTTCACTGAGCCTCACAGACTACCTGTTCAATGAGGCTAGTCATAATAGTGCCTACCTTGCAAGACTGCTGTGAGAACTAAATGGGGTTTAATAATATTCTGATCGTTCCACACACTCTCCCTCTTGCAGTCTCTGCTGGCTCCTGGCTGTCTCCAAGATAAAAGCCAAGATTGGGGGATTCGAGTCCCTCCCTACCTGACCCCCAACTCCCCTCTCCTTCATGCACTGGAGATGTACCCCATCAGTGCTCCAGTCACAGGGACCTACCTCTCATCACGGAATGAGCTCCCCAAGCACATTCCCTCCAGGGGACATTGATCACACTACTAATGCTGTCCCCTCACGTCTGGCTCCAGGTCTGAGTTGGGAGCCCCCTGCCGGAGGACAGGGACCCTGCCTGGAGCACCTCTGAGCTACCAGTTCCCAGGCAGAGTGAACACCTCAGAGAGACTCAGAGATTCCAGGTGGGGTCTTCTTCTTGGGGTGGGGTGGGGGGACAAAAGGGGTAATCACCAAGAGAGGGGAAGTGGCTTCGGTGAAAAACTGCTGTGCTCCAGCTACAGCTCCTGACTTCCTAGGCTCCTTCCAGAAAAATGGAGAGCAACTTCCAGAATTTAGTGCCTTCTCACCCTTACCCTGAAAGAGCAGCCCGGATGTGCTTCTGCCACCAAAATCGACTCGCTGGCAGTAATGGTCATCTATTTTTCCAAAAGGTCCTCCCCGTGGACCAATGAGGAGGATGTGGTCCACTGCCTCACCTGGGCTTGTAGCCAGGCTGCTGGAGACCAAGGGCCATGGTCTTGATGCTTCCCACACCCAACCCCTGGTAATGCTGAACCTGGGGCTCACCCGCAAATGGTGAAGTAGTTTGGGTCAGGCGGACTCCGGCTCAAAACCTTGGCTCTCTCCTTGATTCGCTGGTGCTCCTGGGCACAACTTTCTCTCTTTGTTCCTCAGTTTCCTTCTCTGTGAAATGGGTATAATAATACCTCATTTCATCAAATGACAGGGAGAATTGAAAGAGATTATGGATGCTCAGCACCTGACACTAACAATGCACTCAACCGATGGGCTTGGACTACAGTTAGCAGTCAACTCTGAGCCGAATCCGGGGCAGCTCTGGAAGAGCTGGAGACTCACCCTGTCCGCGTCGGAGCCCAGCGGCAGCTGCGCTGGGCGTGCACCCTGGCCAACCCTGGGGAAGCCACAGGTGTCTGCGCATAGGGGCGCTGGGGCCAGAGCTGAGTATCCGGGAGGGTGCCACAGAGCGAGCCGCACTACGGGACTCTACCCAAGCCGCCCACGTCCCGAGGTCCCCCACCCGCGTCTACCCGACGCCGGTCGATTCTGGGGGTCTCCGCAACTCCGCGGGGATGCCCAGACCCAAGCCTAGCCAACGCATAGCATCGCCCCGCGGCTGCAGTCCCGCTCGCGCCCCTGCCCGCGCCCTGCCCGCACCCAGCTACGACTCACCGGCGCCGCTCCGGGGAAAGTTTGGTGGCGTGGCCGCAGCGGCGGCCAGGCTGCTCGGTGCTTGGCGGCAGCGGCTACCGGGACGCCAGAGGAGCGGACTGGAGAGGCGGGGCCCGGGGGGGAGGAGCCGCGTCGGAGGGGGCCAGCCGGGGAGGGAGGCGGAGACCCGGGCCCCAGCCGCTTGCCTCGCCCAGGCCTCCAGCTCGGCTCTCCTAGGGCCGCCCCACGCCGGGAGGGGGCGCCACGGGTCGCCTCGGGCGTGGACACTTTCTCCCACCTCCCGCCCCAGGGTCGCAGCTGCTCCCGCAGAGCACCCCAGCCTCGGGCTCTGCGGGGTGGGGCGGCTCCTTGGGTTTGGAGAGAGGCGAAAGAAGGGTCAGAACCTTGGCGAGAGATGAGGGCAGACGGACATCGATAAGTCAAGGTAAAGAAGTAGCGATAGAAACAGTCAGAGATGAGATGATGTTGGGCAAAGTCAACCACAGACCGACTGATAGACAAACACAAACCGCCCCTTCCCTTATCCCCGCCGGAGAGACCAAAATAGAAAAAGACAGACAGTCAAATCCAGGCAGACATAGAAAGAATAGGACTGACAGACAGGGACCTCCCTCTAGAAGTTTCATGGGGAACTAGAGACCCCCAAGGTCTAGAACGCCACACCCCTCATCTGTGTCTCCCTAGCTCCTCCAGCTGAGCCAAGTTTCGAAACGCGACGTGTTGCACTTAGCATCCTGTGCCAGACCTGAGCAGAAAGTGGTGAGGTGGGGATTGAAAGGTGAGACTGGCGTGGTGCTAGGAGCCTCTGCCCTCTCGAGGAGCTCGAGAACTCTTCCCGGCTGCCTTCGTTTCCAGAGCTGGCAGAGAGAGGCAGAGTTTTCTCTCTCTCCTCAGTGCTAGAAAACCTCCATTTGAACTGCTAAACAGTTATGGCTTCAGATCTTATCTCAACACTTCAGAAGAGACACCCAAGTTCAGGGGAAGAGGAGGGTGTTTGAGAGAGAGCAGACTGAGGTGTGGGGTCTAAGGTGTGGGTTTAGGGCCTCACGGGGGTATTTTAGCCTCCTCTGAGTGGAGGGTAATTCCACTCAGTGGTTGTGGGATCACGCAGAGCTAGTTTGAGAACCAGCTTCACAAGCTGTGTATGGTGTGTGGGTGAGCCTTCTTGCTGCCCTCAGGGTCCACATTTAAATATAAAATGAGAGTTAATAAAAACAGCTGCTCATTGTGCCCTGCATTCTTCTCAGTGTTACAGATGCTTACTCATTTAATCCTCACAATAGCCTGAATAAGTAGGAACTGTTGGTTATCCCTATTTTACAGAGGAGAAAATGGGTACAGAGAGGTTGAGTAACTTGCTCAAGGTCACACAGATATATATATGTGTATATATATATATATATATAAACACATATACATATATATGTATATATATACATATACATATGTATATGTGTGTGTGTGTGTGTGTGTGTGTGTGTGTGTGTATATATATGGAATCCACCCTATGTAGCCTGGCTACAAAGTCCAAAGTCATCATATAATCTTCATCTCAATGGGGCTCCTGGAAAGTTCCATGAAGTAATTTATGTAAGGGGCTTAGCAAGTGCTCCATTAATGGTAGCTCATCGACCACTGAGCCTGTCTGCAAGGTGGGGATTAAAGGGCTGATGGTGATCCAGAGATAGGAGACTTTGGGTTCAGGACAGCTGACAGGCTATGTTACTATCCTGGGTACAGCTCTGACCTTTGTGAATCAGAGGGGTAAGGGATTCCCATTTGTTCCTCTGACCAGCCCTTGTAAATTAGCATAAGCCCACAACCAGGACATACGCTGAATCCACACTAAGCCCCGCCCTATTTCCTGGTGATTCTCCAGGGCCTCCATATTTTACACTTTACCAGACTAATCCGCCTTTTGGAACTGAGCACTGGGGGAGCACCTGTTATAAACTCTAAGGGAAATGCACTTCTGCTCTTTACAGCTGTGGGACTGAGGGGGCAAGACGCCTTGGATATGGCTGGGACCACTTCCATCCCCTCTCTCTCTCCTTTCTGCAATTCAGCAAAGGGCTTGATTATTTGGAATTCCTCTCCAAAGTTTCACTTCCTGGGCTGGTTGTAAGGCCTGCCCAGCCCCTAGTGACCAGCATTTTTAGAAACATCAGCATTTTAAAAACAGCATGTCAGACATTATTTGAAACCCCTGGTGACCAGGGTATATATGTTTTGTTGTGGCATTTGGAACTGATGTATCATGAGATAACTCAGGCCATATCCTGGGTGTACAGGGTGTGGAGGGGTTAGCCGACTTACTAAAAATATACGGGCAGCAGAAGAAAAATAATAGGTAGACCTTAGGGCATACTTACTGTGTGGCAGGCTCTGTTCTAAGAGCATCAGATAATCATATATATCTACTCCTTACAACTGTGAGGTACATACTATTATCATCCTATTTTGCAGGTGAGAAAACTGAGGCACAAATTGGTGAAGACAATTGTTCAGAGTATACAGTTAGTAAGTCATTCCAAGATCAGACATTTAGGAAGAAGCTGAACCAGGTCTGGAACCTGAATCTGTCTGGCTCCACAGGCCTGTTTCTACTTCTGTATTTTGTGGAAGAAACTAGGAAAGGGGAACCACTTGAGCTCCTGAGTAGAAATTAGAGGTACAGATTAAAAAGAGGTAGATTAAAAATGTCTGCTCTGCCACTTGTTAGCTCTGTGCTTACTTTGCTTCGCTGAGCCTCAGTTTCTTCATCTGTAAAATGAGAATAATAATATCTGCCTCATGTCCAGGATTTTAGTGATGAGTCTTTTGGTTGCAGGTAACATAAACCCAACTATAATCAGCTTCAGCCCAAAAGGGTTCTGAACTGAAAAATTTAGGAGGTAGTTTTGTATTCAGACATAGTCCATGCCAGAAACTCAAAGGAAGGTCATAAATCTGTTTCCCTCTGTCTCTTGACTCTGTTTTCCTTTGTGTCAGTTGTATTAGCAGGATGGGTCTTTCCACAGGAAGGCAGAAATGGCCAGTTAAGCAACCTCAAGACGAAGAGATCAATTCCTTCCCAATATCTCCAGCAAAATCAGAGGGTTGTCTCCCATTGGTCTGGCTTGGATCACATGCTCAGCTGTGACACCATCATAGTTGCTCTGATTGGCCAAGCCTGAGTCACATGCCTATAGTTAGAGTCAGGGGATATGGTCAGCTCCTCCTAAATCACAGGGAGTAAGAGTGGGTGAGGGATGGTTTCCTAAAAGAAATTCTGGGTGCTATTAGCAGAATAATGGGGCATTGGTGCTGGAGAAGCACAGGTGTCCACTTCCCCACAGAGCCTCTGTTAGGATTAAATACATTTTTGATTTGTGTGTGCAGAGTGCTTGGCTCTCTTGGGTGCTCAAGAACTGAGACCCCTTCCTTCTTTTCTCTCCCCTGGGAAATAGCATTCATGGCTCAAATCCAGGTCAACTGCGTCCTCTTCACGTGGGGAAACTAAGAAGATCCAGAGAGAGGAAGGGACTTGCCTAAGGTGACCCAGCTAACCAGCCACAGAATCCATGTCCTCTGACCTGAACCAATCCCCTGTAAGGTCTTAGCTGAGAAAATTTAGATCTCCCACCAACCAAAGGAGTTTTCTTTGCACTTGCACGGGGAAAACTAGACAATTGCAAAGTTTTAAGACTAAAGGAAGTGAATGCCAGTTATGTTGGGTTCCCAAACTGTGCAAAAAGCTGTGGACTGGTAGAGCTGGGCAGAGTGCCCAGTCAAGCTCCCCACCCATCACATTATGAATTCAGCCATTCCCTCTGGGACTCTGCACTCTGGGTGCTGAGAGGTCCAAGTGGTCATTTATCATATTAGCTGCCCAAAGTAGGCAAGATGGCCCTTCCCTTGTTTTATTTCCTGCTCAGTGTGTGAGTTCAGATGTGCGTTTTCAGGGCCAAAGTGGGCCAAGCAGCAAGCATGTTATTTAGAGTTATCAAAATTGACCCTTTCACTTTGGCCCTGAGTCAGTTCCAGAGTTTCTTGCTTTGGGCAGTTAGTCTGACTTCTCCTCTCTAAATTTAGTTAGTCTGGCATGCTATAAAGCCTATCTATTGAAAGGAAGGTGAGAAAAAATGGCTGATGTCAAGCTGAAATGACAAGACCTCCTCCTTCCACTTGCCCCTTAAATAAAGCACTTAGGTTTGGTGGGCACACTGCTGGAGGAAGTGTTAATTGCTGCCGTCTTCTTGGAGGACAGTTTCGAACCAGATGCTGAGAATTTAAAAAAAGTTTTGTCTTTTATTCCATACTCTAAGGTTTTTTTCTGAGAAAATAATCCTATCAACAAGCTACACATAAAGATGTTCACCGCAGGATTGCATATAATAATAAAGATGGGAAATAACCCAAATGTTTAACAATAGAGGATTGGTTAACTACATTATTGTAAATTGTCAATAGAATGGACTATTATACAGCTGTTAAGATCATACTAGAGAATATGGAATTATGTGAAAACTAGTTATGATATGAACAAATTAAAAGAACAAGTTATAAAAGAAAAGGTATGCATACACTCATTTTGTGAAAATATATACCTATGCATGTATGTAATAACGCTTAAGGTAGTTGTATCAGGGGTAGGTGGGAAGGAGAGGAAAGATGTGTAGGTGCTTTTGGTTTTCACTTCTCTGTATTTTCTAATATTTCTTTAGTGAATCTGTATTACTTTGGTAGTTAGGAAAAATGCCCAATAATTCTCATAAAAGGATTTGTGTTTGGTTTCCTTATAGAAAAGCACTTTCCTTTATTAAAAGATCACAACCAGAGGTGAGATGAATTTGACCTATCCGTCTCTCTCTCTGGCTAGGATGTGTGGGGAGGAACAGAAAGGTTAAACCAGGGAACAGTAGCAATAGCCACAGAGCAGTGGCATACAAGAAGGTTGCACCAGAAGCTGTAAGCATTTGCTGTGTGGCCCTGGGAAAGTCATTCAGCAGCGCTGGGCCTCAGTTACCACATCCAGCGTTCGGGTACATTCTCTCTGGAGTTATTTCCAAGGCCCAAACTCTATGTATGGAAAAGTTCTGTGAGCTTCAATGAATATTCATATATGCTCCCGGAGAACATATAATGGCTCAGAAACGTGTTCAGCATAAATTATTTTTGTCTGTCCCGCACTGTAATACTGCTGAAAGCCATGCTTAGCTGCTCTGTTTCTTAGCATCTGCTTTCTGCGTAGCCTCTCAGTCTCTTCATCTAGCTAGGAACTGGCAAATTCATGGGAAAAAGAACACAGAATGCTGGGCCCAACTCCATGCGTTTCTTTTCACTCTGGGATCTTGATCCTTCAAGTTCTGGTTTTCTGGATAGTTCTTTGATGCCCTCTAACAGATTTTTATTTTCCTTCTAACAGTTTTATACAGGTTTTCTAGTTGTTTATTCAGAGGATTGATCTCTACAAGCTAGTTTGTCACAGACAGAAGCAGAAGTCCCTTCATATATTATTAAGTAAAAATGGTTGGTTATAAAATGCATGCACAGTGGGATTCTATTTATATGCAAAACATGTGCATGTGTTTATGCAGAAGACATAGAAAGACTGAAAACTACACACAGCTCCTATCTCTGGCTAGGTTTTCGTTTTTTTAATATTTAGCTATATTTTTAAAATTTCATACAATGGACCAAAATGTCCAACCTGGGATTGACTTTTGAGATCAAAATTTATATCCATTTTTCAAATGAGGAGACTAAGGTCAAGAGCATTTCAATTCCTTTCAATCAAACAATTACTGAAGGCTTGCTGTGGGCAGAAAACTCTGGGCCCAGGGCAACCACAGGAATGCAACCCTTAGTATTTTATTCCTCCATCTCAAGTGTCTCCAACACGTGCTAGACTTTGAGAGATGAGGATGAAGATGCCATGAATTTGCTCTCAAGATATTCTAGCTGGGGGAAAAAAATATCTAAATAAACCATCCCAGGCATGATGTGAGAAATACGAAAGTAATGATGTGTCAGGGACGGTGGTTTGCCTCTTGATAAATCATAATCCAGTTAATATCCAATTAAAAGATTATATTTCCCGGCCTCCCTTGTAGCAAGGTGTGGTCATGTAACTAAATTTTGGCCAATGAGCTATAAGGGAAAGTGTTGTGGGAGTTTCTGGGAAGTCTTTTTAAAGAACAAGACTTTTTTTAAGAACAAGCAAACTCTCTTTTCTTCTGCTGCTTGCAATGTAGATGCGATGGCTAGAGCTTTAGTGGCCCTTTTGACCTCTAATGCCAATTTGGGAAGGGAGCCCCGTACTAGGAGATGGAGGAGATACAATAGCGTCAGTCATTGCCACCATGGAGCTGTTCTATCAGCCCTAGCGTGTCTATCTCTAGACTTCTTTTATACAAGAAAGAAGTATATTGCTTGTGCCACTATTATTTTGGATTTTCTCTTACATGTAGATAAACCCAATCCTAACTCATACAAATCCTAAAAATAAAGTGCTATGAGAGTAAAGGAATAAAGGGAGGCAGGAATGAGTAGTTCTACTCTTGGGCATCAAGGAATGCAGAGGAGGTGTGAAGAGTGTGAAGAGTTCACCAGCGGGATGAACAGGGATGAAGAAGGAAGAGGGTTTCAGGCCGAGCGGACGGTGCAGGGACCTTAGGCACAGGGCTGGAAACGGGCATCGGAATGGGCTGGACGTGGGCACGTGGATGTTGGAATCAAGTGGCCTGGGTTCAAATCCCATCACAGTCTTTAGCAAGTGGTTTCATTGCTCCATGCTTCTGTTTCCTCATCGGTAAAATGGGGGATCATAACCGTATCAACCTCATTGGGTTGTAGTGAGGATTATATGAGTTACTATATGAAAAATGCTTAGAACGGTGTCTGGCATCTGGTGAGTGCGCAGTAAATGTTGGCCGTTATGTGTTTATCTGTAAAAAGTGATGATCACCGTCCAACCTCACAGGGTGGTCAACGTATAAAACAGCACAGGGCTTTCCACAGAGGCGGTGCTTCACTAATGTAGCTGTTTCTCTCTCCTTTCCCTCAAGTTGCTCACAAGAAATATTTGACAAATCTTCACCAAGGGCCTACTCTGTGCCAGGCCCTGGGCCAGGAGGTCGCTGATTGCAGGACAAATCAGACCTTGCTCCTGACCTCCAGTTACTTACAGTCTCAAGGAGAGGACACGAAAATAAAGGGACAAGCATGATACAGAGTGAAAGGTGCAATAGTGGTCCAGGAACTCAGGTAAGCAAGAAAGGTAACGTTATTTTTTGTTAAGCGAGCTCAGTCTCTGCTATGATCTCCCATGTTGGGTGGGAAGCTTGAATCTCAGGTAAGTTGTTTTTTCTATTTCTCTGGGGGTGGTACCCTAGTTCTAGGGATCTTGTTGAGAGCATCTGGGGTGCCTTGTCACTTATCCATGCTGACATCTGTTGAGACATCTTTGTTCCTCTCTGAGGAGGGGTCACCCACCCACGCAGGTCACTTTACTAGATTGTCCCCTGTTCGTAAGTCTCATTCCCTCTCTTAGCTGCTCCCAGGGCCCTCCTGAGTGCACAGGAATCATTACTCAGCCCCAGGCCCCCTCAGACATAGAGAAGTCTGTTAGACATCTCAGGTTCTTCTGCCCTGCCACATACAGCCATTTCTCCTCTAGAGAGAAATGCCTACAAGTCTGCCTAGGAGAAGAGCACAGGTCTTTTCTACATTCAATCTCCTGGAACTTACCCGGGGATTCTGGGGTCTCTCTCCAAGCTCAGGTCCACGCCTGAGAAGAGGCAGGTTCAAGTGTCCCTTCCCTCAGGGGCTTACACATCTATCTCCTCCCTTGTTTCTGCTCCAGCTCTCTCCCTCAGCCTTGCCTGGAAACTCTTGTCTCGTTTCAGGGAGGTGGAGTCTTGCTCCTAAATCCCCTGCATTCTCCCATATCACGCAAGTCATCAATACACAAGAACCTTTACCTGTTGCCCCTGAGACCCTAGACTTTTGAAACTCAAAAGCCAAGAAAAGATTTTGGTTTCTATTTTTCAGCAGGGCCAGAAAAGGACAGTAACCTTGAGACAATAGCCTAAGATGGGGGGTGAAGGGGTGGCTAAGATGGGGGCGTATATAAGGCTTCTGGGAACAGAAATTAGCAAAAATGAAAAACCCAAGGAGCTCCCTCCACGCCTCCATCAGAATGGCTGAAATTAAGAAGATTTACAACATCAAAGTGTTGGCCAGGATGTGGAGCCCCTGGAACTCTCTCTCACACACACCTGGTGGGGATGGCAACATGGCCTAGGCCCTGGGGAGCACTGCTTGACCACTTTACTAAACATAGAGCTACCCTGTGATCCAGAAAGTCTACTCCTAGGGGTATCTCTAAGAGAAGTAAGAACATGTGGCCACAAAAAACTGTACACAAAGCGGAACAGCATTATTCATAACGGTCCACATGGGAAACAAACCAAATATCTACCAACAAGAGTTTGAATAAACACACTGTGGTAAGTCCATACAGCAATAAAAGTACATGAATTATTGCTGCCCACAACAACATGGAAGAAAGTCAAAATCATTATTTTGAATAAAATAAACTAAACATGAAAAATTAAATATTATATAATTCAACTTATATGAAGTTTAATTACTGGCAGAACAAATTTAACAGACGTGTTCTTGCCATTTCTCCACTTCCTGTCAGGGAGCTCTCTCTCTCTCTTTCTCTCTGTCTCTCTCTCTTCCCCTCCGGATCTCAACCTTTGAGTTTATTTCCAACCCTTACTTCCTTTCATGACCCCTCCAAAAATTAGCCTTATGCACCTGAGTTTTGCCTATAACATAAGCTAAATTAAAATGTAAGAGTAAGACAACAAGAAACATACAACCGTGAAGCCTTTGAAAGTGTCCAGTCACTGTTGTCACCATCTTCACAAATGTCTCGACTCCTCTAATTAAATCGGCCTAAACTGCTCTATGGTACACAAGCCTGACTACACATTAGACTCCCAGGGAAGCATCTCATAAACAATGCCCAGGCCCCACCCCAAGAGATTCAGACTTCATTATTTGGAGGGAGAGCCTGGCTGTCAGCTTCCCTGGGGAATAGAGTGGACAGCGAGGGTTAAGAACCACTGATAGATGTTTTCCACACGCCTTAGCTAATTCTGTCAGGTGAGTGCTACTATCTCATGTTGCAAGAGCAATTTTCCTCTCTCCCTCTCCCAGCCCACTCCTGCCCGACCAACTCTGTAGCTGTCGTTTAGGGTGCAATTCTCTGTATTAGAAGTTGAGGCCTGTTTTCAGTGTTTTTTTTTTCACTATGCAAACATCCTGGAACAATTATTTTATTCAATTACAACCTTGTTTTTAGTTTTCAGTTTTTTTTGTTATGCAAACATCCTGGAACAGTTATTTTATTCAATTACAACCTTGTTTTTAGTTTTCAGGTTTTTTTTTTTTTTGTTATGCAAACATCCTGGAACAGTTATTTTATTCAATTACAACCACCTCAGGCATCCAAGTCTCATTGTCATGGATTTGACTATAGGGCCCAGCATAGTGCTTATAGATTCTTTAAAACTGTTTGTTGAAGGATCATTTGGATACATGTTGGGTGGGACAAATGAATAGATGGACAGACAGACAGACAGACATGAATGGATGGCAATAGCAAGATAAATGGGTATGGATGAATGGATGGGCAGTCAACTGGATGGATGAGTGGATGAATGCATGGATGGATAAATACAAGAAGAGTAAGTTTGTCGATACTTACCTTGTGTCACAAAGGATTTGAGATACTTAAAAGGATTCAATCTAATTATAGTAAAATTAAAAAATAAAATTTTAGCACCCTCTCCGTACCTGGCTCTGCTTTAGGCATTCGAATACATTCATGACAAGAGACAAAGACTCCTCCCCTTGGGAACTTTACATTCTAGCAGCATAAGACAGACAATAAACAATAAACATAATAAATGAGTAAATCACAGAGTATGCTAGAAGATTAAGAGCTATTGATGAGAGAGGAGAGCAGGGAAAAGGAAATTGGAAAAGCCAGAGAGGTGGGGGTGGGATGCGATTCTAAATGGAGACATCAAGAGAAGGTGACCTCTGAGCAAAGACATGAAGGAGGTGAGGGAAGGAGCCCTGCAGAGATCTAGGGGGAGAGCATCCCAGCTGGAGAAAAAGGCCTGCGCAATCGTTTTGGGGGGAGTATACCTGCTGTGTTTGAGGGATAACATCAGAGGCTCCGCAGCTGGAACAGAGTGAGTAAATGGGAGATGAGAAGGGGACCAGAGGTCACAGGGTGGCCAGGTCACATAGGGCCTTGTAGGTGATGGTGAAGACTTTGGCTTTTATGCTGAGTGACGTGGGAGCCATGGGAGCCAACAGAGGGGTGTTGTGATTGGGCTTAAATTTTAAAAGAATCCTTCTGGTCACTGTTATAAATCAGTAGGCCATAGGCGGTTAGGGTAGAAGTAGAAAGTACAATGAGAAGTCATCCAGCTAAGAGGGGATGGTGGCTCAGACCAGGGGAGTGGCAGTCGAAATGATGACAGGTGGTCGGAGTCTGGATACATTCTGAAGGCAGATCCAACAGGATTTCACGGTAGTTGGATATGGGGTATGAGAGAGAGGAATTAAGTTTGATGCTGGAGTATTTGGCCTGAGTAACTGTAAGAAAGTAGTTCTCAACCTAAATAAGGAAATCTGGGGTCAGGTCGAGGGTTTGGGAGGTGAGCAATCAGGAGTTTCCTTTTGGACATGAGGGATTTGGATGTGCAGTGGAGATGTCAAGTAGGCAGTCAGATATTAGTCAGAGTTCAGGAGAGGTCTATCTGGACCTCAAAAGTGGAGTCACTTACATATAAACAGTATTGAAAGCACTGAGAGTGGGTGGGATTAGCAGGAACTGAGACAAAGGGGGAAGAGAAGAGGATCAAGGACTGAGCCCCAACTCATCTCAACAGTAAGAGGTTGGGGAGGAAGGGAACCCGTGAAAGGAGATGAGAAGCAGGGACCATTGGGGAAGGGGGACGACTGGGAGAGCACAGCGCCCTAGAAATCAAGTGAGGAAGGAAGCAGTCAGCTGGCCAAGCCACATAAGAGGCAAGGACTGAGAGATGACCTTGGATTTTGCCCTAGGAGGCCATTAGTGACCTTGACAAAAGGGGCATCCATGGAGCAGTGGGAGTGAACACCGGATCGGAATGTGTTTATAAAAATGAGAGGGAGGAACTGGAAAGATCGAGGGTGAACAGTTCTGTTCAGGAGTTTTGCTTCAAAGGGGAATATGGAAGTTTGTTGCTCAGTGGCCTCCAAGCAACTTGTTTCCTGGTATTAAAGTCCTTGTGTCATCCATTCCCTCGGATCTGGCTATTCCTGTGACCAGCTTTCACCTAACGTGTGGCAAAAGCCACACTGTGCCCGTTTCCAGGCCTAAGCCTTAAGAAGGCCTTAAGAAGGCCTTTGCATTCCTGGAACCCAGCCACCATGCTGAAAGCAGCCCAAGCAACACTGACCAGCCACATGGAGGAGAGCGTGGAGGCCCTCCGCGCCCCTCCGCGCCCCAGCCAGCAGCCAGCAGCCAGCACCAGTGCCATCCCAGCCCAGTGGAGGCCCCAGAAGCCTACAACTGATGCCACGTGGAACAGAATCGCCACCCAGCTGAGCCCTGTCAACCCACTGAATTGGAGAGATTATAAAATGGATGTTATGTGCAAGTCCGTGAGTTTGGGAAATGGATGTTACAGCAAGAACTCCAAACAGGGAGGCGTGAGGGGGGAGCTACCAGGGGAAGAGGGGTCAAGAAGGTTTTTGTTGTTGTTGCTGATTTGAAGGTGGGGGAAATCCGGGCATGTTTGTATGCTGGTGAGAATAATCCAGAAGAGGTTAAAAATGATGCTGTGGAAAAAGAAGGATTGCTAGAGAGACGTCGTGGAGCAGATGAAGGGGGTTGGGGTGCAGTGCACAGTACAGATACACAAGTGCCTGGTCCGATCACCTGGCAACAGGTAGGAGGGCTGAATACGTGGGGGGAGACGCTGGCTGGAGCTCCGTGTACGGTGGAGGTGGCGAGTGAGGCCTGGGGATGGAGGCATTAGGGTTTCGGGGCGCGGAGGCTGAAACAGTCATCTAGCTAGCTGGAGCGTGATTGAGTAGAAAGATAGTCTTGCTGGCAGCACGGAGGGCTTTCCTAACGTTCCCGGTCATGAATTTTAAAGTGAGCAGAGTCAGGCTGGTTGTCAGCTTTTCTGCAGCCACGTTCAGCTACAGCTCTGTGCGGGCAGAGGCAGAGTTGGCTGAGAGTGGGATGTGACTGGAGTTGTGGCGGTGCCAAGTGAGTGTGGAAAACATAAATAACAAGTGAGGAAATAAAGAGCTGAGGAGATGCAACTCAGACTAAAAGGTCAAAACCAGGGGCAAAATGAACAAATATAGACCATGGAGGAGGGAGGAGGACGAGGAGGAGGAGGAGAGAGAGAGAGACAGACAGAGAGAAAGAAATATGGTCATATTTTGGATTTGTGTTATTGGGCAATCTCACTTAACTGTGGATGAGTTTTGGATCCTGTACTGAGAATAAGTTTTGATGAGAAGGGCAGGCAGGGAGCCAGGAGGGTACAGGGAGCCTGGGACAGACAGGGGGGTGACAGCTCAAGCGTCTGTGCCACCCGCCCCACCTCCTCACCTCCTTGCCCATCCTGCCCCAGGGCAAACTTGGCTCCAGTTTCTTTTGGTTTCAGTTCTGTTTGTCCTAGGGTGGACCTTGCTGTCCTTCCCCACTCCCCACTCACTCTCCCAAACCTCCGCTTCCCAGTTTGCTAGAAAGCTCTCAGAGCAGCCAGCTGTGCCCCAGGAGACTTCTCTCCCCAGAGCTTCCTTAACAGCCAAGTCCAGAGGGGAGAAGTATTCCAGCAGCTTCTAGCTTCCAGGCTGGGAGGGCCAGGCAGGCTGGTCACACACAGCCCAGGCGTCAGTGACCCTCCTGCCAGAGGCACACCTCAGGATTCTGGGGAGACGACCAGACCCCATCAGGAGATGGGGGCCTCCTGGCTCTCCCGTACCTTGCTGGGTTCCAGCTGCTCCCCTGGTTCCCAGGAGAATCACCTGGTAAACATTCCAGATGACAGGACCCCTACGCCAAGATGGCAGTAGGATCTAGGGATCCTTATTTTCAACAGATTCCCCGGGTGATCCTAAGAAACAGGCAAGGTTGGAAATTACTGATTCTTCTCTCTGGGCCTCAGTTTCCCCATCCATTATGAAAGTTAACACAAAAGTCCAGGTATACTCCCTAAGCGCAGATGTGCTTTGAGCCCATGACAGCCTGTCATTATTCCCATTTTTGAGGTGGGAAGAATGAGGTTTATAGAGGCAAAGGGATAAAGGGGTGACTCACAGAATTTCTAATGGCTTTTTTAGTGCCTGGGTTTGAGGAATCTAAGAGGATCCAAGTGGACTAGCAGAATCTGCCTCCCAACGCTTAGGGCTGGCTTAGGCTTTCACAGCCCAGGGGACGCTTGGGTGACTCAGACGAGTACTGGGCAGGCGTGCATGTCCAAGTGTGTCATTGCACACGCATGAGCGAGGTTCCCTCCCCTCACTGGCATCCTTCCCCTTCCCCACACAAACCCCCAGCTCCTCCTGACCCGTTGCTCGCTGCTCAGCCTGTAACCTATGTTGGAAATCTCCACTACCATTTCTTTACTATCCCTTATTTCAGAGTGAATGATTTCCTGCACAGCCTAGAGGTGGGGTGAATTGGGATATCGGGAGCAAGTTCAGTCTGGCTGTGTCACTTCAAGAGGGAAAGTGGCGGGAGCAGCCTTTAGCCATTAAGATGTTCAGCTAGGGGAGTCTCTTGACGGGATTGTCACTTAAGAAAGGTTACTCTGCTCGTGTGCAGATGGAAGGGAGCCTGGACTGGAAGAAGCAAGCCACAAAGACTACAGAGAGTTATGAAGCTATTGGAATCATTTCAGTAACCATGGCCTAGACTGGGGTGGGGCAGAGGAGAGAATGGAGAGGTGACGGGCTGTGCTGGCATCTGAAGGGATGGCTGATGGGTGTGAAGGGGAAGAGTCAAGGTGGACCCGACTTGAGGGTCTGGGTGATAGTAGGTATTGTTCACGGAGATGGGAACACGGGAGGGAAGGGACCGTGTTATCTTCAGATTCATGCTTTGAGTGCCTGGCACATGGCGGACCCGCTGTGCAGACACTCAGGTGCTAACACATCCTCTTGGGTGAGACTTCGGAGAGACTTTCTGTCTTCATGGTGGGAGAGTGTCCAGTGCTGTGGCACCGGAGTTAAGGTCCCTACCAACCCCAAAGGAGCCCTGGTGTGAATTAGAAAAAGGGGACCGCCAGAGGAACTATCACATATCTAATACGTGTCCAGCATCTAGAATAATTCTTACAAACCAACACTGAAAAGCAAAAACCCAACTAAAAAATGGACAATGGATCTAAACAGACTTTCTCCAAAAAAAGATATACAAATGGCCAATAAACACATGGAAAGATACTTAATGTCATCAGTCATTAGGGAAGTGCAAATCAAAACCACAATGAGATACCACTTCACACCGATTAAGATAGCTATATGAAGAGGAAAGAAAGCAGACAAATGTTGGCAAGTATGCGGAGACTATGGAACCCTAAAACATGGCTGGTGGGAATGGTGCAGCTGCTCTGGAAAGCAGTTTGGTGTTTCCTCAAAAAGTTAAACATAGAATTACCAAATGATCCCCCAATTCCCTGGTATATATATCCAAGAGAACAAAAAACATATGTTCATACAAAATCTTGTACAAGAACGTTCATAGCAGCATTATTTATAACAGCCAAAAAAGGTAACAACTCAAGTGTCTATTTCTAACGAATAGAAACACAAAACCTGGAATAGCCATATAATGGACTATTAGACAGCCATATAAAGGAGTGAAGTTCTGATATAAATGCTACAACATAAAGAATCCTTGAAACCATTATGCTAAGTGAGAGAAGACAGTCACACTAGACATCATATCGCCGAGTTGATCCCATTTATGTGAAAGTGCAGAATAGGGAAATCTATGGAGACTGAAAGGAGATTAGTGGTTGCCAAGCAATGGGGGACGAGGGGAATTGGAAGAGATGGAGTTGTGTTTTGGAGCGATGGCAATGTTCTGGAAATGGATGGTAATTGCACACAATTGTGAATATACTAAAACCACCCAAGAAGCAAAATAAGCCCTTCTTCCCGCTTTAGGTGGTTGACTTTGGCCCCAGCTCCAAGACCTCTCAGTTTACACACCCCTCCAGCTGCAATTCCACCGAACACTCAAATTCCCTAAGCCAAGCCTTTTCCACACACCCCACTTGCTCATTCTTTCCACTCCAGCTACACTCCCTTTTTATCCTCACACACCCCCAGGAGCCTCCTGGGGACTGACCCTGCCCCCTCAGACCCACCCATGCCCCAGCCTGCCCACCAAGCCACTTGCCCATTTCAAAACCCTGCTCCCTGCTCACCTGTTCCAGAACCTCCCTTAGAGGAACGCCCCTGACCTCCATCAACACAATTGTCACATTTTAACCTGGGCTCTGCCACTCAAGACCGTGTGGCTGTGAGAATCATATAACTTCTCTGGGCTTAAGTGTCCCCACCTGTACAATGCACATTGCCATGTGTTTCAGTCACTTGGGATGCCACAAAATACCACAGATTGCATGGCTTAAACAGCAGACATTATGTTCTCATACTTCTGGAGGCAGGAAGTCCGAAATCAGGGTGCCAGCATGGTTGGGTTCTAGTGAGAACTCTCTTCTTGGCTTACAGCCTTCTTGTTGTGTCAGCACATGGCCTTTTCTCTGTGTGTGCACTAGAGAGGGAGAGAGAGAGAGAGAGAGAGAGAGAGAAGAGAATGAGCTCCCTGGTGTCTCTTCCTACAAGGCCACTAAACCCATCACGAGGCTCTACCCTCACGACTTCATCTAACGCTAATACCATCTTACCTGCCAGACGGGATTCCACAGAAGTATAGATGTGTAAATTTTTGTATGTGCAAAGTGCCAGGCCCTTCTGAGGACTTATTAAATTTTTTCATCATTACCATATAGAGGTCTGTGATTCTCTGCCGGGAAATACCTCATTCTATTCATAAGCATCTGACCTCCACCTCCACTAGGCAGGCCCTCAACAGCGGGGGCTGTATCTATTGCTTTTGGAGTGTTCTCTCAACCCATGAGGCCCAACTACCAGAAGCCAGAATCAAAAATTCCTCTCTCCCCCCTGGGATCCTAGAACCGTGTTTTGCCTTGAGTCATAGATACTTGAGTTTCTGACTCTCCAGCATGACCATAAGGTCCTTAAGTTCAGGGGTACTCCAAGGAGAGGGTTCACGTCTTTAAACCTCCGTTTTCTTGTCTGTAAAATGGGGATAATAAGAGTATCTATCTCATAGCATTATTGGGAGGGAGGGGTAAGTGAAAAACCACATGGGAAGCTCTCAATGTTGCCAGTGATGAAGACGAAGACGATGTACTAGTTCTCATCACGACAAATCACCCTAACACTTAGGGACTTCAAACATCAATTTGTTCTCTCTCATGGTTTTAGTGGGTGAAGAATTCGCTCAGGTTCTCTCGGGACTCACCTTGTGCCTTTGCATGTTGTTCCCTGTGCCTGGAAGGCCCTTAGTCGTCTTCTTTGTGTAACCCTCAGCTCAAGGCCTTCGAAGTTCCCTTGAGCCATCACTTCCCCCAGCAAGCCATCCTTGGGGACCTCTCCACCCGCACCCTACACATAGTGTGACTCTCATGGAGTGCAGTGTGTTTATCTCTTCAGAGCACCAAGGGTAAGATATTATTTTTGAAATGTTTTTAAGGGAAATGAGACTATTAAAAATTGAGCTATAAATTACATATAATAAAATGCGCAAATATTAAAAATTCTACCTATCCATATAACTGTGTTACCATCCCCAAGATCAAAGTATAGAACATTTCCAGCACCTTCTTCCAGTGTCCCTTGTGAGTCAGTAACAGTTCCGCCTTCCTTTCCCACAGAGGGAACCGCTTCTACAACCATAGATGTGTTCTGCCAGTTTTACATGACATGCATTTGTGTGTGTGTGTGTGTGTGTGTGTGTGTGTGTTTTGCAAATTTATCCCATGTGCAGATTCATGTGACCACCACCATAGACTAGATACCAGACAGTTCCAATCACAAGAATCCACAATAGGGATTTAAACACACACACACACACACACACACAACTTTTACTTTGGAAAAATTAAAATTACACAAAACTAGAGAGCATAGTGTAATAAACACCCACGTACCATCATCCAACTTCAACAACTCTCAATTTATGGCTGATTTTATTTCCTCTGTCGCCTCAGCCACTGCCATATTATTATGTAGTAAATCTCAGCTTACTTAGCATTTCTCCAAGGACAAAGACATCACTTTTGGGCAGAACCGTAACACTACCGTGATGCCCCAGCCCTTGCCCCCATCCAACAGGAATGACAGAGAATCTTCACAGGGAATTTGCAGATGTGAGAGGTTCCCCTTCCTCATCAACAAGCAAACTTCTTCTTACAAGGGGTCCACGTTGGCTGCACCTGATTGCTGAAGGGTAACAGACAAGAGTAATGAGTTCTACTTTCACATCCCACAACCAATCCATCAGAAAGCCCCCTTGCTCTACCTTCAAAATAGCATCAGTATCCAACCTCGTGTCACCGAGTAACAAGAGGACCTCGCTCGCGTCACTCTTGCGCCAGCCGTCCACGTCTGTCCCCTGGGCGATGCACAGCCTTCTCCCTGCTCTCCATGCGTCCATCTCTGCCCCCACTCGCTCTGGTGTCTGCCCTGAGCAAGGGAGAGCCTGTCAACAGGGACACCAGAGCATTCTGATCCTTTGCTCAGCATCGCCCAGGGCTTCTCATCTTATTCCAAAGCCTCGACAATCAGCCAGCCACTCTTGTTCCTTCTGATTTCACTCACTTTGCGTTCACTGGGCTGCAGCCATGGAGGCCAGCTGCTATTGCATACACATTCCAGGCTCACTCCCAGCATGGGACCTTTGCCAGTGCTCTTCCCTCTGCCTGGAACATACTTCTCTAAATGTCCACTGACCTTATGTCCTTCGGGTCTCTTTCCAAGTGTCATTGTGTGAGCATCTTCTGTTTGCATGCCTGACTGAACCCACTCAATACCTATTTCCACCATGTCCCCCAGGTGCTGACCCTAGGGACTAAATCAACAGACTGCTTCTGGAGGACACCTCGATTGAGGTAGGAGGAGTGAGGTCCAGTACTTATTCCCCGGCCTGACTGTTGCAGGCTGGCTGAGTGCACGGCCACCTCTCCACACAGCTTCTCTCTCTGTCTTCTGTCATGTCTCCTCCCCTTCTAGCCTGAGAGTGATAGGAGCCCCACTCCACGATCCCTGTAGTTTGCCTTCATTCTGCCTGTTCTCCTAACTCTCCTTCAACGACCCACTTTGATGCCAGTTGTTTCCTGCTGGGATGCTGACTGATGGAGTAATCTCAGAGAGCTTGTCCCTGGCCACCCAATCTAAAACTGTACCCTCCCCCATGCCCACAGCCTCTCTGTATTCTCTACTTTTGTTCCTCAGCATTTCTCACCATCTAACACACAGTATGTACACACTGTGCTTCCTTATATTGTTTGTTATCTGTCTCTCCCAACGGGGGTGGCTGTGTCTTATTGCACAGGCTGTGCACTGCACAGTTCTGGAGCTCCCCATTTACACAGAGTACAATGTGATAGGGCAATGTCACCTCCTGGACTTGTGCAGCAGGGTCGCCCTGCTTCCCATTGCAATATAAACTCTACCATTTTCTTTCTCCTGCTACGGTATCTCAAGTGCTTAGAACAGTGCTTGGCACACAGCAGTCCTCACAAAATGGTCTTTAGTGACTGTTACTCTCTTTTACTTCCCATGAGAAGTGTAAGTATCCTTATGTGGTGATGTCAGGAGGTCTCAGTGAGTTTCCTGAGGGTTTCCCTTGATACTCTACTCTACGACTGGAAGGGCTGCGAGTAGGAACCATGCACGTCTTGTTTGCTTCACCTACAGCACTGCCGACTGTAGTTTGTGCTCTTGATGCCCCTCCCAGTTTACCTGAGAACTGGCCTTGGCCTAACGGGAGCCCCCTTGCTTGGGACGTCCTGCCTTCTACACCGGGACAGCCTGTGGCCAATGATGACGTGGGTCAAATCCTGCCCCCTTGCCTCAAGGTGGGAGGCACTCAGTGGTGCCCCCCTGCAGGGCCAGGCTGAAGCCGAGGGATCGCATCCTTTGCCCCCACTGCATATGTGCATAAGCATCCCGACTCCAGCTCCCCTTCCCGGGAAGCTGCCCTAGGATACCTGTGTACCCTCCGTGCCTGGCAGACTGCCCAACACGCAGCAGATGCCTGGTAGATCTTTTGGGTGAGTGAATACTCCTAAAGCTGCTTGGGATGGCTTTCCAGCTCTGCCACCCACTGGTTGTATAACCGTGGCCAAGTCAGTCCTGGCCCTCAGCCTCAGTTTCCTAAAAGGCCAGGTGGGGATAGTCCTGTTCACCGTGTTAATTCTGTTTACTACTTAGGAGCCTGTAGAATGCACCAGGCAGAGTGCAAGGAACTGCCACATCCCTTATTTCTCTGAATTTTCCCCACCGTTTTCAGAGGCAGGTGCAGCAAACGCCCTCACCCTGCCCTTCTCCCATCTTTCACCGCACTCTGAATGTTAAAGCTGTCTGGCCAGCTCACTTATTAGCTCATGGTGGGGTGGCTTTCTGTTTCATGACCTCTTTTCCCCAGGGGACGGGGCTCAGAGGCTCTCTGTGGATGCTCTTTGCTTGATTGAAAGTACTTTGAGAAACAGGAGGAACTTGGGAAAAGACAGCGATTAGAATGGACCATTAGGTATTAATGCCACCTACCATCAGTGCAAGCCAGACTGGCTTCCTTTGAGTCTGCTGGGCTGGGGTTAATTAGCTTTTGAATTTCTTAGCTGTGGGGTGTCTGTTTAATCATCTAACACCTGGCCTCCACTCAGCCCTGATGGCAGAGAGGCCTCTAGAAGCATGAGCTGATGAGAAGCCAGTCTTGCAGAGGGAGAGCCCCTCTGAGCTGAAACTGTGCTTCAGCGACCAGACTGCCCACCTATTCACCCCAGTTGTGGAAACTGAGGCCCGCAGAAGCTGGACTGACCCTCCGAATGCATCAGAACTGGCATTAGAGCTCAGGTTTCCTGTATTATGTTTTGGGGCCTGTCCACTTCAGAATCCCTCCATCCCTTCCACAAACACTTCTCTAGCACCTCCTCAGGCTGGGTCACTGAGACGTCATGGATGATTAAACCAGAGCGAGTCCCTCCCCTCCTGACGCCTACACCATAGAGGAGGCCACCACTGATCAACACTCAAGCAAACAAATCAGTTGATAATGGCAAATGGTGAAGAGTCCAGATATGAACCGGACCGCCATGAATTGCCTTATGCAGGGCCATCAGGAAGAACGCTCTGAGGAGCTGACTTAATTTCCCTAAGATAACAAGACGCTTTTCTTTATAGAATGGCAGCTCATAGACAAAGATGAAATAATAGCATGAGAATATAATGTTGCAAACCCCAATAGATGAATGGATCCAGTCTTTGAGTATCAGTGGCTGCAAATGTCACGAAAAGGGAAGTTAGCAGACCCTAAGTGCCTCAAGAGGGAAGAACACATCGCCCTGAAATGGCCAGAAAATTGCCCCTGAATCTGATCAAGCCCCTAGCCTAGCACTAGCCAATGAAATGCGCAGCGAGTGAGTCACACATGTTACACATACAATTTTTAATTTTCAAGAAAGCTCATTGAACAAAGTAAAAAGAAACAGGTGAAATTAATTTTAATAATGTATTTTATTTAACCTAATATATCTAAAATATTATTTCAGTATATGATCAATATCAAAATGATCAATGAAATAGTTTCCTTTCTGTTTTCATACTTAGTTATTGGACTCTGGGGGGTATTTTACACGAATAGCACATCACAATTTGGACGAGCGGCATTTTAAGTGTTCAATAGCCCCCTGTGACTGGCAGCCACTGTCCTGGACAGCACAGCTGTACATCAATTACCAGAATCCAGGCAAGTCGGAGGACAGAGGCCCATGGGAAAACACCACACTGATGTGGTGTTTTCAGCAAAATCCAGAAACTCTGATTTTTCTGGAAAACTCTGTAAGAAAAGCAATGCGGCCTTTTTTTTTTTTTTTTTTTAAGAAATACTTGTACATTGTAAGAGCAAAAATAATGGAGAGGGAACCTGTAAGTTAATAGAGTCTTCAGAGAAATATGTATCAACCAGTTGCAATATGTGAACCTTGTCTGATTATGGTTGAAACGAACAACCTGTAAAACATTTTACAGTGGTTATGAAATGATTGGAAATCTGAACACTGGCTATCTGACACTATTAAAGAGTTATTTGTTCCAGGTGTGATAATGGTATTGTGGTTATTTATTTATTTTTAAAGAGTCATTATATTTTCAGAGAGACATACTGAAATATTTATGACTGCATATGGAAATAATATGAAATCTGGAATTTGCTTTAGAATAATATGGAAGGGGGAGAATAATGAAGGTTGGGATAAAGTGAAACAAGATCGATAATGGGTGATGTTGGGTGATGGATACTTGCACATGGGTTTTATTATACTATTCTGTCTACTTTTCTATATGAGATCAGACAATTAAGTTCGTGAACTCATCCTATAAAAAGTGCTACATACCTCATTGCTGACAATTACTATGGTCACCTTCGAAGTCCTCCCCTTGGGAAGCTATGCACCAATGACAGCATCTAGTCCACCCATCAAACCAATTTTGGAGCTCTTTTTCTGGAATGGCCATCAGAGCTGTCGTTGTGTTACCCTTGATGTCCTGAATATCATCAAAAGGCCTTCCTTTCAATATTTCCTTTAACTTTGGGTAAAGAAAGAAGTCATTGGGGGCCAGATCAGGTGAGTAGGGAGGGTGTTCCAATACAGTTATTTGTTTCCTGGCTAAAAACTCCCTCACAGACAGTGCCGTGGGAGCTCGTGCATTGTCGTGATGCAAGAGCCACGAATTGTTGGCGAAAAGTTCAGGTCGTCTAACCTTTTCACGCAGCCTTTTCAGCACTTCCAAATAGTAAGCTTGGTTAACTGTTTGTCCAGTTAGTACAAATTCATAATGAATAATCCCTCTGCTATCAAAAAATGTTAGCGACATCGTTGCAACAAGTTCACAAACATAATTGTCAGACCCCGTATGTTTGGAATTTTTCATAGTAAAACTTTTTCTTTTTTTAATGAAATTGGGATGATATTAGAAAGGGAAATGGATAGTGGAGGCCACAAAACAACAGATTCCAGGAGGATAGAAATGTCTGCCTTATTCATCAGTATTTCACAACCTCTCGCACAGACATGACACAGGGTAGGTGCTTAGTACGTTTTATCCCCCTTTTTTTTTGCAGTTATTTTTGTCCTTAGGGCTATTGGGGTATATCCCACCTGGGATGTACAGTCAAATTACTCTGTTTTTAAGATATTATTTGTGTGTGTGTGTGTGGTCATACTACCATTTTTGTTTTGAGGTTTGTTTGTTTCATTTTATCTTTTACTTTTGTGATTTTTAAAAAACTTTGTTTCATAATCATGGAAAATAGTTAAATGTTTCAAGTCAAATCTATAAAACGAGACACAAAGGAGTTTAATTCAATCCCTGACAATTTCCTTCTGAGGACTTAGTGCCAGCCTTTGGCTAACCGAATGGAAGTGAAGTCAGGGACCTTCCTTCTTCTAGCTGAAGGGTTGACCCTTGACCCACCAAGTGGCCTTGTGGTCACACCTCTTTGGAATTTGAAACCCAAACAGAGGGGCAAAGAGATGAAAGTGGTTGTATTTTCCTCATTCGGCAGTGGCGTGCTGACCAGACTGTGCTTGCTACGGTCCCACTCCGGAGGTTCCCGGCATCCCAGCCCTCTGACCCTGCTTTGGTTTCTGCCTCAGTTCCAGCCACGTTTCTAGCCTTCACTAGGTTCTGAGCCCCCACCACGAATCTATTGAATTCCCTATGACTTACATCAGTCGCAATCCATTTCTGTTGCTTTCTTCCTAAGAATCCTAACTGAAGGACCGATCTTCATTAACAAATTGCATAACTAATTACTTAATTCAAATCTTGATAACACAAGCCCAGAGTGCGATGAGAGCCCAGAATCATCCTGGGGGCTTGGTGAGCCCAGAGAAGGCCCTCAGTCAGGAAAGCTGGAGAAACAGAGGTGTCAGCCAGGAGACCTGTCTGGGAGACTTGTCTGGGTGACTCATATTCCTGAGGGTCCCCAGAGTCTCTGTTCAGGATGGTGCTCCCTAAACACTTCATTCTCACCTCTCCCCAGCTTACATATCACCAGCTATGACATCGCCGGAGCAAAAGATTGTGATTTCCACGGCAGCTCAACCATGTTAACTATTCAGAGCATCGACCCTTGATGTTCAGGTCTTTTGTGCTGTATTGAGTCCTCCTGATTCTACTGCTAGGCAGGTTGATTGAAACACGAGGAGGTCAGGCCAGGCACAGGACAATATGGAGCAGTGGGAAGTAGGGAAAACTCGAGAAGTTATGCTATTAGGGTCTAGGGATTGTCACCATGTGAGAAAGGAAGCTCGAGATTGTCAGATCATATGATTTTTCATGAGAACCTGAAAATTAGAAATTTCATGTAAGATATTCTCATTTTTAAAATACACCAAAGGCGAGATAAAACATATCTATGTGATGAATTACACAGATACATTCCTCACTTTGATGACACTAGTTTGAAACCCCTGCTGTACCATCTACATCGTGCGCTTCCCTTTCTGCATGGTCTTTGCCTGCCTGTCTGTCTGCCTCTCCCATAAAAACTTGAGCTTTGAGAGGGCCAGGATTCTCTTGCTTACAGCTGAATCCATAGCTCATTTTCTGATATACAGTAAAGCTCAATATACGGATGGATGGTTGGATGGATGGATGGATGGATGGATGGATGGATGGATGGATGGATGATATATGGGGAGATAAATAGAAGGATGGATGGTTGGATGCAGACATGGCTGGCTGGATGAAGAGATGGATGGGTGGAAGGATGAATGAACAGAGAGGTGGATGGATGGAGCCATCACATAATTCATAGCAGAAGACAATCCATAGATATGAATCAGTACCATAGTAGGCAGAGAGAGGGAGAGAAATAGGAGAAGTGACTTGGTTTCTTTGCTTGGATGGTTATACGTAGCTCTTATATTGGGTTCCACAAAGGTCAGACAAGTCCCTTCCTGGAGTCGCCAGATTCTTCCAGAGTGTTCATTCAACCCAAGGTGAGGGACCTGCATCCCTGGGTCCACAAAGCTTACTGTCTTTGGTTACTCATAATTAAGGGTCTGAGGGCTGCGGCTTCCCATGCTTTCCCTCTCCGTCTGGACTCTGAGCACCTTAGTCTCCCCAGCCCAGCAGAGAAGCCGTCTGCCTAGCCTTCCTCCAGTCTCAGCCCAGGTCATGGGAGTCACTGCTGCTAGGCTAGGATGGGGCAGGCAGGTGAGGCTTCCCTTGGTCTGCTGCCTTTGCTCCCTGCTGGCTTCCTTTGAGGAGTTTCTTCCTCCCCTGTTCCAAAGCCCACTTAGCTGTGAGGACACAAAAGGCCTCATCAGTTGCTATAACAACATCCATCACCTTCGTCTTCACTTAGCTGGGCTGTTTATTCCCCCTCAGATAATGGATCTGCCTGCACGGTGACCGGTTCCCCTTGAACTGGCAGGCCACTGGCCCAATCCTTGACCTCACAGTTCGGTCTGAGCAATTATTGTTATTGCCATTAGTAGTGGTATTATTGTCACTGTTGCTTTAAGCTGCCATTTATTGGGTGCTCACTGTGTTCCGTGTCATAGCGAAGCTTTACAAGCACTGTCTCATTAATCCTCACAGTGACACTATGAGATAGGGAATACTGCTCCTAATTTATGGCTAAGGAAAAAGTTGGTATGGTCTAGTTTATAAGAGCAGGGACCGTGGAACCAGACTGCCTCCGTCTGAATCCTGACTCTGCCACATACTAGCTGTGTGGGCAAATTAGCTTCTTTGTGCCTCAGTTTCCTCATCTGTAAAACGGAGATGGGAATAATAGGGCCTTGACTAGTGCTTGTCACGTAACTAGTGTTTGTCTTGGTTACCTCAGAAACAGGCCCTGAGACAAGGATACCAGCAGAAGTAGTTTGTCTGGGGCAGATCTGAGGCCGGGAATAGGGAGTGAGGCAGAAAAGGAAAGCAGCCAACGAAAGCAGGCTTTATTAATTAAGTTACCACTCCAGGCAACTGGAGATGAAGCCTGCTGGGAGCCGGTGTGGACACATGCCTCCGAGCTGTCCCACCAGAAGGGTGATGGAGGTGGGGTATGTACCCACCAACTCCCATCAGCCACAGGGGGAGGGTTGCTCCTAGGTGGGTGTGAATTCCCTAGCGCTTCTGTCTTATTCTGTGGGCTCTGCAAGTTATTCTGGAAGCTGGAGAAAGCCTCTGGCCGAATGATGCAAGTGCTGGCAGTGCGGAGCTGGGTGGGCATGCATTGAAGGTACTGACAGTGTCCGCTACCAAGCTAATATTTGTTAACTGAATGAACAAAGGAAAGGAAACTGTGGTAGCAGAACAGCTCCCTAAAGATGTCCGTGACCCAGTCCCAAGAACCTGTGAATATGTTATGTCACATGGCATACTGACTTCACAAGTGTCATTAAACGCACGGACCCTAAAGGGGGAGATTGTCCTGGATTAGCGTGGTGGACCCAATCTAAGGACAGGGGTCTTGGCTGTGTCAGACTGTGTCCTGGGCACTGTCCATCACTCAAATAGCCCAGGGCCCCCCCAGCCCTTGAAGAGCTCTTGGTCTCATGAAGGAGACTGACATGTGAGCTACACAGGTTATAAACCAGACCTGAACAGGAATGCTGCTGCTGCTGCTGGTATTGGGATTATTTTCAGACATGGCGAGTGAGGAGATAATAGAAATTCAAGGAGGAACAAGGAGATTCCAGGACATTTTATGTTCGTGACATGCGATACAGAGAAAAAAAAAAAATTAAACAGGAAGGAGATAGGACTGGTCAGGGAGGGGTGCGGAAATTTAGATTGTTTCTAGAGAAGGCCTCACAGAGAAGTTCTCTCTAGATGAAGTCCTGAAGGAAGTGACAGAGCAAGTTATGACAGAGCAAGAGCTCCCCAAGCAGCGACAATAGCCAGTGCAAAGGCCCAAGACGGAAGAGTGCCTGGCATGTTCCAGAAACAGCAAGAAGGCCAGTGTGACCAAAACAAAGTGAGTAAGAGGGCGAGTGTGGGGGATGAGACCAGCACGCAGGGCCTTCCTGGGCACCAAAGCCTTCAGTCTTTACTCCGAGCGTGATGGGGAGCCAGAGGAGGGCTTTGAGCAGAGGAGTGGCCCTGGAGTTGTTAGCAGGAGCCCCCTGGCTGCTTTGTGGAAGATAGGCTGGGAAAGCGAAACAACAGTGAGAGCAGAAAAGCCTGTTAGGAGGCCACTGCAATAATCTGGGTGATGGGCAATGGTGGCTCGAACCAGATGGCAGTGGGGAGAGGTGGTTGGATGCTAGAATTGATGTGGAATGATGTCAGAGATATATTGTTAGATACACAAATTAGGATGTGAGATACAATCTCTTGGGTCATATTTCCCAGAAGGAGACCTTGAGACAAAGATGTGGATGTAAATAGCTTATCCCAGGAACACCGGGAATGGAGATGGGAAGTGAGACGGGGACGAGAGGGAAGGCAGACGGGGAAGGGAGGGAAGCCAGTGTGCCATTGAGCAGATTTCTCTTTTAGCAACTGAGGCTCAATCCTGGGGAGCTCTGGGAAACAGTATGAAATGTGCCTCAGTGATTCCAATGGAGAGGTAAGAGGACTAGTGAATTTAAACACCAACTAGTCATGGATTGAGGTCAGCTCTTGGGGAAAGGCATTAACTACCTGGCACTGCAGCTTGCCCGAGTGCAGGCTGATCAGAAGAAACCTGCAGACAAAGCAATGCAGATGCTCAGAGTTGGAAGCAGGGTCAGTGTACACGGAAATGGCAAATAGAAGGGGCAGGGCGGGTCATCAACAGTGTCTGTTAGACTGTGTTTATGGTACAGAGTCATTTCTGTTTTTTAAAAGGAACTTATCTTTATATACGTCTATGGAATAGCTCTGAAAAGATAGATAAGACATGGGTGACATTCTTATCAGTAGCCAGTAGCCTCTGGGGAGGGAAATGGGAATATGTATAGTCAAGACGGTTGAGACACTTACTTCATGTAATTTTCTTTACACTTAATTTTTTACTGTATGCATATTGATGTATGAAATTAAAAAAAAAGAATGATGGGAATTTCACTTTCATCCTTGAAGGAGTGATCTTTGAAAGAAGGGAAACACACAAGTGCAGCCTCAATTTGACCCTGATGGTCAGCCTGGAGACACTTTCCAGATCACAACATAGGTTGGTGGCAGAGAATGGAGTTTGAATCTGCTGAAGTGGTCGACATCTGCAGGGCAGAGTGCCCGAGAGGAGGGAATTATGTATGCAGGGGCAGAGAGCAGGGGGAGAAGAAGTCTGTGTAGGGAGTTTCTAGTAGGGCCTTGGCCAACGGCTGGAGCACACATGTACAGGGCGAGACTCCCGACGCCCAGCCAAGAACCAGTGCTATCACTAACTACATGGCAAGTGGAGACACTGGTGGTCCCATGATGGAATTCCATCCCAGTCAGAGTGACAGACCTCACTGAACACCTTGGAATTCAGCTGAGATCCCAGAGAGGCCACACCGTAGGAGTAAGGAGCAAGTGTTCGGGCCACATGCTAGTACTAAGGACAAACCCAAAGGCTAGCCATAACAAAGAACAAAACCAAACCCGAGATGATCATAATACATAAATAATAAGATTATATTAGATTATAATAAATGGAATTATAATATGTGTAGAAGTAAAATAAAAAATTCCAATCTCATAAAGAGTGTGTGGGAGGTTTATATATATATCACTCACACACACACACACACACACACACACACAGAGTTACAAGAATCTTATATTATACATAAATTGATAAAATATTAATTCTAAGTAGACCACGATAAATTAAGGATGCATATTCTAATCCCACTAAAAACTAATACAGAGAAGCATAACAAAGAAGACAATAGATAAACTATAATGGAATATTAAAAAATATTTGATTAATCCCAAAGAAGGTATGAAAGTAGAAATAAGAGAATAAATAACAGAAGGGACAAAAGTAAAATAAATAGTAACTTGGTAGACAACCTCAACTGTATGAACAATTATATTCTGTGTAAGTAGACTAAACACCCCATTTAAAGGGTGAGGTTCTTAGACTACATAGAAAAAGCAAGATCCAATTATATGCTGTTACCAGTAGTGTACCTGAAATATAAAGACACAGATAGGTTGGAAGTCAAAAGATGGAAAGAGATATACCACATAAACAGTAAGCTAAGGAAATTTGGTGTTATTGTATAAATATCAGCAAACGCAGAATTCAAGACAAGGAGTACTACCAGAGATAAAGGGACACTTTTCATAATAAGGGAGTCAATTCAATCCTAAATGTGTATACACTTAATAACACAATTTCATGGTAAATGAAACAAAACCTCATAGCTTAAGGGAAGAATAGACAAATCTGCCATTATGTTTGTCAATTTAATAATTCTCTCAGTAATTGATGAAAAGTAGACAAAAATCAGTAAGGGTATAGAAACTTTGAACATTATCAATCACTGTGATCTGACATTTTAAGAGCACTGCAACAAATAACTACAAAATACCCCTCTTTTCAGGTATGTGAAACAGTAACCAAAATAAATTAAAAAAAAAAAAAAAACTAGGCCTAAAATAAGTCTTAAAAATTTTAAAACACTGAAATGTTACAGAGAATGTTCTCTTGACTCCAGTAGAATTAGATATAATTAACAATAAAAAACTTTAAAAAAATCCTAAATTATCTGAAAATTAAACACTTAGGGAACTAAGAAATATTTTAAACGAAATGATAATGAAAAAAATCAATATTTATAGGCTGCAACTAGAGGGACATTTATGGGTTTCAATATTTATATTAGGAAAGAAAAAGGTTTAAAATCAACGATCTAAAATGGAGATATATGCTGTGTTCATAGAATGTAAGACTCAGTCGTTAAGATGTCAATTTTCTCCAACTTTATATATAAATTCCACCAATTTCAAGCAAAAGGCCAGTAGGATTTTGTTTTGGTAGGTGTTGACAAGTTGGTTCTAAAATTTATATTAAAAGGCAAAAGAATTAGAATAACCAAAACAATTTTGAAAAAGAAGAATACTGGAAGACTCATATTACCTGATTTCAAGATTTACTCTAAAGCTATGAGGTGTGATCAAAAGATACGGTAAATGGTTAAATTACCAAAAAAATTATTACAATAAAATACACATTGCTATTAATCCCCCTGAAAATACTCACGCTCACTTCAAACACACTTATCCCATCATTCTTGCCACTTGCTGAAGCAGTTCTGGAAGTCCTCTTTCGTGAGTGTCTTTACTTCATCTTCCATCATGATGATGCTCCATGTCACACATTGCTTTTGGCATGGCAATTTATGTTAAATAAAAACATTATGGTGTGTCCTCATCCACGGGATCTGACACTGTGTGACTTCTGGCTCTTCCTCAAAGTCAAAATGACCATGAAAGGAAAACATTTTGAATCGATTCAGGACATTGAGGCAGCCACCACAGCGCAACTAAAGACACTCGTGAAAGAAGACTTCCAGAACTGCTTCAGAAAGTGGCAAGAACGATGGGACAAGTGTGTTCAAAATGAGGGGGAGTATTCTGAGAGGGATTAACAGCAATGTATCTTTTAACTGTAATATTTTTTATTTAAACATTCACCGTACTTTCTGATTATACCTTGTACAATAATCAAGACAGTGTGGTATTTGCAAAAGGATGGATGTTAGAGATAAATGGAAGATAATAAAGAGTCCAGAAATAGACCCACACAGATACTGTAAATTATTTTTTGGCAAAGTTGCAAAGGCATTTCAATAGAGAAAACAGTTTTTTTCAACAAATGCTACAGGAACAATTGGATATCCATATGTAAAAAAAGTGAACCTCAATCTGTCCATCATACCTAATACAAAAATTAAATTAAAAAGAAAAGACCTAAATGGAAAACAAAAACCACATAATTTGTGGAAGAAAACATATTTAAAAATTGCTTTGGCTTTAGGTTAGGCAAAGAGTTCTTAGATATGAGACCAAAAGCAGGATCAATGAAAGAAAGAAATTAACTGGAATCCATCAAAATTTAAAGCCTTTGCTCCATGAAAAACAGTATTAAGAGAATGAAAAGACAGTCCATAGAGTGGGAGAAAATATTTGCAAATCACAAATCTGGCAGAGGACTTGTAAATAGAACATATAAAGAATTCTCAAAACTCAATCATAAGAAAACAAGGAAATAAACCACCCAATTTAAAAATGGGAAAAAGATTTGAACAATCACTTCACCAAAAAAGACATATAAATGATAAATAAGCACATCAAAAGATGTTCAACATCATTAGTTATTATGTAAGTGATTGATAGTATGGTATTGAAATATCTAACATGAGTGTTGAGTTATCTGTTTCTTCAATTCTGTAAGTTTTTGTTTCATGTATTTTGGCACTTTGTTGTTAGGTACATATGTCTTTATAATTCCTATATCTTCCTCATGCATTGATCCTTTGATCATTCATTATAAAATGCCCTTCTTTGCTTCCAGTAACAGCTTTTATTAAAGTCTATTTTTTTTCCTGATATTAGTATAGCCAATCAAGCTCTGTTTTAATTACTGTTTGTGATATATATATATCATATGGAATATGATATATATAATATATATTCCATCCTTTTATTTTCAAACTATTTTTTCCTTGAATCTCAAAAGACAGCATATCTGAGAAGTTGGATAATATTAGGCCATAAAACAAGACTTGATAAATTTAAAGATTAAAATTATATAAAGCATGTCCTGTGACCACATGGAATCAAATTACAAGTCATTATAGCTGTAAATATTTATAAAAAAGGAGAAAGATCTCAAATCAATAACCTAACTTTATACCTTAAGAAACTAGAAAAAGAAGAGCAAATTGAACCAAACATAAGCAGAAAGAAATAAATAATAAAGATTACAGTGGAAATAAATGAAAGAGTATAGAAAAACAGTAGAGAAAGTTAATAAAACCAAAAGTTGTTTCTTCAAAAAGATAAACAAAAATGACAAACCTTTGGCTATATGACTAGGAGAAAAGAGAAAAATTAAATTACAAAAATCAGGAACAAAAGAGGAGACATCATTGCTGAACTTATAGAAATAAATATTATTATAAAAGGCCAGTATTACCTCAATACCTAAAACCTGAAAAAGACATCATAAGAAAACTACAGACCTATATCACTTGTGAGTATAGATGCAAAATCCTCAGCAAAATACTAGTAAACCAATTTCAGCAACCTGTAGAAAGGATTATACAGTATGATAAACTGGGATTTATCCCAGGAATCCAAGGTTAATTCAACATATAAAAATCAATTAATTATATCAATAAAACAAAAAACAAAAATCACACGATCATCTCAAAAGATGCAGAAAAAGTACTGAACAAAATCCAAAATCCTTTCATAATAAAAAGTACTCAACACATTATGAATAGAAATGAACATCCTCAACCTGATAAAGTGAACCTATGGAAAACCTACAGCTAATAGCACAGTTACTGGTAAAAAAAAAACCCGAAAGCTTTCCTTCTAAGATCATGAGCAAGACAAAGTTTTCTGCTCTCATTTCTTTTATTGTGCTATAGATTCTAGCCAGGAAAATTAGGCAAAAAGAAATAAAAAGACACCAGATTGGAAAGAAGGAAAAAACTGTATTTGCAGAAGACATAATATGTATATGGAAAATCCTAAGGAACACATGTCATTAAAAGAAAAAGAGAGAGAGAGAGAGAAAGAGAGAGAGAGAGAGAGGGAGAGAGAGAGAGAGAAGGAGAGATGAAGAAAGGGGAGAGGTAGGAAGGGAGGAAAGGAAGGGAGGAAAGGAAGGAAGGAAGGAAGGAAGGAAGGAAGGAAGGAAGGAAGGAAGGAAGGAAGGAAGGAAGGAAGGTAGAATTAGAGTTTGTAATTGAGTTCAGGAAGGTTGCAGGACACAAGATCAATATACAAAAGTATACTGTATTTCTATGTACTAGCAAAGAATAATCCATAAATGAAATCAAGAAAAAACAATTCGATTTATAATGAAAAGATTAAAATACCCAGGAATAAATTTAACAAAAGAGGTGACAGACTTTTACACTGAAAACTAGAAAGCATCTTTGAAAGCAACTGAAAAAGACCTAAATAAATAGAAAGACACTTGTGTTCATGGATTGGAAGATTTAATATTATTAAGGTATCAAAATTATAGTTGCCTATTTTTCTTACAGAAGTTGACAAGATGATCCTAAAAGTTATATGGAAATGTAAGAGACCTAGAAAAGCCAAAATAATCTTTAAAAAAAAGTGGAGGAATCATACCTCTCAATTTCAAAATTTACTTTAAACCTACAGTAATCAATACTGTGGTGTTGACATTAGGATAGATATGTATATCTGGAATAGAACTGAGAGTCCAGAAATAAACCCCTGCATTTATGATCAATTGATTTCTGACATGGTGCCAAGACAATTCAATGGGAAAAGAATAGTCTTTTCAACTAGGAACACTGATGGTTGCCAGATGGGAAGGGGGCTGGGGAACTGGGTGAAAAAGGTGAAGGGAGTAAGAAGTACAGGTTGGCAGTTAAAAAAATAGTCATGGGGATGTAAAGTACAGCATAAGGAATATAGTCAATTATATTGTAATAACTATGTATGGTGCTGCCAGGTGGGTACTAGATTTATTAGGGGCATCACTTCGTAAGTTATATAAATGTCTAACCACTATGCTATACACCTGAAACTAATATAGTTGAATGTCAACTGTAGTTGAAAAATAAAATCTTTAAAAAGGCACTAGGAGCACTGGATATCTACGTGCAAAAGAATGATCCTAATTCATACTACATACAAAAATTAAGTAAAAATGAATCATAGCCATTTCTGGTCAAGATGGCAGAGTAGGTAAATGCTGTGTTCACCTCCTCTCCTCTCTCAGGACCACATAAATTACAACTAAACTACAGAACAAGCATCACTGAGAATCACCTGAAGTCTAGCTGAACTGAAGGCCTACAACTAGGACATAGAGAAGAAGCCACCTTGTGACTGGTAGGACGGGCAGAGACATGGAACAGGCTGGTCCCACACCCACATGTGACCATTAAAAATGGGAGCAGTATCTTGGCTGCAGAGGTATTCCCTGTAGGAACCAGGGGTGCCAGCCCCATAGCAGCCACCCCAGCCCCAGGGTTCCAGTGCCACGGAGAGATGTCTCCGTAACTTCTGGTTGTGAAAACCAGTGGCTCAGTGAGACAGAGGGCAGCTGGAGTCCCAGGCACTCCTCTTAAAGGGACCATGCACAGACGTACTTGCTGATGGACTCACTCACTCTGAGCTCCAGTGTTGGGGCAGCAGCTCGAAAGGTGCCAGGGACATACAGGGAGGAAGTGTAATTGTCTGGCTTCAGGGCAAGTGCTGGAGGGGCAGCTTTCTCCTGGACATAGGAGCTGGTGGAAGCTACTGTTCCTTTGTTGAACTTCCCACCTTCTAGCATACAGATGCAGGTAGACATCATATCTGAGTCTCCATCAAATTGGCTATTACTTTTCATCTGCCCTTCCCTAGTAATTCCCTGGGACCCTGCTCCACCCAACTTTTAGGCACACCCACACTTCTTCCAGTGGGTTTTCTATACAAACAACCCATGTTAGCTCATGCTGTGGACTTTCCTAAAATTTCTCAAAGGTTCACAAAACCCACACAAGCAACATCTGGCTTTGGCATGTCCCATACCTCTGGTTGAACAGCACTAAGCCTGGCACTAGTGAACAGTCAGTCTAGGTTCGCAGATTGGCCTCTCAAGACACTTCTAAGCTCAGTGCAGGTGCCGGCCATCTGCAGATTGATTTGTGGCTCATACCAAGTGGCTCTGGGCAAGAGCACAGGCTGTGGCTAAACTTGGCCTGTAGCCATTCTCCTCCCAGAAGTCCCTGGGGCTGGCACACATGGTGGCCAGCTTTGGACCAAGCCAAAGCATCACCCAGCCACTTCCAAGGATGAAACACCCAAAAAGCAGGCTGGGTAGGCACCAGAGTCCCGCTAAAGTGAACCCTGCTCTGTAGGGTCAGCCCTTGCACTACAGCCCCTCCACTATAGTCATGGCCAATCCTTAAAACCAGTCAGGTGAGGGTCAGTCCCTCCCATTGATGTGCAAACATCAAGTAAGGCTCAACTACAACAGGAGGACACACACAACCTGCTCAAAGGACACACCTGGAGCACCGGGCTCTACTGACCAGGGAGACTGCACCACGGGGTCCCACAGGACACCTACTACATGAGGCCACTCTACTAAGACTGGGGGACATAGCAGACCTACCTGATACATAGAAAGAAACACAGGGAGGCACACAAACTGGGGAGACAAAGAAACAAGTACCAAATATAAGAACAGAACAAAAGCTCCACAAAAAGAACTAAACAAAATGGAGACAAGCAATCTACCAGACACAGAGTTCCAAACACTGGTTATTAGGATGCTCAGTGATCTCAGGGAGAACTTCAACAAAGAGACAGGGAACAAAAATGGGTATAGAAAAAAATAAAAAAAGAACCAGACAGAAATAAAGAATACAATAACAGAAATGAATACATTAGAAAGAATCAACTGTGGATTAGATGAAGCAGAGGATCAAAGCAGCAATTTAGAAGTTAAGGTAGAGAAAATACCCAATCAGAACAGCAAAAAGAATCTAAAACAATGAGGGGAGTTTAAGGGGCCTCTGGGACAACATCAAGCATACCAACATTTGCAACATAAAGGTACCAGAAAGACAAGAGAGAGAGCAAGGAATTGAAAACCTATTTGAAGAAATAATGATGAAAAACTTCTCTAACCTGGTGAAGGAAATAGACATAAAAGCTCAGAAAGTGCCAAGTCCCAAACAAGATGAACCCAAAGAGGCCAACACTAAGATACATCACAATTAAAATGTCAAAGGTTAAAGACAAAGAAACTTGAAAGTGGCAAAAAAAAAGCATTTAGTTACCTATAAGGGAGCCCCCATAAAACCGTCAGCTGATTTCTCAACAGAAACTTTGCGGGTAAGAAGGGAGTGGCAGGAAATATTCAATGTGATGAAAATGAAGGACTTACAACCAAGATTGCTCGACCCAGCAAGGCTGTCGTTTACAATTGAAGGACAGATAAGGATCTTCCCAGACAGGAAAAAGCTAAAGGAGTTCATCACCACCAAACCAGTATTACAAACAATGTTAGAGGGACTTCTTTAAGAAGGAGGAAGAGGAAGAGAAGAAAACAAATAAGATACAAAATATGAATAATAAAATGGCAATAACTACATATCTATCAACAAATACTTTAAGTATAAATGGATTAAATGCCCCAATCAAAAGATAAGGTGACTGAATGGATAAGAAAATAAGACCCTTACAAATGCTGCCTACAAGAGACTCACTTCAGATTGAAAGATACACACAGATTGAAAATAAAGAGACGGGGAAAGATATTTCATGAAAATGGAAACAAACAACAACAACAAAAAGCTGAGGTAGGAATACTTATACCAGACAAAACAGATTTTAAAACAAAGGCTATAATAAGAGACAAAGAAGGACCAATTATCCCAGGTATTTATCTGAAGAAACCCAAACACTACTTCGAGGGGACATGTGCATCCATATGTTCATTGCAGTGTTGTTTACAATGGCCAAGAAGTGGAGGCAGCCTGGATGTTTGTCGATGGAAGAATGGATAATGGATAAAGAGGTGGTACATATATACACTGGAATAGTGCTTGGCCATGGAAGGGAATGTGTTCTTGCCATCTTTGGTGGCATGGATGGACCTGGAGGGTACTGTGCAGAGGGGAGTGTCAGATAGAGAAAGACAGATGCAATGTGATTTCGTTTATATGTGCAATCTAAAGAACAAAATAAACAAACAAATAAAACAGAAACAGATTCACAGATACAGAGAACATTTTGATGGTTGCCAGGTGAGAAGGGGGTTGAGGGTGAGTGAGAAAGGGGAAGGGATTAAAAAGTACAAATTTGTTGTTAGACAGTAGTCATGGGGATGCAACATATAGCATAAAGAATATAGTCAATAATATTGTAATAACTATGTGTGATTTTAGACAGGTACTACATTTATCAGGGTATAAATGGGAGAGCATTGGGGGCAGGGTGAAAAAGGTGAAGGGATTAAGAAGTACAAATTGGTAGTTACAAATAGACGTGGGGGTGTAAAGTACAGCATATAGAATATAGTCAATGACATGGTAATAACTATGTATAGTGCCAGGTGGGTACTAGACTAGTCAGGGGGATCACTTCTTAAATTATATAAATGTCTAACCACTGTGCCGTCCACCTGAAATTAATATAAAATAATATTGAATGTCAAAATAAATAATGTGTAAAAAAAATAAAGAAAAAAAATGAATCATAGGCCTAAATATAAGAGCTAAAACTACAAAACTCTTCAAGGAAACATAGGCATTAATTTTAGTGACCTTGGATTAAATAACAGATTCTTATATATGATTCAAAAGGCACAAGCAACAAAAGAAAAAGTAGATAAATTTGCTTTCATCAAAATTAAACACTCTTGTGCTTCAAAGGACACCGTCAAGGAAGCGAAAAGACAACCCACAAGCTGGGAGAATACACTGCAATAACTGATTAGCATCTATTATTCTGAATACATACTCTTTCAACCCAACAGTAAAAAGACAAATAACCCCATTTAAAAATGGACAAAGGATTTGAATCAACATTTCTCCAAAGAAGATATGCAAATGACCGCTAAGCATATGAAATGATGCTCAACATTTAGGAAACGCAAGTCAAATCCACAGGGAGGTACCACTTCACATCTTCTACGATGACTATAACAAAAGAGAATAAAACAGCAATAGCAAGTGTTGGCAATGATGTGGAGAACCTGGAACATTGCTAGTGGGAATGTAAAATGGTTGGCATTTCCTCCAAAAGTCATTCCACTCCTAGGGTATATCCCCAAAAGAACTGAAAATATATGTTCATATCAACACTTAGACATAAGTATTTATAGCATGAATATTCTTGTGAGTATGAATATTAGCTTCAAAGACCAGAAACAACACAACTGATGAATGGATAAACAAAAGGTGGTATCTCCACACAGTGGAATGTTATTCAGCCATAAAAAGGAATGAAGTACTGATACATGCTCAATGTAGCTGAACCTTGAAAACACAATGCCAGACGTAAAATGCCACATATTTTAGGAATCCATACACTATACAGAGGGTGCCAAAAAACTGTATACACATTTTAAGAGGAAAAAACTATCAAAATTGTAATACTCAATAGACACCGATAACAAAAGATGAACACAAGTCACACTTGACTTCTGCAATTACAAGAGGTGCTCAAAGTGGTTACCATCAGCATCCAGACACTTCTGATGACGGCGAACTACTGCTTGAGCAACATTGACCAAAGTGTCCACTTGTATACACTTTTTTGGCACTCTCGATATATACAATGTTCAGAAAAGGCAAATGCATAGAGTCAGAAAGTAGATTAATGGTTGCCAGATGCTGTGGGGAGAGAGGAATTGGGAGTGACTGCTAATCAGTACAGCTTTCTTTTTGGATGATGAAAATGTTCTGGAATTAAATAGTGGAGGTGGTTATACAATCTTGTGAATATGCTAAAAGCATTGAAGTATATTCTTTAAATGTTATATATATAAAATTTAATAAAATAATTAAAAGATGCATACACAGCATTTATATTAGAAGGGTTTTAACTGCAGACCACAGAAATACAACTTCCACTAATTTAATCAACCAGAAAGTTTATTGGCTCAGGAACCTTGGAGTCTAGAGGTAGGCGGAGCCTTCAGGGTTGATTGATTTGGTAGTTGGATGTTGGTGTCAAGGACCCAGATTTTAAAAATCTCTCTGCTCTGCAGTCCTCGGTGTCAGCTTTTCTTTAGGCTGGTAGCATGATTATCTCTAGTGACTCCAGATATCATACGTGGACAAAGCAATATCCCAAGGCAGGAATGAACTCATCTTCCTTCTGGTTTCTCTTACGAAAGAGGAAACTTTTCCCTAAAGCCCCCAGCAGGCACAGCCTCATATGTCATGGCCAGAATGGCTCACAGGCCCATCATAAGGCAAACAGGAATAGAATTACTTTCAGATCACTGAGGCCCAGCCTGAATCTCGGGGTGTTGCACACCTAATGGTACATCTAATTCACTTTCCTAACAGCAATTGGCTGGGTGGGGAAGGAGTGGATACTGAACATAGTGAGAATTAGGAAGGAAGAGGGAAATGGATGCTGGATAGAGCCAGTAGCTTACGTTATCTCAGTAGAATGTGATTGATGCAAGTTTTATAAAATTGATTACTTAATATTAATGAGCGCATGGACAATGTGAAATCCCGTGTTCTCCACTGAGCTTTAAGATGTCAGAGTACCACCCAAGGATGCATCATGATCTCCACCCTCAGTGTCAGAGATCCTTCTGAGAGGGTCCATCTTTCACTGACTGGACATCCCCTCGCGAGAGACCTTCGATACAGAATAAGGCGAATCCCAACTTGGCAATGTGTTATGTGTGTCTCAGCAGCACAGATGAGTTATTCCTCATAATTATTCCTCTCTAAGGAAGGATAATTGGCAGAATATTTCTCTCCTATTTATACATGTACAAATAGTTAACTAAAAATAAATAATAAAAGCATTTGTTTTTAAAATGGGAAAAAGACTCCAACAAACAACTCACCGATGTACATATTCTAATGGCCAATGAGCCTGTGAAAAAGTGCTCTGCTTTATAAGTCGTCAGGGAAATGCCATTTCTAGAGTTAAGTGCACTGAAAAGCCAAATGCTTGTGAAGATATAAAGCAGTATAAAATGTCAAACATTGCCAATGGGAGTCTAATTGGTACACCCACTTTGGACAAGAGTTTGTTAGTTTGTTATAAAATTAAACAACACTCCATGACCCACCAGTTCCAATCCTAGTCATTAATCCACTAGAAATGAAAACATATGTCCACAGAAAGACTTGTGCAAGAATGTGCATAGCAACCTTATTTATAACAGCCAAAAAGCAGAAACACCCCAAGCGTCCATCAGCAGGAGACTAGGTAAACAACGGTGGCATATTCATACAATGGCATAGAAAAGTAATAGAAGAGAACCCTCTACTGCTACCTGCTCAACGTGGACATGATGTTGAGTGAAAGAAGCCCGACCCCAAAAAGTACATACTGTGTGACTCCATTTACATGACGTATAAGAACAGGTATGTCTAATTCACAGTGATTTAGAAATTCACAGAAATCAAGACAGTGATCGCTACGGGGCTTAACTGGAAAGGAACAAGAGAAGACCTTCTGGGGTGATGGAAATGTTCTATATGCTGAGAACTGTGCTGATTACACAGGTGTATACATTAGTCAAAATCCATTTGTTGGTACAACCAAGACTCATGTGTTTCAGTGTATGTCAATTTTCCTTCAATTAAAAGAAATGAAAACGGTGAAAGGTGGTAGTGAATGGAGGGAAGATGTCTGGAGCCAAATCAAAAAAGGCAGGAATTCGGGGGCGGCCAGTTAGCTCAGTTGGTTAGAGCGTGATGCTCATAACACCAGGGTTGCCAGTTCGATCCCAGCATGGGCCAGTTTGAGCTGCGCCCTCCACAACTAGATTGAAACAACTGCTTGACTTAGAGCTGATGGGGCCTGGAAAATCAAAAAAAAAAAAAAAAAAAAAAAAGGCAGGAATTCGGAGCTAAAGAGCTTGCCTCTGAAGTTCTGGGGCCCTGGGGACAAGGGAGGTGTTTGAGCAGGAGTGTGTGGCCCAGCCTTTGACTCGTGTTCTAGGACATTGTCTGTCTCTGTTACCCTGTCTCTGTTACCCTGCTGTGCAGCTTCCGTGGCTGAGTCAGCCTAGCTTCTGGCATCTGGGCTTTGCCACCTCCTCCATCCTTCCTGAAACACTCTGGAGAGTTTGTCCCTTAGGGGAGGGTCCTCTAGAACCGCAGCAGCCCCTGGACTTCCCCCTCTCCAGCCCTGGGGGAACCCGGAGTAGAGAAGAACCTCGCTGCCCCCCACCCCCCACCGCACCCCAGGCCCTGCTTTCCTGAGCAGTGCGAGACTCAGACTTCCGAGAAATCTCATTTCAAGTGTCAGCGGCCCGCCCAGCCCCACTCCGGGATTTCTCACTGCTCTGCATGGATGATGACTCAGTGCGGGGGAGGAGGTGACAGAGCCTCGCTCTGCCCAAGGAGGCCAGGGCTGTGGCTGGAGGAGGAAAAGCTACCCAGCCCGGGGGGACGGGGTTTCTGGTCCTGACCTGTCTGCTGTCCATTCTGTGCATGCAGGATGAAGGAGCAGAAAGGGCTTGAACTTTGGGGACGGATCAAGCTGGTGCACAAGCTAGTTAAGCCTCAGTTTCCTGTTCTGTAAAATGGGGTGGGGTGTCTTAGGGTTTTAGGTGCATGTGATTTATGGAAGGAGTGCACTTAGGAAAAATTTGTAAGCGGGGAGGGTATCAGAATACGAAAGGGAGAGGAACCGAGGGGGAAGTGGCTGCAGGTAAGGTCCAGTCTTGGCCTGATCCCCTGGGGGCTGTGGGAGTGATCACATCACACAGTTGTTACCCGCCCCAGTCTTTTGCACCCGTGTCATCACTGACTGTGGGCTGCTCTTGAACGAACGTAACCAGCTGACAAAGCTCCTGTCAACAGGGGACAAATCTCTGGAGAAGGGTGCAGCTGAGAGTTCTTAGCAGCCAACACTTACATACATGGCTGGAGGGTGGGCACCTGGCCTGATTATGGAGACCTGGTTGCGGCCCCAACAACCACTGCTATAGGAGTAAAATATCTACCACCCAAGGCTTTGGTGAGTGCACACAATAAGCAGTGGGGAAGTAATAACTATTTCTTAGCTGCATGAGAAAGGGTACCTAGAACCGTAAATAGGTGTGCCCTGCCTCTCACAGATTCAACATTTTTAGGGACCAGGGCAGGTTGAGAATCCAAAGTCTCTGCATCTAAGCCAGAACACTACCACAAATACGTAGCCAGTAGCTGGCAGGGCAGCTGGCTCCCCGAGGCTCCTTGGATCATAGGGAATGTTTGACTTCCTGAGGAAAGTGGCTGGGTAATGGTGCGAGGCCCTTTAGGGATTTGGGGCAGGGGTGGCCATCTGGTCTTCGCAGCTTGCCACATCACTCTACCTTCCTTCCATGCACCTGGAAGATGGTCATGCACCCCTACCTGAGAGAAGTAAGCCCCCAGTCACCTGTCCCCATTCTTGCCTCTGACATTTCTCTAGCATGTGCTTCTAAGAACTTGAGAATTGACCAGTGGGCATCACCTGGTCCATTCAACCCAGGACTCTGCTTTTGATGGCACTTTCCAGAAACAGTGAGTTAGAAATGTACTGAGATGTCCACATTTCCTCTAATAACTCAGTGTATATCGTGGGAGGAAAGAACACTGACTTTGAAGTCAGACAGACCGAGGTTTGACTCCAGCTCTGCCATTGGTTGGCTGTGTGCTCTTGAGCAAGTTGCCTTATCTCTCTGATCCTCAACTTCCCCTTTGTAAAAAAAAAAAAAGATAAATGAATGTGCCTGCTCAGAATGGTGATTGGGGGGATTAAGGGCCGCATCACGTGATGTGATCAGCACGTAGCGGGCCCTTGACAAACGTTTGCTTCTTGCCCCTTTTCTCTTCTGGATGATGTTGTGTTTCCAGTCCTGCCATCCCTAGAGGAGCAGCTTTCCTAGGTTCACGACCCACACTAGAGGGCCCAGCTCATCCTGTTTATTTACCCTAATGGACCACTTGACCGCCCCCCGCAAAGATGCCTTCGTCCGGTCATCCTGTAGGCTTCTGGCCCCAGTTCCAGGAACCGCAAATGTTCAACTGTTTCCTGTCAGCTATTCTTATACCTTCCAGAAGACTCATTTCTATTATGAGCACCCTCTTTGTCCCTTCATCCGGCCACACTTTCCTTGGAAAGATGGCTTGGCCGAGGTGGAGCCTTTGCCAGTAAGCCGTATCTTTTGTTTGGAATCCTGATAAGATGATGAGAAACCCTGCATGGAATGTGCCATCACAGAGGAGCACTTCAAAGGGGCTGGTGGTCAGTGCCTGAATGCGCATACCCTCCCTTCCTTAGAGGTCCCCTGCAGGTGAGGAGGGACTTGTCGGTCATAAATGTCAGGGCACAGACAGCACAGTCCTAGCCTGACCAGAGGTCCAGGGAAGTAGCTAATAATGGAAGATAGAGCCTGGGGGTTCAGAGAAAGTGAGAGAGAGAGAGAGAGGGGGACCCTGTCATGAATACTGCGGCTGCCACATGCAGGGGGAGGGCGTCTGGGTTGGAGTCCTGGCATGGCCACTTACCAGCTCTGTCATCTATGGCATTTTAATGAACTATTTTGTGTCTCAGTTTCCATTCCTGCAAAATGGGAATAATAACGACTACGAGCACTTTGTTCCTGATAGTAGAGTTTTCCTTCCTTTACATCATCACCTCTGGTAATAGCACCTGTTTTTCCTGGGGAATGGCCCCTGTACACCCAGGCCCTGTGTTTGGAAAAGTTTGGCCTTGACCTCCAGTCTTCAAGTTGGGTATTTCACTCTGGACTACAAGTGTGTTTCATCCTTACACCCTCCCTGATTTTTCAAAGATGGATGCTGGACCCCGCAAGGCTCAATAAGACTCGATTTTAAGATTTCTGCTGGAAGTGTTGAGACACAGAAACTCTCTTTTGACAGGATTTCAGAGAGATTAGGGTTTCTGTGTGGAGCTGCTCATGGCCATTTTGCCTCTGAATGGAGAACTTGATTGAGAAAGAAGCCTGGATGGAGAGACAAAGATTCCTGATAGCACCCTTCAAACACCTGGACCAGCTCGGCCTGAAAATCTACCTCAGGGTTTTTAATCACTGTTTTTTTGTGAAAGCCAGTTTGTATTGGGTTTTCTGTCCCTTGCAATTGAAGAATTCTTCAATTGTATGTACAACAATAATACATCCTTCTCTGGTTGCTGGAGAATTAAGTGAGACAAGCCACGTAAGCCTCTTAGCCCAGGGCCTGGCACACAGTAGGCACTCAATAAATGTCCTTCTCTCCCAGGGCCTCAGTTTTCTCATCTGTCAGATGGAGACATTAAACTGTGTCCTATCATTTCTTAGTGGAGGTGGAGACCCTGGAGGAGAAGTCTGGACAGTTCTGTACTCGTGAAGGGTTGTGGTAGGAAGATCGATGATCCCCCAAAATGTCCACATCCTAATCCCTGGAAGCTGTGAATAAGTTACATACATGGCAACAGGACTTTTGCAAATGTGATTAAATTAAGGATTTTGAGATGAAGAGAGTCTCCTAGGTTACCCGCATGCGTCCAACCTAATCACATGAGTTCTTAAAAGAACCTGAACATCAGGTCAGAGAGATGCAATGTTGCTGGCTTTGAAGATGGAGGAAGGGGACCTTGAACCAAGTAACATGGGCAGCACTAGAAGCTGCAAAAAGTAAGGAAATGGATTCTCCTAGATCTTCCAGAAAGGAACGCAGGCTTGCCGACACCTTGATTTTAGCCCAAGGAGACCAGTGTTAAGACTCCTAACCTCAGAACTGTAAGATAATTAATTTGTATCATTTTTAACCACTGAGATTGTGATAAATCTTTGCAGCAGCGATAGAAACTTTTTTTATAAGCATTCACACATTTACTTATTTCATTCATTCATTCATTCATTCATCATTCAGCAACTATGTATCAAGTCCTATTAATAAAATATACTTAGTTTCTGCTCATAATCTACTTGGGGACCCAGATAAAATTAATACTCAGTTTAAAAACCTCTGTAATAGGAAAATTAAAGCTCAGTTTGATGAGTGCTACAACGGGGATCATACAGGTTGCTGTGGGAATACAGAAGAGGCACCTAACCCAGCATAGGTGTGGGACAGATGGTGGTCAGGGAAGACTTCCTGTAGGAAGTGCCATCTTAGCAGAGACTTGAAAGGAAGAGCAGAATTAACCGGAATATAAGCAGTGTAGTCTGGCACAAGCTAAAAAGTGTATAGTGGTATATTAGTCAGGGTTATCCAGAGAAACAGAACAAACAGATTGTATATATATATGTATATAGAGAGATTCATTTTAAAGAATTGACTCACATGATTGTTGAAGCTTGGTAAATTCAAAATCTGCAGAGTAGGCCAGCAGGCTGAAAGCCCAGGCAATAGTCACAGTTTGAGTTCAAAGCCTGTCTACCGGCAGAATTCCTTCTTGACCAAAGAGGTCCCAGTGTTTATTTGATTAAGGTCTTCAGCTGATTGGATGAGGCCCACCCCCATTATGGAGGGCAATCTGCTTTACTCAAAACCCCCAATTTACTGTTAATCGCATCCAAAACAACACCTTCACAGAAACATCCAGAATAATGTTTGATCAAATATTTGGTCACTGTGGTCCATCCAAGTTGACAGATGTAATTGACCACCACATGTAGGCAAAAATTTGCTCCACAACATATGGGCATACAAAAAGTCAGATTCTCTTATTTGTCTCCATCACTTAAGGATGTCCCTCTACCCACAATCACCACTTTGGCAAGCACTTTAATCTCAGGCGTGTTTTTGCATGCTGCTCCTTTTAGGCTCAAACGAGAATCAAGGGTGGGGACTTTCTGGGACAACTGGGAAAATGGATGGGACTTGTTCACCAGTCCACATAGAGGCTATCGTGGCCATTTCTCCTTCTGCTCCCGAGGCAGCTGTGTAGCCTGCTTTTCTGAGCTCCACCAAACCTGTTGACTCCAAAAGTTTCTTCTCACAACCAGCCACATGCCTGGCCGTGGAAACCCTCGTGGCTGCACTCAAAGTCTCAGGGCTGTCTCTCCAACCTCTCCAGGCATTCTGCAACTACAGAGATACACCTCTTGCTCCTCCTTACAAAAGCAACCCTGAGACACTCTCCATTTCCTTCTCAGTTCCCTCCTCCCCATCAGCTCCCTTTCCCCCACCCAGGCTCCCTCCATGGACTCCCCTCCTTAGCTGAAGTCTGGGCCATGAGAGCCCTTCCATAGGCTTGGAGAGTTCTGTTCGAGGCTCCGAAACACAAAAGCTCCTGGAGATGTCAGAATCCACCCTCAGGATCATAAAGGGATTTTGGAGAGATTTTGGAGAGAGAGGAAGAATTGATAAATGCTTGCCGTTTTTCTGAGACATCTGCAGGAGTAAGAATCAGTCAGAAATGAGTTCCTTACACCTGAAATCTATGTAATTTTACTAACAATTGTCACCCCGATAAATTAAAAAAAAAAAAGACAGAAATGAGTTCCTCAATAAGTGACTTTGCCACTGGCATGTGAAATGGAGGAACCCACCTGTGCAAAGGCCCTGGGTCGGGAGACAAGCAGCAAGGAGCAGTGGTGAGCGCGGAGAACGAGGGGAGAGTAGTGAGAGATGAGGCAGGGCAGCAGGCAGAGGCCAGGCCACAGTGGGGCCTTGAGTCAGAGTAAGCAATTTGAAAAGTGTCCCGAGGATCTGGGAGGTGGGTAGGGTGAGGGGGAGACAGAATACTTTTGAATAAGAAGCAATATAATCACCTGTGTGTTTTGGAAATACACTTGAAGGGTGTTATACACTGAACCACGTCCTCCTAAAATGTATACACTGAAATCCTAACCCCAGTACCTCAGAGCGTGTCTACGTTTGGTGGTAGGGCCTTAAAGAGGTAATGAAGTGAAAGTAAGATCATATGGGTGGGCCTTCGCTCAGATGTCTGGTGTCTTCATAAGAAGAGACAATCGGGACACAGACGTGTGCAGAGGGAAGACCGTGGGAAGACACAGGGAGAAGGCGGCCATCTACAAGCCAACCAGAGGAGCCTCAAAAGAAACCGACCCTGCTGGCATCTTGATCTTGGACTTCCCACCTGTAGAAATGTGAGGAAACACATTTCTGCTGTTTAAGCTGCCCAGTCCGTAGTACTTTGTGTGGCAACTTATACCGTACATGGGGCCAGAATGGCTACTCTGGTTTCTCAGGTGAGAACTGATGGTGACCCCAGGGTGAGGCTTGGCCTGGGGGCGCGGGGCAGACGGCCCTGAGAGGAGCTCAAAGGCCTGAAGCTGGGCAGGGCCCGAGACCAAAAACGTCGGCTTCCCTTAAAGTCTTTGGCTGTGCCGAGAAGGGCAGGGCTTGGTGGTGATTTCGCCACATCTGGAAAACAGCTCACCTCCTGGCCACGTTGCTGCATAATTCCACACCGTATACCACTGATTTGGCTCCCCTGAGACTTAAATAGATTTCCTCGAACGCAAAGCTTTTTTTTCTGTCGTCTCTTGGACAAAGTGGCATTTTTCCAAAGCTCGGTCACACCAAAAACAGTTCTTATCAAGAAGGATCAGATGATTTTTCTTCCTCTTAGAGCATGATCACACCCAGAAGTATATTTTGTTAATTGTTTTGTGAAAACTTGGCATTTGGACACTTCTAGTATATAGTTCTGGAAGCAAGACGCACATGATTATTTTTTATAAGATAGTAATGTTTACATATTAGGATTTACATAATTCATATTAATAGTATTTTACTGAGATAATTAAAAATACAGTAATGCATAGATCTGAGGCGTTCAGCTTGATGATTTTTTACCAGTTTATACTGCTGTAAGCCCTGCCCGGACCAAGCTGTAGGACATTTGCACCTCCCCAAAAAGTCCCCTGTATTCCTCTGTAGTCAATAACCAGCCCCCACCCTTCTCAAAGCAACCATAATCTGACTTTTATCAGCACTGTTAAGTTTTGTCTGTTTTTGAGCTTCTTACTATGTACTCACACAGTGTGTAGCCTGTTGAGTCTAGTTTCTTTCACTCAATCTGTTTTTGAGATTCATCCATGTTGTTGCACTTATCTGTAGCCATTCTTTTTTTGTTTTACTGCTGAATAGTATTCCATTATATGACTATACTATAATTTATTTATCTAATCTCCTGTTGATGGACAAGGGCCAACTTATTTTAAACAAAACAGACATAGGTCACGTTGAATTTCAATGACCAGAATGTCAGGGCTGGATGGAGGGAACCTTCAAGGTCAACTGTCTCCACTTTCTTATTTCATACATGAGGCTCAGAGAAGGAAAGCGACCAGCTCACAGTCCCAAAGCTTTGTCAAAACAGAGCTAAGATCCGAACCAAGTGCTCTACTTCTCTTTTTTATAGAGGCTCTTCTTTGTTGCTCTTCATATCTCATCGTCTCTCTTTTAAAAATGTGGGAAAAAAATAATCTACTCTATACTTCCTAAAAGGAGGTATATATATATATATATATATATCCTTTAGGCATGTGCGTGGCAGGGAAGTGGGAATTTGGTCTGGAGTGTGTGGGAGACCATTTTCTCCCTATAAAGTTTGACATTTTCCTTCCCAAGAGCTGTAAGCCTTTCAAGCCTGTGACGCCTGGCCTCGTCTGTCGGCTTCACTCTCCCCAGGGTCCCATCTTAGAAAGGGAAATCAGGAAAGGGCAAGGCTTGCGTGGTCTGGAGGGCACAGGGCTGGGCAGAGTCAGCCTTGGTGGGGAGCGCCAGCCTGGCACTGAGCCTGGGGAGGGCCAAGCAGCAAGAAAAAAGAAGGTGAAAGGTCCCAAGTAGGTAACTCCGATGTTTTCTTTAGTTTTTCAGGCCCCTCATGAATGGGACCTCAAGATTTGGGGTGTCTGGGGCAGAGGGAAGAGCCCAGTTTGCTGGACACCCTGGGTTAGGATCCCTCTTCAACTAGCTCTGTGGTCTTAGGCGGGTCGTTTTCCCTCTCTGAGCCTCAACTGCTTCATCTGCAAGTTGATGAGTCACTTCTCATCAAGAGTCACTTCTACTGGGAAGGTCACCAGGATCCAATGAGATGACGATGGGTCAAGTTGAATTTCTTTGTCCTTTCTGTGGTCGATGGCTGAGAAGTCTCCAGGCCACACCAACTAATCGAGCTGCTAAGTTACTGAAGTCTTCCCATCCTAGATCCAGGGCAAGCCAGGCAGCTTCCATAGGCATCTCAAAAATTCACATCCGTCCAGCTCCAGGACCAGGAGACAGCCAAGCACTCATCATGGAAGAAAGTGGCTGTCATTCTTCACCAGAAGGAAGGGGTATGACTCTGGGACTTTCTTGGTGGACAGATGCTGTTTGCCCTGTGACTTGAGCAAGTGTCTGCCTCTCTCCAAGTTTCTTCAGCTTTAACTGTAAAATGGGATTAAACATTTCCCCCTATATTGCATGACTATCATGAGGATTAAGTAATGATTGCAAAGCACTTAACACAGAGTCAGGTTAAGTGAAGTAGATAAAAGAAAGGGGGATTCAGGCTGGGTTTGAATCCCGTCTCCACCACTTTCTAGCTGTGAAACCTTGGGAAACTTGTAAAATGGGGATCTGATGAGAATGTGCTTTACAGACTGATTGTGTAGCACCAACAAGGTGACAGAAGTGAAAAAATAAAAGTGGTTTGCAGCTGACCAAAGGCTCTTGAATCTTAGGACGCAGATCACCTGGGTGGGACGCCTGTGGTTAAGGATTCACTACTCCTTGATCTCCCTTCTACTAATTGCAGCAGTTTAATTGAGCTTTATCAGTTATAACAACATAATTGAATCCTATACCACGATGGCCGCCTCTTTCTTATTTTTAAAATTATTCTCTTTCTAGAAGGGGGCAATGTGGTAATTGGAAAGAATGTGGACTTTCGGTTCAGAGTGAGTGTTGAATGCTGAGAACAGCTGTGTGAAACTGGGCGAGTCACTCCCTTCTCTGAAGCCCGCTTTCCTTCTCTGGAAAATGGGGGTGATTATACTGACCTTACTGGATTCCCTGAAGGAAGGGATGACACACTTTGCAAAGCCCTCCTGCAGACTAGGGTATCCTGACTTGTCTTTGTGTCCGAATTGCCATGGTAGTAAATAAAAAACTAAAAGTTTAGCTCAAGGGCAGAAGACTGACTCCTTGCCATTAATGGAATGCTGGCGTTTGTTTACTGTTCTGCGACCTCCATTCCTCATTCTGCAAGTAGACCCGAGGTGAAGGTACAGCCCTGTGTTCCAGGAAATGATCAAGATTTCTGGCTCCTCTGCCTTCCTCTGGCCATCCAAAACAAGGCGAAGAAATCCTGCTCCAGGGGCAGGCGAAGCATCTAGTCTTGATGTCAGACAGACCTGGGCTTGGTCTGTCTTGTTCATTTTAAATTGCCTTCCCTTGGGCAAGTGACTTCATCGCTCTGATCCTAGGCTTCCCATCTGTGAGATGGGGATAGCAACGGTCCTTACCCAGAAGGGTTACTGGGCTTCTTGCTGCAGGTAGTGAGTGATATCTCTATCATCGTTATTAAAGATTAAGATGGGTCGGGCATGTGGTTTACTGTCCACATAGGAAACTCTCCAGCAAGGCCTTCCCCTCCCTGCATCTCGGGAGGACAGATTAACACACGCACATTTGCCAATGTCAACCAAGTGCTTGGCACAGAGTAGATGCTCAATAAATGTTAATTCCTGCTCCTCCAAACTCTCACAGGGGGGCCTGAGAAGGCCCCAGAACTTCTTTGGACATTACAGTCTTATTTTCTTCTGCTCAGCCCATTACAATGTTCAAAGGGCTTGAGGTCTCCATCAGCCCCCAGGACAGCCCCCGGGGGCCTTGTTCCCACGGGGAGGGGAGGAGGAAACTCAACAGGGAGACTCTGGGTGGCTCCATCAGTGTGGCAGAACTGGTATGTGATGGCAACCGTGCTCACTCCACCTGTTTCCTGTCCATCATTCATGCATTCAACAAATGTCCATGTGCTCTGGGCATAAACTGGGTAACAGGACAGACTTATCTTAACCTATGGAGTTTACAGCCTACCTGGGAAAGAGACATGAGTAAATAACTACAGAGTTTCTTAATCCCAAGGGTGATCAATGTTACAATGGGAAATGCAGGGAGTGGCCAGAGTATACAGGGGTGAGCCAGTCAGGAAAGACCTCCATGAGGAGGGTCTCAACCTGAGTCCCCCAAGAGCAGAGCCTGAGGCAGGAATTTGTGTGTGAGGCGTTTATTTAAGAGGAGACGCTGGGGAGCGGCAAGGGGGGAGAAGGGCGGTGAGACGTGATAGGACAGCAATGTAAGTGTGTGTTCTCAAGGTCGTTACTTCGGGCAGCTGGGCCTGCTCCCCTGAGACAACCTGAGGACGGGGTCATCATATTCCAGAGCCACCTTCTGTGACTATCAGAGTCCATGGCAGCTTGGAGGGTCCTGGGGGAGTATGCCAGTTGGTGGGGCAGCTCCACATTCGTCAGCCTGTCAGAGGGATGGCTCGTCTCTCACAGTCCTGGGTCCCCAGTGTTTCTGCTGGTCCCTCTGAGTCTTGGAGTGCAAGTATTTTGTGGAATAGTACATCTTTCCACAGCCCAGGGCTCCTTCCGGATGCCCACCCAAAGCTGCATTTCTCAGAGCATCCAGCCGGAGGCTTTCTCCACCACGCGCCTCCATTATGATCCAGGTGGGCATGAGATGTGTTGGTGAGAAGTAGATTTGTTCCCTTCTCCTCTCTGGACTTCCTGCCTCACGGACTCTCACAAGCTTTGGAAAGAAATTCCCAGACAAGCTAGACTTTGTGCCTAGAGTTTGGGTCATGGATGGATAGCACTTGGGTGGCCTTAGAACCCAAAGAAGGTGGATCTCAAGCACAGCTGTCTCTAATGGATTCAGGAAGCCTGAGGTATTTTCCACACTGGCCGTGCTCTCCCCCAGTCATGCCATTTGCTAGGTGAATGGCTTCTGGCCAGGGGCCAGGTGTGGGGCTGGAGGGAGGAAGCAGAGCTGTACCTCGGCCCCTCCCAGCTGCTGGGGGCAAAACAATGCCATGGGAATTAGGAGACCTAGCTCCAGGCTCACCTTCTCCTCCAGCCATTATTGCAAAATAATCTGAAATGCACGCTGGAGGTTCTTTTCAGTGATTCTTTTCAGTGAATGGCGGCAGTGACCAAAAATTAGGATCAGCTGTGCTCCCTCGTAGTCTTGCTACCAGCTTATAATGAAAGTAAGTCACGGGCAGAATTCTGGCCCCACCATACATTTATTAAGCAACTATTAGGAGCAAGCAGGCCCCAAACAGTTCATGCAACATGTTATTAAATTCATCTGAGGCAGACATAAGAATATTCCAGAGCCACATTCTGCGACTGTTAGAGTCTCTGTCGGGCAGCCAGAATCACCCACACAGATGGCTGCATGCAGATCCACAGGGACCAGTCTGGAGTGCCTCCCAGGGGCTCGCTGGATTCTCTCACCTTGTTCATGCCACGGGAGGAAGCATCTCTAAAATGTCTTAGCCAAGCTATATATTCTGAATCTCATCAAGTTCATCAATAAGGGCCTGTTTCTAGCATCCATTAAGCTGTCTGACAAGCCACTGCTTTCCCCTCTGAAAACCCATTTATTTTTAACAGTCATTATGCTAATCAGAAAAGCCTCTAGTGTTGATCAACACTAAAGATAAACGGAGCTCTTGTCCTAGCGGCTTCTGGAGCCAGGGCAGCCTTCCTGGAGAGAATGCCAGCTGGCCACTCCTGGACTGGGAATTCCAGATTGAACAACTGATAACGCCTCTGGAGCTGCAGCATGACCAAGGAGGCACACTCATATCACATTATCTCTTTTGAAATATTTTAGACTTGACTTCAGACATCGTGGTGGTAACCTTCGGACACTCAACCCCCTCCCTGGCCTTCGTGTCCCCATCTCTAAAGCAATTGGCGCCTCAGGCCCTTAGCACAGGTTCCTGCTCTGGGCAAGGCTGTTTCAGGCTCCCTGTGGACAAAGCTGGTCATTTTCCAAGGCCTTTTTTTTGTCTTTCTTTGTTTTTCTGAGACATAGGTAACATATAATACTATATTAATTTCAGGTGTACGACATACTGATTCAATATTTGTATGTTCCTATACGTGAAATGATCACCACAGCAAGTCTAGCTAACATCCATCATCACACATAGTTACAATTTCTTTTCTTGTGAGGAGAAATTTTCAAGACCTATTCTCTTAGCAACTTTCAAATATATAACACAGTATTATTAACTACAGTCATCATGCAGTACATTATAACCCCAGAATTTATTGATTTTATAACTGGAAGTTTGTACCTTTTGACTCCCTTCACCCATTTCTCCACCCCGCATCCCCTAGCGCTGGCAACCACCAATCTGTTCTCTGTGCTATGAGCTTGTTTTTGTTGTTGTTTGCTTTTGCTTTTAGAGTCCACATGTAAGATCATATAGTATTTGTCGTTCTCTGTCCGACATTTCACTCAGCATAATGCCCTCAAGGTCCATCCATATTGTTGCAAATGGCAAGATTTCCTTAATTTTTACGGCTGAATAATACTCTATTGAATATACATACATATATATATATACATATATATGTATGTATATACATATATATATATATATATCTCCAACAAAATGTACTCATATACACATTTTAAGAGATGCTATCTTAAAATGTGTATACATTTTTTTGGTCACCCTCTGTATATGTGTGTGTGTGTGTGTGTGTGTGTGTGTGTGTGTGTATTCTGACAATTAAGTTTGTGAACTTGTTGCAGTGATATTGCTAACCTTTTTTTGATATCAGAAAGATTATTCATTATGAATTTGTACCAACTGGACAGTTAACCAAGTTTACTATTTGATAGTGCTGAAAAGACTGCATGAAAAAGTTAGACGACCTGAACTCTTTGCCAACAATTCATGGCTCTTGCATCACGACAATGCACCAGCTCACACAGCACTGTCTGTGAGGGAGTTTTTAGCCAGCAAACAAATAACTGTATTGGAACACCCTCCCTACTCACCTGATCTAACCCCCAATGACTTCTTTCTTTACCCGAAGAAAAAGGAAATATTGAAAGGAAGACATTTTGATGACATTCAGGACATCGAGGGTAATACGACAACAACTCTGATGGCCCTTCCAGAAAAAGAGTTCCAAAATTGCTTTGAAGGGTGGACTAGGTGCTGGCGTTGGTGCATAGCTTCCCAAGGGGAGTCCTTCGAAGGTGACCGTAGTGATATTCAGCAATGAGGTATGCAGCACTTTTTCTAGGATGAGTTCGCGAATTTAATTGTCAGATTAAAATATATATACCACATCTTCTTTATCCATTCCTCTGTCGGTGGACACTTAGGTTGCTTTCATATCTTGACTATTGTAAATAATGATGCAATGAACATAGTGGTGCATATATATTTTTAAGTTTGTGTTTTCATTTCCTTAGAATAAATACCCAGAAGTGGGATTACTGGATCATACGTTAGTGCTGTTTTTGATTTTTTGAGGAACCTTCATACTGTTTTCCACAATGGCTGCACAAATTTACATTCCCACCAACAGTGCACAAGGGTTCCCTTTTCTCACATCCTCGCCAACACTTTTTTGTTCCTTGTCATTTTGATAATAGTCATTCTAACAGGTATGAAATGCTATCTCATTGTATTTTTGTTTTGCACTGTCCTGATGATTAGTGATATCGCACACCTTTTTCTTGTACCTGTTGGCCGTCTGTATGTCAGATACTCTGTGCAGTTTTAGATTGTTTGTTAATGTCTCATTTTGGCAATGGCATCCTGCTCCCGGTTGGACCTCGCCTTGTGAAGACGTGTAGTTGCTCATCCTGAGGCCTCTATCCCAGCATGCTTATCCTTAGGAAAATGTGCCTGTTTGCTGCTGGTGGGACCAAGCCTCATCTCCAAATACTCCTTTGTTCAACTGATCATTCATTTGTTCATTAGCAATGTTTTGGGCAGTTTTCCATGTGCCAATGACTGTGCTAGTGTTAATTCTGTCTCCGCTGCTAGACTATAAGCTGTATCCTCTATGCTTAGCACAATGTTGGCACTCAGGAAATATAGAATGAGTGCCTGAACAAAGGACAAGGAAGGAGAAAGGTGTCCCAGGCTGCGGGGTGTGGAGCAGAGGCGAGCTGCAAGCTCCTCTGGCAGGCACGCCAGCCCCGCCTCTCCCTGAGGTTTCTTAGCCCCTAGGTCTTAATTCTTCCCCTAGGTTGGTGTTAAGAGAGGCTGAATTAAGTGTGACGCTGCCTGAGTGACTTGGTAGGGTTGTGCCAATTAGCTGATTGCCAAAGCAGGAAGAGCCACACTGTAAGCAAAAGCAATTATGCTGCCCACCATCCCTTGTGGCAGTTGAACCGGCAACCTTGTGGTTGAGAGGACGCACTCCAACCAACTGATCCATCCAGGCTGCACCCCCTGCAATTAGCCATGGCAACTGGACCTGGAGCTGAGCTGTGTCCTCCACAACTAAGACTGAAAGGACAACGACTTGAAGCTGAACAGCACCCTCCACAACTAAGATTGAAAGGACAACAACTTGACTTGAAAAAAAGTCCTGGATATACACACTGTTCCCCAATAAAAGTCCTGTTCCCCTTCCCCAATAAAATCTTAAAAAAAAAAAAAAAAGCAATTATGCTATTTGTCAAAGATGAGCCAGTGCTGGGAAGTGTCTCCGTCCTGGGGTTTCTGAAGGGTGGGATCAGATGTGTAACTTAGGTGTCACTTGCCTCCTAAGGACAGAGCTGTGATTCCTTCCCCCCGCCCCCGACCTTGGAGAGCACCTGCGCGGGGTACATACAGGCATGTGGACATGCAGATGTGTGCAAACGTGCACACACACAGGGTCCTACGTACTGGTGGGTATCAGGGATGGATCCCTTTTTTTTAGGGAGGCTAAAGTTTATACAATTTGGGGGACCCTCCTTAAGACAAAGATTTCAAAATGATCAATATAAGTTTAGGTATACTTGTGACTATGTATTTAGAATTTTAAAAAATCCACAATGTTACAAATTTTTAAAAAACTGACAAATACCAGAAACATCTCAAAAGCTAGAAAAATCACATATACTATATTCATGAGGTCCCTGATAGCATCTTAAATGCATTTCCTACTTTTTTTTGGCACTATATTCTTTGATAGTCCCTTCACATGTGTATGATTTTTAATAATATTTCCTATTTAGAGAAAAGAAAGATAAACCAGTCTTTCATCTGGCATGGATGATTGAAGTTTGTTTTTATTATGAGTTAGGATGCATAAAACATGTGCCTTCAAGCACATAAATGCCGTTTAGCACAGCTTTGGATCTGGGCCCTACAGACACAGGAATTCTGATCCACTCTATTTGGAATGTTTCCTGTCACAAAGGAAGAAAAATATATATACTTGATGTAGTTGAAATGGTATATGTTGCATTATTGGGCATATACTGCTTCTCAAGCATATGCCCCAAAGAAAAAAGAAAAAAAGTTTTGACTAGGTGTCCATGAGAACTGAAACCAAGTAGATAACGACATATCCAATGATTAAAAGAATTTACTGTTTCTATAACCAAAACTAATTTCAGGCTCTGTATATCTCCACCCTTGTTTCTCTTCTATCGCCTACATATCTCTGGCGTACTGGCACCAGAGAACACACTGAGATATTTCAGCACAAACTCAGGCCTCACTCCTTCACGTCATGGCACAGGGAGAGTTGTCACCGGGCAGTAGCACTATTCCTGGAAGCCACGGCTATGCCAGGATGGGAAATAATAAACTGTTGATGGAAGAGACAATGAAACACACACATATACCTCACTGTTCCCAAACTAGGTGTATTCGAACTCAACTTCCCCCAAACGGTACCTGTCATTAGGGTAAGTGTGACTGAGGGGAAGTGAGAGCTCTCAGTCTTAACCCGTCGTGGCTAGAATGTATTACTTTTTCCAAATGTCCACCAACTGATGAATGGGTAAAAAAAATGTGGAAAATCCACACAATATCATTCGGTCATAAAAAGAATGAAGTACCTGATACATGGATGAACTTTGAAACATTATACTGAGTGAAAAGAAACAGACACACAAAAAGCCACATATTGTAGGATTCCATTCATACACAATGTCCAGAATAGGCAAATCCATAGAGAAAGAAAATCAATTAATAGTTCCCAGAGGCTGGAGGGAGTAGAATAGGGAGTGACAGGTAATGGTTATGGGGTTTCTTTTTGGGGTGATGAAAAGCTCTGGAATAAGACAGTAGTCATGGTTGTAGAACTCTAAATATGCTTAAAAAAACAAAACACTGAATTGTACACTTTAAGTGAGTGAGTCTTATGGTATGTGAGTTATCTCTCAAACTGTTGCATATTTAGAAAAGAATATTACTTTTGCAGATTTTACAAAGCCGCATGATCAGGTGACCACCTTGTGAAGGTCCCCTCCTTCACAAGGTCCTTTAAAAGGCCACTGCATCACGATAAATTCCCCTTTGGTGTATATGCACATCCGTTATCTATTGGTACAGTAATGCTGTATAACAAGCACAAAACCTCAGTGGAATACAACCATAAATATTTATTTGGCTCATGACTGAACTGGGCTGTCCCAGGCAGTTCCTCTGATTTTAGCTGGTCTCCCACTGTGAGGGTTCACTATGGGTTGTCTGAGGTCGCATGGCTTCAGCGGGGACAAATGGAGTGACCTGGTTCTACACCACATGCCTTGTGCTCCAACATCCTAAGTATGTTTTCACAGTAAAGGCAAGAATCAAGAGAGAGGAGCAGAACCACATGAGCACTTCTTCAAGGCTCTACTTGCATCGTGTCTGCTCACATTCTCTTGGCCAGAGCAAGTCCCATGGCCACGGCCAGATGCAGGTTCCTCTTAGTGAGGAACAGCAAAGTCTCATGTCAAAAGAAGTGGATTGATTCATGGAGAAATGATGACCCAGGACCACTAAGGTAATCAATTCCGTGTCTGCTTTTATGTATATACGCGTGTGCCTGCTCATGTGTTTGCAGGTGTATGTGTATCTATATGTAATATAAGGTGTTCAGGTGTAGGTGTCTGCGAACTTTCCTAGATGGGTGCCAAGTGTAGTGGGCCGAGGATAGTGCCAAGTCAATGCATGTGACCCCCAAACCCCAATGTCAGTGAGATTGTAGAATCTGTGTCCTTGCTTGTCACTTTCCCAAGACAGGCAACTATTAGAGGGACATGAGCACAGGCTTTGAAATTAGGAAGGCTGGATTCAGATACCAGCTCTGCCACGGACGGGCTTGGCAAATGATTCTGGCCCATGTTCTGATCTGTAAAGTGGGGGTACCACTTCCTAGTTTCCCTGTGAGTACCCTGGGAGGTAATGCTTGTGAAGGGGCTTTGTTAGTTACAAAGATTCCGGGGGAGTGATTTCCCTTCCCACTCCATGTTCTAAAGGCTTGACCCTCTCCAGATGCTGAAACTGGAGGTGGCTCTGCATCTCTTAATGTGCTGCCATGGCAACCACTGCCTCCTGCTCAAATGTCAGCAGTGCGGGATGGGGTTCTGTCGCCCCCACACTAGGCCCAGAGTAGGGGAGGAGTCCTGATGGAGAAGCAGGCTCCCCAGAAATCCCTTTCCTTCCTAAGTGGGTCAGGGAAAGATTCCAGGAGGCTGTTATTTGTCTTTGTTGCTTCTGCTCTGCTCCTTTCGCCATGCCCCCTCCAACAGCAGCTCCGTTTGGTGCTGGAGCAGTATCTTCAAACATTAGTCCACCTCAAAAATCACCTCGGCAGCTTCCGAAAATGCAGACTCCTGTGCCTCACCCCAGAAAGTCTGATTCAGTAGGTCTGAGGTGGCTACCAGGCACCTGCATTTTTAATATGCTCCCCAGGAACCACACCCAGAGAAACCCTACCCCCTAAGTGCAGGGCCTGGGGCAACCCACTGGCCTATGCTACTGGTCCCCACAACATAACCAGCCACTGCCTTCATCCATCCATTCATTCATTCACTTAATCACTCATCGGTTTATTTGCTCACTCATTCAATTATTCATTCATCCACTCACAGTTAAATAACCATTGCCTCATTTATTTGTTTATTTATTTAAATGCACATTTATTAATATCTTGAGCTCTGGGAGATGGAAGATAATTAAGGACAGAATCCCTGCCGCCCTGTAGGAGGTTCAAGGACAGTGCTTTTCAGACTGTAGCAAAACGAATTTAATGGATCGACCAGCATGTTTTAGAAAATGAAACAGAATAGGCTATGATAGAAAATATTAGTGTGCATAGCAGGTAGGATGGGAAAGGAGTGTTTGGGAAACTTTTGCATTCACTGTGTGTTTGAGTGTGGGCATTGGATTTCAATGTGCAATGTGTTTTCCAGTTGGGGACAGGGGCCATGGAAACAAATGCCAATACTGCATTCTGGTGCTAGAGTGGGGATGTGCTAGGGGCACCAGCAGAGCTCAATCCCTCTGCCCGGGTGACATCGGGGAGGCTTCACACCGTCGGTGACATGTGAGCCAGGTCTTGAACCATGAGTTTTTCCACTGGAGGAAGAAAAGGATTGCAGAGAGAGGGAACAGCATGTGCAAAATCACAGAGACAAGGAAAAGCAGAGCAAATAGCCAGCTAATCAGGGGGCCTGGAGCATGGAATGTGTGGCTGGAAATGGTGTGAGGGGAGGCTGGAGAGTAAGAGAAGGATGGATTCCAAAGGGCCTTGAAAGCCAGGGAAAGTGCTTAGGTTATATTATGATACCGTCTGCAGCCACTGGAGAGAAGGAAGGCAAGTGATGTGAGCAGAGTAGCCGCTTAGAGAGAACTCACCAGGGAGACTGGGGCAGGGAGACCAGTGAGAGGCTGTGGCCAGTACGTGGTGAGAGATGGTGGTAACTGGTGTCACGCAGCGGTCTGTGTTTGGGGTTGAGCGATAAGGATACACCTGAGAAGGGTTTTAGGAGGTCAAAGAAACAGGAAGTGATGACTAGACATGGGAGGGGCCATTGCGAAGAGGTCACAGTGAGGCCTGGGCTCCTGATAGGGGAAGCTGGGTGGATGGAGAAGCTGTTTACTAAAATAGAGACCCGTGATTTGCCTCTTCTTAAAGGTCTCCACCCTCAGCACAGCCTTTGCCCTGGGAGTGGAGGTAATTACCCAACCCTCCAAATGGGAGGGGCAGTTTTATAACTTTATAATTAAAAAAAATTAAGCGAGCAATAGAGGCTCACTGTGGAAATCATAACAACAGCAGTGTGATACCCACTGTTAATCCAGCTTCCCCCATTCTGAGTACCTGGAGGCTCACACTTCCCTTCCCACGCCGTGATGGCGAACTTGATGCATCAACTTGGCTGGTCCATGAGGTGCCCAGATAGCTGGCTAAACGTTATTTCTGGATGTGTCTGTGAGGGTGTTTCTGGGAGAGAGTAGCATTCTGAATGAAGAAGCTGGCCCTTCCCAATGTAGGGAGGCATCACCTAATCTGTTAAAGGTTTGACTAAAACAAAAAGGTGGACGACAGGAGAATTCTCTCTCTCTCTGCCTGACTAGAATGCTTCCACCTAGAATGCTATTCCTTTTTCCCTTATGGTTTGCCATCTCACCTCCTGTGCTCAAACATCACTTTTTCAGTGAGGTGTTCTTTGGTACCTAACTTTATCTAAATGTTTAACCCTCTGATGACAGACTTCTTAGCTGCCTTCTCTGCTTTACTTTTTCCTGATCGACTTTGCCTGATTGAATACATATCTTATTTCTCTTGTTTACCCTCTGTCTCCCCACTGGAAGGGGGTCTCCCGAAGGGTAGGGACTTTTGTCAACTTTGATTCCTGCTGAATCCCCAGGGCCGGGAGCATGGGAGGTTCTCCGAAAATTCATTTGAATGAGTGAATACCTGAACTCTTTGAACTTTCCCCACAACCTGTGAGCAAAGGGTTGTTAGCCCTGTCTTCAGAGGAGGAAGCAGAGACTCAACATCTGGCCCAAGATCACGCAGTAGCAAGTGATTGACAAGGCTGAGGTTCCAAAGCTGGCCTGTCTCTCATAGGCAGAGTGGCAGCAATACTGCGGGTGGCTTTTCATCTTTTTCTGAAGTGCCCGGTGGGCTAGTTGCACTTCAGGTGGGTACTACTGCCCAGGTCCCTCTTTCTGGCCTGGCACAGACTGATCTGTGAGGAGCTAGGGCTCTGGGCTCGCCCTGCTGGGGCAGCTAGCAGCACCACCTACTGGACACACGAATCCTTCTGCGTCTCTTGGCACTGGCTGGTGGCTGGGAGGAACCACTCAGGTTCATACTCTGGGACTCAGCCTTGAGGCCCTCAAAGAGTTGAAGCATGTGCCTACAGGGTGAGACACTCCATCATCCCCCCATTCTTCACAGCCTGCTTAAGAGCTCCAGGGCTGGGATCCAACAGACCTGGATTTAATTCCTGGCTGGGCCACTTCCTAGCTGTGCAACCCTGAGCAACCCCCTCAGCCTCAGATGTCTCATCTGTAGAATGGGGATAATCAAAGCACCTACTTCAGGCATGTGGTGATGATCAAATATCACCTCCTCAGAGAGGCCTTCCCAGATTATGCCCATCTGAAAGAGCTCCCCCATCTTCCTCCAAGCCATTCTTTACCCTTTTACTTCGCCTTACATTTTTATTAATAGCACATATCACTACCTGACATCTTACTATTCCTTGCTTACTGCCTTTCCCCGAAAATGTCAGCTCAGTCACAGTAGGGATGCTGCTCATGCTGTATCCCCAGAGCCTCCAGTTGTTCTGGGCACATTGTAGGGCTTCATAAAAATATTTATGAGTTCACACACTTTGCACAATGACTGACACATACTAAGTACTCAGTAACTATTATTATCACGATTGTGCATGTATTTATTCACTTACGTATTCATTCATTTGCTCATCTCTTAGTTGATTCACTCACTCACACACATTTCCACTTTCCTTGTGGTAAAATATACATAACATAAAATTTGCCGTTTTTACCGTTTTTAAGTGCGCAGTTCTAATGCATCAAGTACATTCATATTGTTGTGCGGCCATCACCACCATCCATCTCCAGCGCCCTTTTCATCTTCCTGAACTGAAACTGTCTCCATTAAACACTAATTTCCCATGCCCCCTTTCTCCAGGCCCTGGAAACCACCATCCGACTTTCTGTCTCTACGATCTCACACTCTAGGGACCTCACATAAGTGGAGTCCTACAGTGTTTATCTTTTTGTCACACGTATTTCTTGAGACCCTACTACATGCATAGGGAGTAGTAGTTCTTGTGGCACTAAAATGAGAATTGAAGGAGATCAATGCAGGTAAGTCACTTAACGCAGGGCCAGTCTCAGAGGAAGAACACCCCAAAATGGGCCTAGTCCTCTGTACGCTCTACTCAGAGCTGTGAGGTGAGGCCATGCTCCCATCCTGGGCAGGGAATTCTCAGGCTCCTTCCTGTTTCCTGCAGTGGCTGCTATATCCCTCACAGACACCAGGTGGCAGCCTCATGCCATGGAGAGGCCTAGCGGGCCTGCCACAGGGAGCCCATTGAGATGCTGAGGGAAGAGGGAGCCTGTCTGGGGCTCCAGGGGCAGCAGGAAGTGATTAAGAAGAAAGGTCCAGGGGGTAGGATACAGGAGCCTCAGTCTTTCAGGGTTTGAATCCTGTACAGACAGCAAGGCCCCAACAAGAAGGTGGAAGGGCGGAGGAGAGGGAGGTGCAGCATGTTGCAGGAGAAAAAGCAAGGGGTTGGCCCTGGACCACACATGGGCTCAAACCCAGCTGGGCCACTTTTCTGCTGTTGTGTCATTGGGTGAGTTCCTTCACCTCTACGAGCCTACACTTCAGCATCTGTAAAATGGGTCTCCTGATAGACTCTCTGCAGGGTTGTGCGGGAAGAGTAAGTGAAAAGCCAAAGCTGAAGCTTCTGGCGCACAGCAAGCACTCCATGTGTGTTGGCATTTACTGGTGTTTACTGACAGGGTGGAGAGAGTTTCCCTCTGTGACCAGTAGAGAGCCAGGAGGTGAGGGGCATCTTTATTCCTCCTCATGTCACTCACTAAGGTCACTCCAGTTTTTACTTAATAAATAAGTTCTCACTACCTGCCAGACTCTAAGTCAGGTGCTTGGCAAACCCGGAGAGGTCAGCCTGTCCCTGTGCCCATTTTACAGATTGCACCTCTGAGGTCCTTCTGCAGCCTGTTTCTCAACCCTAGATGCTTCCACAAGCTCTTCTGTTTTCCAAGCAGGAACAGCCAAGCAGGGGTTATCATATTCCCACAGATTCCTCCCTGACCTCAGAAAATAGTTTTTCTGGTTTACAAGAAGTCCAACTCAAGAAGCCAGACACAAAATATCACATATTAGATGATTCCATTTATATGAAACTTCCAGAAAAGGTACATCCATAGACACAGAAAGTAGGTTAGTGGCTGCCAGAGCTGGGGAGGAGAGGATGGGGAGAATCTGCTTAATGGAGTTTTATTTGGGGGTGATGACATGTTTTGGAACTAAATAGAGGTGGTAGTTGTATAACGTTGTGAATGTACTAAAGACCATCATATTGTTCACTTCAAAATGGTTCATTTTATGTTACATGGATTTCATCTCAATTTTTTAAAAAGCCTGATTTAAAAATGTGTTACTGTTGTATTAAAGAGAAGAGCCAGGGGCAGGAGCAGTGGCCTTCAAACCTTGAAATCCAAGACTGGAGCTTTATCTCCCTCTAATACTAGAGGAAGGCCCAGCATCCATCCATCTGTCTGTCTATGTGTCGACCAGCATTCCAATCATTCATCTATCCATACATCCACTTACTCATCCATTATTTATCTATTTATCTCTCCTCCTATTCATCCACCAATATATTATTCCCTCTCTACTCACCTACTTGCCTATTCATTCACTCATCCATCCAGCCATCCATCTACTCATTCACCCACTTATCCACCCGTCCAGCAGACTATTTACACCTTCTCTGTCTCAGGCACCACGAATTCAATAATAGGCAACTCCAACATGGGTCCTATCCTCAAGGAGTTCCCAAAGTCCAGTGGAAGAAACACACTTTTAAGTAATTAAAATAGAGTATTATAAATGCTCAGAGAGAAGTTTGGGAGGCTGTGGAAACTCTCAACAGGGTTTCCATTCTCCTATGAGAATGAAAAGAGAGCATCCAAAAAGCAGCAAAAGAAAGGCAACTAGTAACTTATAAGGGCGCTCCCATAAGACTGTCAGCTGATTTCTCAACAGAAACTTTGCAGGCCCGAAGGGACTGGCACAAAACGTGATGAAACACAAGGACCTACGACCAAGATTACTCTACCCAGCAAAGCGATCATTGAGAATCGAAGGACAGATGAAGAGCTTCCCAGACAAGAAAAAGCTAAAGGAGTTCATCATCACCAAACCAGTATTACAAGGAATATTAGAGGGACTTCTTTAAGATAGGGGAAAAAAAGATCAAAATTATGAATAGTAAAATAGCAACAGCTACATATTTATCAATAACTACTTTTGATGTAAATGGATTAAATGCTCCAATCAAGAGACACAGGAGGCCTGAATGGGTAAGAAAACAAAACCTTTATGTACACTGCCCACAAGAGAATCACTTCAGATTGGAACACACACACAGAGAGATGGAAAATAAAGAGATGGAAATAGATACTTCATGGAAATGGAAATGAAACAAAATTTTTTTATAAGCTGGGGCAGCTATATTTATACAAGACAAAATAGACTTTAAAACAAAGGGTATAAGAAGAGACAAAGAAAGACCCAGTAATCTCACTCCTGAGTATTTATCTGAAGAAACCCCAAACGGGGACATGTGCATCCATATGTTTATTGCAGCATTGTTTACAATGGCCAAGATGTGGCGATAGCCTGGGGATCTGTTGATGGATGAATGGATAAAGAGGAGGTGGTACATATATACACAGGAATAGTGCTTGGGCATGGAAGGGAATGGGTTCTTACCACCTGCAGTGGCATGGATGGACCTGGTGGGCATTTTGCTGAGTGGAGTATATCAGACAGAGAAAGACAAATGCAATGTCTTATATGTGGAATCTAAGAACAAAATTAACAAACAAAACAGAACCAATCTCATAGATACAGAAAACATTTTGATGGTTGCCAGATGGGAGAGGAGTTCGGGTGTGGGTGAAAGAAGGGGAAGGGATTAACAAGTGTAAATGTGTTGTTACAAAGTAGTTATGGGGATGCAGGATGTAGCATAAGGGATATAGTCAATAATATTGTAATAACTACGTATGGTGGCAGATGGGTACTAGATTTGTTGGGGTGATAGATGGGAGGGGGTTGGGGGACAGGGTGATAAAAGTGAAGTGATTAAAAAGTACACATCGGTAGTTAGAAAATAGTCATGGGATGTAAAGTAAAGCATAGGGGATACAGGCAATGATATAGTAATATCTATGTATAGTGCTAGATGGGTACTGAACTAGTCAGGGGGATCACTGCTCAAATTATATAAATGTCTAACCACTATGCTGTACACCTAAAATTAATATAAAATAATATTGAATGTTAACTGTAATTGATAAATATAAAAATGGGGGAATGGGAATAAGAGGTCCAAATTTCCAGGTATAAAACAAATAAGTCATGGGGATGTAATGTACCACATAGGGAATATAGTCAATCATATTGTGATAGTGTGGTATGGTGTTAGATGGTTGCTGGACTTACCACGGTGATCACTTCTTTAGGTATATACATGTTGAATAACTATTGTGTACACCTGAAACTAATATAATAGTGTATGTTAGCTACATTTTTAATAAAAAATCTTTTTACAAAAGAAAAAGTGCTGGCTACAATGGTTGTGACCATCACCAGCATGTCACCTCATCACCTACCATCAGCTGAACCTCCAACTGTGGGGCCAGGCCTCTGGGAAGTTGACTCAAGAGAAGAGACAATGGTGAGCAGGGTTCTTTTCTTGCTTCATTGTCTGAACAGAAAACCTGAGAATCCAGGGTCGCTCCTTGAGTGGAGCAGAGGGAATGGGAGAAGGAAGGAAGCCTGGAGGCTCAGAGCTCTGCCTGGGCCAGGCCCAGAGCCCCTGTTCCAAGCTAGGTTTACACACACCCTCTCCTGCACCTCCTATACTCCTAGTGGTAACAGTATTAACCCCATGTCTGGGGACAAGCCCTCTCAGGGGGCCCTGGGTTCTAATAACTGGGGCCATAGGAAATCAGTGCGCTTCCTCAATGCAGTTAGAAGGCCCAAGCCTGCAGGAGCCTAACTCCATATACAGGGGCAGGAAGATGGCTCCCTCCTCACCCCGACCCTGCTCCCTCTGGCATCCACTGCTGTCTGCCCTGCCCTATTTGGTCTGTGTTAAGGACACTTCCCTGGCCAACCTTATGTTTTATCAGAGAGGGTTTTAGAGCTGCCTTGATCCTCATTTTAATTAAAAGGAACCGTCCTCCTGGAGTTGTTGGGCTGGTTTTTCTTTTCCTCCTCGGAACATTTGCTCAGTGTCTGAGCTAGAGTCTGGTGCCTGGTTAATTGAAATTTTCAGTTGAGCAAGGACATGGCCCTCTTGGGAGGAACAAGGAGAGACACAAGCTGGTGTTGTCTCCATGGTTTTCCTGCTGGAGGGATCAGCCATGCCCCAGGATGGTGGGCAGAAGGTAGGCAGGGGTCTGGAGGTGTCAGCTCCACCTATCAAACCAGGTCCCCTCTAGCCACTGAGGATCTCATGCAAACCCCAGACACCATACTTATCTGACTTCTAAATAACTCATGTGCTCACTTTCCTACAGAAAAATGACAAAATAGAGCAAAATGAAGAATGCTGTAGTCCTCACACCAGCTGGAGATAATCATTGCTAACACTTGGGTATGCACAGCCTTCTGGAACTTTCTGGACACTTCGCATAAATAAATGATTTTATTGCCTTTCTGTCTTGACTATATAAGTGATAGATGTTCATTGTAAAAGGCTTGGAAAATAGCTTTAAAAACATACAAAAGTTTTTTACTGTCTACCCATAATGTTATACCAAGAGATTGCATATAGAGAAATAGAGAGTAGAAGGTATGGGCCTGGGTACGGGCTCTGGAGTCGGATATTCCTGGCCTTGGTGAGGAATTTAATTTCCTGTGCCTCAGTGGTCCAATCTGAATGGAAACAGTGAAAACATACAACAGTGGACACGTTAGCAGTTGTTATGAGCAGGAACGAGATCACTGGGTGTCCTGTCTAGCCTTAGGCAATAAATCTAGCCAGTCCTGCCACACACAGTGCTTGTTAACCCTTAGGAATATTTTCTTCGAGCTATAAAATAATACAACACAACACAACACAATGTAATACAGCACAATGTAATATAACACAACACAATATAATACAACAATATAATACAACACAACATAATACAGCAAACATAAGCTGTACATGTAACATACAGCATACAACACAACACAGCACAATGTAATACAACACAACACAATACTATACAATACAATATAAATGATACTATGTATTTACAATTTTGAATACTATTTATTTTTACTCGTCATTGAATTTTGGACATTTTTAGAAAAATGATATTTAATTTTCTTTTATAACCTTATTGTTAATGTCAGGGTCATGTTTCATGGGCCGGGAGTGTCATCGTTGAGCCCACAACCCTATTGTTGAACTTTTAGGAGAATGCCTTCTTTCTGTTGCTATTGTTATATATATAGAGGAGGGTGCCAAAAAAATGTACACACATTTTAAGAAAGGAGAAAACTGTATTAAAATTGTAATACTCAATATATACTGATAACAAAGATGAATACAAGTCATGTGTATACATTTTTTTGCACCCCCAGTATAATAGTGCAACAAAAATTTCTTAATAAAAATTTGGCCCGTATTTCTTAGTATTTCCTAAGAAAGACATTCCTAAAAATGGAATTGCTTAGTCAAAAAAAATTCCTACTATAGTTTATTACCAAGTTATGTCCAGAACGTTTTCTTAAAAATCACTTTAGGTATGTCTTACCTCAGTGAATGTTAGTTTCCCTGCATCCTTGCTGATACCGCCATTTACCTATTTTTAAAAGTCTTGCAGATTTAATGGATGAGGAAGTGGCTTTAGTTACTAGGGGAAAAGATGAGTATTTGAGTATTTGTGATGAGTATTTGGTAGTTGAGAGAACAGGTTTCTCATCTCTTTGCATTTCTTGCTCCTCACCCTTAAATTCGGGGTAATAATAATAACACCTATTTCATAAGATTGTTGTGAAGATTAAATGAGTTAACACATATAAAGCTTTTAGAGCCCTTCTTTGTAAATGCCAAAGAAACCCCAGCAAGTATTATTATCTCCATTGCTATTGTTGCCAACGTCCACAGGCATAATCTGGGGCCTGTCTTCTGAAGGGAGGAACACTGTGATTCCATCTAGTCTCCCGTCCTCTCTGGTCCTCAGTGTCTTAATCTGTCACACGGAGCTGGGAAGGTCTGTCCTGCCTGCCTTGGAAGGCTGGTGGGAGAGCTGAATGAGAACTTGTTTCTCAGAGAGCCCGGCACATGTGAGGGTTTACTGCCTCCCTTCTTGCTTGACGGGTCTCAGGTTCCAAAGAGCGGTGCTGACAGTCCAGGAAGTCTTCCTGGAGGTGGCGCACCAAAGCCAAGACTTGAAAGAGAAGCTGGAGTTAGCCAGCAGGACATAGCCCAAGGCTGCCTGATACCTGAACGAGATCAGGGTTTGGTACTGAGGAAGGAGGGAAAAATGACTGTTGCTTCACCAGCCAACTGTGTCTTTCACGGTCTCCAGAGACCACCCTGACAGACAGGAAAATGGGCTTTGTGGAACTTGAGTGTCCCCCATGGAAGGATCATCCTAGATGGCTGCCAGCCAGGAGCCTCCAGTTGGCTGTGTTGCCTCATTGGCTCCTGGTTATGTTCCCCTTGGGTCTTGGCAAGTCCTGCAGGCTCAGGAAGCAGGGTATAGATCTGCTTCTTCCATCAGGGTGCGAGGCAAGCAGGAAGCCTGGCCTAGCCCATGCCTTCCCCATGCCCCAGTGGGCTGAAGCTGAGCCCCCACCAGGGGATTCCCATCCCTAGGGTTCTGACCTTGGGGAACTGGTGCCAGCTGGGAAGAGGGAAGGGCTGAGTTACGAGGCCTGCCCTCCCACCCCAGTTCAGAGCAGGGCCTGGCACATAGCAAGTGCTCAATAAACTTTTTTTAAAAAACTTATATTTATTTGTGTTTTTCCAGGATCCATCAGCTCCAAGTCAAGTAGTTGTTTCAATCTAGTTGTGGAGGGCACAGCTCACAGTGGCCCATGTGGAGATCAAACTGGCAACCTTGCTATTAAGACCACTGTGCTCTAACCAACTGAGCTATCCGGCCACCCCCAATAAATGTTTATTTATCCATGAAATCAATGTTTAAAAAGATTTGATCCTGGGCTTTGGGCAAATTGCTGATCCTCCCCAGGCATCAGGTTCCTCATCTATACAAATGGGAAGTTAAAAAAAAAAAAAAAGGAGAAAAACTGATAGGACCATCTCTGTCCCATCCTTACAGAGCTTCCTGTCTCCAGACCAGCAAGCATTATCTGTCATGCCCTCTCATCCTTCCCTTTCTCTACAAAGGACTAGAGAGAAAGAAAGCGTCTGCAGGCCTGGGCCTCCAAGTGCACTACCCCCTCCATCCTGCCAGCAGCACCAGCAGCGTCTGGGAACTTGTCCCACAGGCAGAAGACCAGGACCCACTCCTGACCTGAGGCACGTTGACCGTGCTCCAGTGTGAGAAACACTGATGTTCCCAAGGGAAGCTGATGCCACTGGTCCGGGGACCACACTTTGAGAACCACTCAACCCCGGCTACGTGTTAGAATCACCAGGGGCTTTAAAAAACCTGTAGCCTTAGCCTCCCCACTAAAGACTCTGAGTTAGTGGGTCCGAGATGGGGCCTGCTGGGATATTGTAAAAGCTCCCCAGGTAGTTCCAACGTGTAGCCAGGGTTGAGAATCATTGCTTTAAACGTTCTGGGGAAATGTTCTGTCACTTAGTTACCTACATTTATGTATTCATTTATTTGATCATTCATTTGTGTTTACATTTATTTGTTTATGTTTGCTAGTTTGTTTCTGCCAGGAATACTGTTTAATCTGTCTCCCGGTAATTTCATTGGTTCAGGCATCCACCCATTTTGATCAGTACCTGGTTATCGAGCCTTTCCAAGGTGACGGGCATGTGCTTGGTGCCAGGTCATCGAACAGCCCCTGTCCTCCTGGGACTGACAGTCTAGCTGGGGAATGACAGTGGGAAGAGATGACAATGCATTTGTGCACAGCCAGGCAAGTGTGGAGGTCTCCCGAGCATGGGAAAGGGAAACTGTTCTGGGGGCAGAGGATGCCCCAGAGGGCATCTGAAGTATGAGCAGGAGTTTACAAAGCATGGAGGGAGGAACAGGGTGCACTTGGCAGAAAGCGGGTTCAAGCAAAGCCGGAAATGAGAACGGTCAGGTGAGTGTGCAGAGAAAAAGGGGCCGCTGGCTTGGCTGAAGGTGGGAGGCCACGTCAGACAGGCTCTGCAGGGCACAGTGCGGAGTTTGAACTTGATTCTCAGTGCAGCAGGAGGCTGTTGAGGGTTTTCAGGAGGCTGGTCTCACGACCTGACTTAAGCTTTAAAAGTAGCTCTCTGGCTGTGTGTGGGGAATGGGTTAGAATGTCAAGAGGGGGAGCCAGTGACCAGAGTGGAGGCCACTGCAGCCCCCAGCTGAGCCATAGTGGTGTCCTGGACAGGGGAGCAGGGAGGGGAAGCCTGTGTTGAGCTATATTTGGAGGGGTGAACCCCTAGGTGAGGATCCCACATCAGGAGCTGGCAGGGCTCTGGGGTGGGAGAGCTGAGTGGGGTGCAGGTTGGGAGCTGGGTTGTGGCTGAGGCTGAAGAGATGCAAGTTTGAATGTCCCAGTTGGCTCTCAAGCCCCAGATGGGGCCAGGGGCAGGCCCCACGTCATCACTAGTAGTCTCATTGGAGGTTGGCTTCCTCGCTTTAAATGAAGTCTAATGAGGCCATTGTTTTGTCACAAAGCTTTAGCTTAAAAATACTCTAAGTGCAAGGGCCAATTTTTTAAATTAATGGGCCAGGACTTGGCAATAGGCTCCTAGAGAAATGTTATTCTTGGGATGGGGGTTAGGCAGGGGCGAGAAAAAGAGAGCAAATACTGATCTTCAGATAGCCAGTGTCCCAAGTTCCTTCTCCCACTGGACCAGCTCAGGAAACATCTGCTGTCAGAAGAATCATAGAATCGGCCCCTCCCAGGTGTGCAGCCACCTCCCATCTTCCCTTCATCTCTGGTTGCACACCTCCAGAAATGGGGAGCTTGCTCCTTACCAAGAGAGCATGCTCTGCTGTCAGACAGTCCTGGTGATGAGAATGCGCTTCCTTCCGTTGAACTGGAATCTGCCTTGTGGGGTTCTCCTCCCACCCCTAATACACATGTCTTTGGCCCCTTGGGATCAAGGAACACCCTGCACCTTCTGCCTTATTCATTCATTTATTCATGCATTCATTCAATAAATGTTTTTCAAGGCAAGTCACTCATTTCTCTCTAATCCTCATTTTTTCCATCAGTAAGACCATCAGACCTACTTTATCGGGGTCCATGGGGACTAACGAGATAGAGTTTAGACAGGACTTAGCTAGTGTGTACTACAAAATGCTAACTATATGAATAGGAAACCAAAGCAGGTCTCTTTTGAACATTGGCATGTGGTAAACATCGTGCCAGGACGGGGGACACAAAGTCCACGACCCCCTCTAGCCCCAAGGAGAGTGGGGGAGACAAGTGAACAGATGGAAGAGTGACAGGGAGCTCGGGGAGCACAGCCTGAGCGGTGGTAATCCTGAAGGGCTTCAAGGAGGTGACTTCTCAGCTGAGACCTGAAGAGGAGTTTTCCAGAAGAAGAGAGGCAATCACAGCGACGGGAGTATGCAAGTGACAAGTAGTGTTGCTTCAACCCAAAGCCTGTGTGCTCCTTGCCCCGCCTCCCTCGTCCCTGCAGGAACCCCCATCTCCACCATCCTATAAGGTTCTCCTCAAAGGAAGGTGACACCCAGGCTCTTTCTAGATTGTGTGTTTAGATCGTGTCAGACTTAGAAGTTGTAGAACGAGTATAAAGAATTTCTGTATATCTTTCACCCAGATTTCTCAAGTGGTATTTCTCCACATTTACTTGCTTCATCATTTTCTCTGCCTTTCCACACACACACACACACACACACACACACACACACAGCATATGTGTATATTATTATTTTTCCTCAATCACTTAAGAATAAATTGCAGCTATGATGTTCCTTTAGCCCTGAATACTTCACCATGCATTTCCTAAAAGTAAGGACATTCTCTTACATAACCACAGTGCATTGATCAAAATCAGGAAATTAACACTGATATAATATTATCTAAGCTACATATCTTATTCAAATTTCACCTGTTGTCCCACCAATGCCCTTTACAACAACAACCACACAAAAAAAGGTTCTGGCCCAGAATCTAATTCAGAATCACCCATTGCATTCAGTTTTCATGTCTCCTTAACCTAAAATATTCTTTAATCTTTGTCTTTGATGACCTTGATAGTTTTCAAGGGCATGGGAAAGTTGTTTTGTAAAATGTCCCACAATTTTGGTTTCTGGATTGTTTTAAACAGTGTTTCTTGATGTGATTGGCAGCCAACTGTCTTCATCAGAAAGGGTTGAGCTGCTTTTGAGAAGGCAGTCCCTGGGCCCCAGCCCCCACTACCTGCATTACTCTTATCTGGCTTGCTCAGATTCTTGTGTGCACTGCTGGTTTAAAGCTTTCTTCTGAAGATGCACTTAAGGTTCTTTTGTGCTCTGCGTCTTTGGGCTGGGGCTTCCTGGCATGGTCCTTGTAAACTCACCTTACATCTCCACTCTGGAGCCCCCCAACCCCCACACGCACGGGGTCAGTGCAGGCCCTTACGTCCAGAGGGGCTGGCAGAAGAGGTGGAGCTAATCCCTGGGGCTCCAGCAGAAAAGTGGCAAAAGCCCTCGCCCCCCCTTCCCCCCACCCCCGTCATCCACACCAGGGGTTTTCTCTGATCTCCCTCTAGCCTGAACTCTGCCTGGTCTTAGACTTTCTCCTGGTGTCCTGTGTGTGTCTCTGCCCACGGAGGCCACTGTGGTGTCTAGTCCCACACAATTTATAGCTGTGTGGCCTTGGGGGAGTTGCTTTCCCTCTTCAAGCCTCAGGATACTCATCTGTTAATGGACAAGAGGTGATGATTACTCCCACACTCCCACCCAAGTGAGGGACTAGACCAACCCAGGGCTGGAAAAGGAGATGGCAGAAAATGGTTATTTTCGACCTTCAGTTCAATACCCATCTCAAATTATAAAAGGATTGAAGCTAGAGAAGCCAGGAACTAACAAACAGGAAGAGGACTTTTTTGGGAGAAGATATACACATCCATATATATACCTACACCCACAAACCTGTGTCTATACCTAGGTCTACATCCTCTGATTTCACTGCCTGTAATTTCATGTGTATTTTCAACTTACATAAGATAACGTGTTAATAACCTTAATGTATTAAAAAACTCTTCCAAACAAATAAGACAGATACAAAAACAAAATGTCCGTGAGCTCTAATTACACAAAAATAAATACAAAAGGCCAGACACACATGAAAAACTACCAGCATCAGTGAAACACAAAGAAATATAAGCTCAATATTAAGATATCTTTGGCTGTGAAAATGGAAATGATTTTGAAAATAACAAGACCGGGCTTTGGAAATGGTGTGCGGGACTTGTCATCACTGATACTTCTGGGGGGAATGAAAATGGACACAATTTTCTTGGAAGACAACTTAGCACTTGGTGTGCATGGCCCTAAAAATGCACAGGTCTTAAAAACCGACTGAGCTACAGATCTAAGATGGCAGAGTAGAAAAACACTGTGCCTGCATCCTTCCATGAACACATTACAATTACAACTAAATTACAGAACAATCAACCTGGAGAACCATCTGACGTCTAGCTGAACAGAAGTCTTATAACTGAAAATATAAAGAAGAAGCCACGTTGAGACTGGTAGGAGGGGTAGAGACACAGAATTGGCCCCAAACCTTCCTGCGGTGGTTGAGAATCAGGAGGGATATCTCAGCAATGGCATTTCCCCCCAAAGGAGAGAGGGATCCCAGCCCCACACTGGCCTCCCCAGCCCAGAGTACTAGTGATGAAGTGGAGCCCCCACAACATCTGGCTGTGAAAAACAGTGGGGATTCTGACCATCCAGGTGAACAAAAGGCTGTGGGAAACCCAGACGTCTTCTGAAACAGCTCATGTATAAACTCACTCACTCACAGGCACTTACCCTGGACTCGAGTGGAGGGATGGTGACTCGGGGACGTACAGGGGGCAGACTGAGGTTTGTGGCTTTCAGAGCAAGGACTGGAGGACAGTTGCCGTTTTCCCTGTGAGGGGCCCTTCTCCAGTGCAGCTGGCAGGTGGGTGCCATCCTTCCTGTGTTGAGCCCTCCTCCACTCAGCCAAATCTGAATCTGACTGCTCTGGTGAGCTCTGCTGGGACCCCACTCCACCCAACTCCCCCAAGGTGGGAGGTACTTTCTCCGTGAGCAGACAGATCTGTCCACATTGAACTCTTTCTTGGAAAACTATTGGAGTCCGGCAGGCCCCAGGCAGGCTGCAACTGGCCTGGATGTGCTCTGAGACTTTTGCTGAGTGGCTCCAGGTTAAGCACTGGCAGCAAATCAGAATTTACATTAACCTGGTGACTACAATTCTTTCCATTCTAGTGACTCCCTGAGACTCTGCCTCACCCAACTCGCATACCACATGAGGCTCTATCAGCGGCTGAACCTTAACAGAGCTGGCACATGGCAGCAGGCCTTGGAGTGTCCTGGTTTTTTGAGGAGCTACCCCAGACCTGGTACTGGTGGCAGACATCCTTGATTTGCAGTGTGGCCTGTCTCACGCACCTCCAGGTTTAGCACAGGCAGCAAACAACTGTGGATCGCTTTGTAGCTCCTACCAGGTAGCCCCTGGCTGGTCACAGGCAGTGGCTGACCTGAGCCTGCACTGGAACTCCTCCCAAGAGGCCCCAGAATGAACACACGTTGAAGTTGGCTTCAGACCACAGTAGAGCACCACCCAATTAGCCCCACAAGTGTCATACCCAAAGGGCAGTCTCAGCAGTCACCAGAGCCCACTGGGGCAAATCTCACTCAGTATGGTAAGCCCTCCACACAGCAACCCATAAGCTGTGGATGTGGCCAAACCCCACAGCTAATCAGCCTGAGGGTCAATCCCACCCACTGACATGCCAATAGCAATCAAGGCTCAACTATAACAGGAGAGCACACACAACCCACACAAGGGACATTCCTGGAGCACCCGAAGCAGGTGACCAGAGAAACTGTGCCAGGGCCCCACAGAGCACCTATATAAATTACATAAATGTCTTACCACTATGCTGTACACCTGAAATTAATATAAAATAATATTGAATGTTAACTTAATTGAAAATTTAAAAAAGGGGGGAAAGGTGAAAGGGAATAAGAGGCTCAAATTTCCTGGTATGGAACAAATAAGTCATCGGGATGTAATGTACAGCATAGGAAATATAGTCAATAATATTGTGATAGCATGGTGCAGTGTCAGATGGCTGCTGGACTTACTATGGTGATCACTTTGTTATGTATATAAATGTTGAATAACTAGGGTGTACACCTGAAACTGATATAATACCGTATGTTAGCTGTATTTTTAATAAAAATCTCTTTAAAAATTGACTCAGCAGTTACACCATTGTGTTTTTTTATCTGAAGAAAAGAGAGATGTGTACACAATTTGTGCTTCAAGACTGTGAGCCATTTTTGAGATCTTTTCTATTAACTTGACCAAGTGTTGTGATCACCCTGCCTGGAATTTTGCTCCTGAAAGCAATCTGCATGGCTTTGATTTTAGAGAAGAAATGCAAAGTCTATAGCCAAATATTTTGTGAGCTGATGAAGATATAGACTCCACCTGAGTCCCTGGACTTGTGAAGGTCCCTGGAGAGACCAACAGGGTGTCCAGAATCTCTTTTTCCATATGACACAGAGCCCAGAAGAAATCACATAATTATCCACTGTCAGGGTGAGCTGGGTTCCCAAAATGCCACATTGCTTTGTTTTTGTCTGGAATGATATCAGGTCAGTGCTGTCACCCTGGTTACCTCATGCTAATCAGAAGCCTAATGAGCAGCCACATCTGATTAATTAAAAAGGGGGCTTAATTATTGACAGTTTGGTAGACAAAATCCTTCAAAACATGGGTCTCTTGGTGGGGGATAGTCCCTGACTAAAGAGGTCCTCCTAAGGGAACATCTTGGGCACCATTGCTATAATAATACTTACTATTTTTTATGAGTTCATTTTTGACCAGGCACTGTGTTTTGTGCTTTCCTTGTTTTAATTCATTTCACTTTAACCACAATTTTGCAAGGAAACTGAGGCACAAAGAAATTTAAGAAACTATTCAGAGAGGCACAGAGAGTGAGCAGCCCTCACATCCAGGGCTGTCTGACCCCCAAAGCCAGAAACCTTGACAGCAGTTACTCTGTCATTCCCTGTCCATTCATATTCATTCATTCATTCACTCACTCATTCATTCATGTATTTATTGAGCTCCTACTGTGTGTCAGGCACTGTTTTGGGCATTTAAGACACAGGAGTAAACTAGGAATAATCTCTATCCTCCCAGAGCTTCCTTTATAGTGGCGGGAGGCAGTCCATCAATTAATAAACATATGAGCACTGAGAATAAGAAAGATAAAGCAGAGTTAGGGTGCAGAGAGAAACAGGAGAGGTTGTTATTTTAGGTAGGTGGTCAGGGAAGACCTCTGGGAGGAGATGACATTTGAGCAGAGACCTGAATGATGGGAAAGAACCAGGCGTGAGGCTATCTAGAGGAAGAGCTGACTAGAGGCAGAATATGTACCTGGCCCTCCTAAGACAGAACTGCCAGTGCTTTTCTGCCCATGCCGCTGTGTTCAAGGCCCTGGGTCTTTGCTTACTTTGCCCCCTCTGTCCCTCTCACTAAGTCTTCCTCATTCTTCACCTTTCGGCAGACTAGGACCATAGTTGGACCCAAGTTCCATGAATAAGTCATTCTTTGGTTTCCATCTTAGGTGACTCCTTCTCTAGCAAGTCAGCCCCATCCTTCCAGGCTGTAGCTGGTGCTCTTTGGTGACCCCACAGTCCCCTGGGCAATGTTTCAAGCTTAGGGAACAGTGAGAGCAAATGTCCTGTGGTAGAAACAAGGTTGGAAGGCTGAAGGGACAGAGAGACAGCCAAGTGCTGAGATGAGGGAGTAAGTGGCATCCATTGGGGTTAGAGAGTTAGACAGTGGACAGATCATGGAGAGCATGGCAGGTCAGAGTAGGGAGATGGAACTTTTTTCTAAATATGGTAGGAGAAGCTATTGGAGAATTTTAAGCAGGGAAATGACATGACCTCATTTATATTTTCAAGAGATCACTCTGGTTTGCAGAAAGGACTATAGGGGGCAAGGTGAAGCGAGACAAGTCAGGAGTCTGTTACAGTGATCCAGGTGAGTGACGATGGTGGTCTGGACCAGGTGGAGACAAGCTTCCTCCTGACTCCACCTCTGCATCTACGCAACAGTAGCACCATCCTGGACTGTGTCAACCCATATCAGACACATCCAGTTTCTCTCCATCTGCCTTCCTGATTGGTCCAAAGCACAAAAGACTTGCACTAAAAACTGGAGCGAATGGGTGCAAGTATTGGGAGACTCATGTCAAAGAGGGACTTTAAAGGGTTATTTGAAAATATAGTGGCTTCCTCTGGTGGTCTTTGATGTGTTTGCTTGCACGGCATCTGTTTCCCTTCTTTCCATTGGGGACCCACCTCTCCCTCAATTTACAGTTCATGTGTTTGGGTACAACTGACCCACCCCCAGCTCAATAGGTGGCCAGGTGACCCAGGCCTGGACAGTCAGCACACTCTATCCCCTTGGCCACACTGATCAGTTAGGAGATGAGCGTGTCATCTAGGCTGGTCCAACGAGACCCAGTCCCAGGACTGTGACAAAAGTTTTGGGGACTAGAATCTCACATTATGTCCATCAATGGATGAATGGATAAAGAAATTATATATATGTATGTATATAGATATATACATACATACATACATACATAAAATCATACACAACACAGTGCAATATTATTCAGCCATAACAAATGAGGAAATCCTGTCATTTGCAACAACATATATGGACCTTGAGGACATTATGCTAAGTGAACTCAATCAGAGAAAGACAAATACTGTATGATCTCACTTATATGTAGAATCTAAAAAAACAACAAAAAATGAAACAAAAAACAAGCTCATAGAGAAAGACATAAATTTGTGGCTGCCAGAAGCTAGGGTTAGGAGAAGGGGGACCTCAAGGAAGGTGGTCAAAAGGTACAAACTCCCAGTTATAAGACAAATAAGTACGAGGGATATAACATGCAACATGATGACTATAGTTAACACTGCTGTATGATATCTATGACAGTTGTTAAGAAGGTGGATCCTAAGAGTTCTCATCACAAGGAAAAATTTTTTTCTTATTTTGCTTTTTCTTTTTATTGTATCTATGAGACGATGGATGCTAACTAAACTTATTGCAGTAATCATTTCACAATATATGTAAGTCAAACCATTATGCTGTACACCTTAAGCTTATACAGTGATGTATGTCAATTATTGTATCTCAATACAACTGAAACAAGTCAAAACTCAAAAAGAAAAATAAATAATCTCACTTTATTGCCAATCTGGCAGGATGTAAGCCTGAAGCTGCTGGAAGCATTTCTGTCCCACCTTCTTACAAGTAGAGACAATTCGAGGATGAAGCCAGGGCAGAGAAAAGCAGAATTGAGAAGTAGCAAGGGATTGATTCCTGATGTTGTCCTTTGAGCACATGGATCCAGCTGTGCCTGAAGCTGTTGCCCCTCTAATTTTTTATGAGTCAACAAACTCTCTTTTATGCTTAAGACAATTTGAGTTAGAGTTTCTGTCAGTTTCCTAAGGAGGTGGTAAGCTTCCTGTGAGTATTTAAGAAGAGGCTGGGTGGCTTTCCCTTGGATCCTTGCTTAGCAAACTGTGGGCAAACCCCATCAGCAATACCTGAGAGTTTATTAGAGATGCAGAATCTCAGGTCTCCCTCCGGACCTATTGAATCAGAATCTGCATTTTAACAAGATCCTCCAGGTGACCTGTATGCACATTACAGTTGAAGAAACACTTCAAACTTCAAATACAACCAGATGACCTTTAAGACTGTTCCCAATCCAAAGCCCTCTGACCTGTTTCCATTTTTCCTCTGAACAGCAGAGGAGTAAAGCTACAGAGGGGCAGAGAAGCACCTTGGTGTAGAGGATAGGGAGGGTGGGCCGTAAACGAAATAATTGAGGCCATATTTGACAGGTGAGTTTTACATTTCATCTTTTCTTTTCTTCTGTTTGTGCTTTAAGTGCTTATGGTTTAGGGAAGAAGGACCAGGAAGCGCTTCAGCCAGTCATCCCGTGGAGGTGACAGGGAAGGAGAAGTAGGCAGAAAGGAGTGATGAGAGGCCCTGGGGCTCCTTCCCCAGGAGGTGGCTCACTTAATTGAGCCTTTTGTCCGCTCTCCTGAGGGAAAAACAGTCTTTATTGAGATGCCCCAAACAAAACCCTGGCTATTGTTTCTCAGGAGAGCAGATAGTGGTAGAGAGAGAGGCCTTTTCCTACTCTTCATTCAGAGATGAGAGAAGTGTTGACAGGTGGGGAGAAGAGAGTCCAGTTTTGGGAGGCTGGCTGTATCTTCTCTGCCCGGCAAGCAGAGGTGCTCAAACATGTTTGCCGGGAGACATGACAACTCAATGCAACGTCTGAACTCGGATCAAACAAAAATTGCTACAAAGGGCATTATCAGGACAATTAGAGAAATTGGATACAGACTATGGATTAGATAATAGTATTGTAACAGTGTTAAATTTCCTGCTTAGATAAGTGTATTGTGGTTATGTAAGGGCAGGTCGTTTTTCTTAGAGGAGATACGCTCATGTTTTAAGAGAAGCAGGATCCAATGTCAGCAAGTTACACTCAAATGGATTAACATCATCATCATCATCTTATTATTGTGTGTGTGTGTGTGTGTGTGTGTGTGTGTGTGTGGTTTGTATTGTTTTATCCACTTGGTTAAGCTAAAACATTTCCCAGAATCCCCTTCTCTGTATGGTTCTAGATTAGTACTGGCCAAAAGCAACATTTGCCCAAGATTTAGATGGCAGGAGTGAAGCAGGAGTTACTACTCTCTGAAGGTCTTCAGGCTCAGATGCAATGCGACACCTGCATGCTCTCAACGGTGCAGGATGGGTCTGGCTTGTCCTTGCCCTCCCCTGCCTAGTGCCCTGCTGGCCAGTGGCTCCCGGTCGTCCACCAGACATCCAGAGGTGGAAGCCACACAGAGGCAACAGCCTTCCCTAGACTTTCCCCAGGGTCAGCTACTTTATTTGCAGGTTCCAGTTCAAAAGGCCAATGCAGGGCCCCTCGTTTAAAAAGCAGGAAGAGGAGGAGACCCAAAATGGCAGAGTAGATAAACACTGGGCCTGCTTCCTTCCGTGAACACGTTAAGATTATAACTAAATTATAGAACAATCAACTTGGAGAACCATCTGAAGTCTGGCTGAACATAAGTTTTATATGAGGTTGGTGCAAAAGTAATTGCAGTTTTTGCAATTTTTTTTAACCTTTTAAACTGCAATTACTTTTGCACCAACCTAATAACTACAGATATAAAGAAGCCAAGACGAGACTGGTAGGAGGGACAGAGACGCGAAACAGACTGGTCCCAAACCTCCGTGTGATGGATGAAACTTGGGAGGAATACCTCAGCCGTGGAGGTTCCCCACAGAGGAGCAAAGAACCCCAGCCCCACTCCAGGCTTCCCATCCTGGAGCACTGGTGCTGGGAAGAGAAGCCCCCACAACATCTGCCTGCGAAAAACAGTGAAAACTGGGTGGGACGGAAGGCCGCAGGAAACCCAGCCGTCCTCTTAACCGGTCCACGCACAGACTCGCTCACAGACACTCACCTTGGGCTCCAGCGAAGGGACAGTGACTCGGGGGGCGTCAGAGGCATACGGGGAGCAGACGGAGGTCTGTGGCTTCGAGGCCAGGGCTGAAGGAGAGTCCCATTTCCCCTGTGAGAGGTCTCGCCCCTAGCTGGCCAGCAGCCGCCATCTTTAACGTATTGAGCCCTCCCCCTTCACTTAAGGCTAAATCTGAATCTGATTGGTTTGATGAGGTCCAGGGCTCCAGGGCTGCCTGCTGACTCACTGGGGCCCTGCCCCACCCAACTCCGCCAACCAAGGAGGCAGTTTCTCAGCAAGCAGCCAGACCTGCCCACATTGCACTCTTTTTTTGGAAAACTATTGGAGTCCACGGGTTCCAGGTGGGCAACAACTGGTCTCAGTGTGCTATGAGACTTTTGCCTTGCCAAGTAGCTCCAGTCTCAGCACTGGCACCAAACATTAACCTGGTGACCACATCTCTTCCCTCTCTAGTGACTCCCTGAGACCCTGCTTCACCCAACTTGCATACCACACGAGGCTTTATCAGTAGCTGAACTTGAAGGGAGTTGGCAGGTGGCAGCAGGACTCAGGGTGTCCTGGCTATTTGAGGAGCTACCCCCGGCCCAGTACTGGTAGCAGCCATCCTTAGCTTGCAGAATGGCCTCTCCCATATGCCTCCAGGTTTAGCACAGGCAGCCAACCACTGTGGATCGCTTTGTAGCTCCTATAACAGGCTCACACTAAGACACATAATTAGAATGGCAAAGGTTAAAGACAAAGAGAGAATCCAAAAGCAGCAAGAGAAAGCTGCTAGTAATTTATAAGACTGTCAACTGAGTTTTCAACAGAAATTTTGCAGACCAGAAGGGATTAGTATAAAATATTCAACATGATGAAAAGGAAGGACCTACAACCAAGACCACTCTACTCAGCAAGGCTATCATTTAAAATCGAAGGACAAAGTACTTCCCAGACAAGAAAAAGCTAAAGGAGTTCATCACTACCAAGGCAGTATTACAAGGAGTGTTAGAGGGACTTCTTTAAGATGGGAAAAAGATCAAAATTATGAATAATAAAATGGCAATAGCTACATATTTATTAACAATTACTTTTGATATAAATGTATTAAATGCTCCAATCAAAAGATACAGAAGGGCTGAATGGATAAGAAAACAAAACCCTTATGTACTGCCTACAAGAGAATCACTTCAGATGGAAGACATACCCACAGATGGAAAATAAAGAGATGGAAAAAGATACTTCATGAAAATGGAAATGAAATTTTTAAAAAATCTGGGGTAGCAATACTTATATCAGACAGAATAGACTTTAAAACAAAGGCTACAACAAGAGACAAAGAAGGACCCAGTGATCCCACTCCTGGGTATTTATCTGAAGAAACTCAAAATGCAACTTTGAGGGGACATGTGCATCCATATGTTCATTGCAGCGTTGTTTACAATGGCCAAGATGTGGAGGCAGCCTGGGTGTCTGTCAGTGGAATAACGGATAAAGAGGAGGTGGTACATATATACACTGGAACATTGCTCAGCCATGGAAGGGAATGGGTTCTTGCCATCTGCAGCGGCATGGATGGACCTGGAGGGTGTTGTGCTGAGTGAAGCGTCAGACAGAGAAAGACAGACGCAATGTGATACTGGTTTTATGTGGAATCAAAAGAATAAAATAAACAAATCAGAAACAAACTCACAGATACAGTGAACATTTTGATTGTTGCCAGACAGGAGCAGGGTGGGAATGGGTGAAAAAAGTGGAAGGGATTAAGAAGTACAAATTGGTTGTTACACAGTAGCTGTGGGAATGTAGGGTATTTCATAAGGAATCTATTAATAATATATAATAACTATGTATGGTGTCAGATGGGTACTAGATTTGTCGAGGTGATAGATGGGAGAGGGTTGGGGGGGCAGGGTGTAAAAGACGAAGGGATGAAGAAGTACAAATTGGTAGTCAGAAAATAGTCATGGGGATGTAAAGCAAAGCATAGGGAATATAGTCAATGATATGGTAATAACTACGTATAGTGCCAGGTGGGTACTAGACTAGTCAGGGGGATCACTTCTTAAATTATATAAATGTCTAACCACTGTGCTGTCCACCTGAAATTAATATACAATAATATTGAATGTTAACTGTAATTGAAAAATTAAAAAGAGGGGGGAAGGTGAAGGGCAATAAAGGGTTCAAATTTCCAGGTATAAAATAAGTCAGTCATGGGATGCAATGTACAGCACAAGGAATACAGTCAATAATATTGTGATAGCACAGTATGGTGTCAGATGGTTGCTGGACTTATCAAGGTAATCACTTTTTTTTTGTAATCACTTCTTTAGGTATAGAAATGATGAACAACTATGGTCTACCCCTGACACTCATATAATATTATATATTAGCTATATTTTTCATAAAACTCTTTTTAAAAAAGCAGGAAAGAAGTGTTTTTGAAGGTACTAAAATATAAGGCCTTTCCTTCCTTCCATAGTCTTTCTCTCAATATGCTATTTCATCTCATCCTAAGTAAAGGAAAAATTTAAATCTTAACCTTTAGCATAAATTTTACTATTCATCTTCATAGTATGCAAATGCAGGAACATTTAATTCATATGTGAATTACACAATATGCATTTCATTCTTACAAGAACAGTAGAAACCGGAACAAAACTAAGTTTTGTTTTTATTTCACTTCTTGATATGCACACATTCTGCCAATACTCACTACCTTCAGCTTACGATGAATAAGAAAAAGAAAAGTATAGCTTACTGGATCTTTCCTGTTCCTCGTATGCCATCATTTTCATTGTAAGTGGCTGGCGAAGTAACTTGAGTAAGAAAGGCTATGATAGGCTTCCTTGGGTGTTTCTTAGAACACCATTACCTTTTTTCTGCTTTAGAAGCGAATTCTATTTTGAATAGCGAGTGTGGCTTCTCAGGGCTCTCAGAGCCCTCACTCACTCAGTTGTAGACCTGACACACATACCTTGTGCTGGCTTTGAGTCTCACTCGACTCTCACTCATTGTGGGCCCGCTGGAATTCTGTGCTCACGCAGTCTCAAGAGTGCAATATGCAAAAGAGGCAGAAGGAACTATGGGCACACACATATTGTGAATACCTCCTCTGTTCTGGCTGGTTAGTTACTTAGTTCTGATCCCCCAACTCCCTCAGACCCTTACTGTCTACCTTCTACCACAATTGTATAAAATCTTGTTTCTATAATAAATCTCTTCTTCCATAATACTCAATCTGCTTCCCAGACTGAACTTTGATTGACAGAGAGTTAAAGTGTCACCATGTGAACAACTGGTGAATCCTGGTGTCCACTCAACCATTCCTACAACTTCTTGGTAGAATTCAAATTTTTCTAAACAAGATTTAAAAAATAAAATTAAAACAACAACATTAAAAATAATATTTTGAGGAATGAATCAAGGAGTGAATGAATGTCCTTCTTAACTAAATGTGCTCTTTATTAGCCTAGTTTTAAACCTTTATTGACCATATTACAGTTTCTTTAGAACAGTGAAAACATCTCCCTTATGTAGCTCAGAGTCATTTTTCTATCCACACATTCCAAGACTTTTTGGAAGTCTAGCTGTATCTTACTGGATTTTGAGCCCAAATCTCTCTGTCTCCGGGAAAAATACTACTGTGTCTATGTACTGTTGTTCTGATGAAAGAGGCTATTGTTCTGATTCCCTACCCCAAAGAATTGAAGATCTGATGTGTATATCATAGAACCTTTATTATTTTTCCTCTAAATTCTTAGAAATGTACATAATGTCCGTGCTCTAGTTATGACACCATTTATAGACATTTAAAATGCATCTTCATTTATAAATATTTTACATTTGGTCCATAGAACAGATAATTTTACTAAATAATACTGTATTTTTTTTAAAACAGGCTCTGTATATAGTTTGAATATGTTTATATTACATATATTTTTTATATAGAGATAGATTTACTTGGTATTCTGAGAATAAATCCTTATTGGAAAAAAAAGCATATATGATAATACAATATATTTTCCCTCCAGGGCAAATACTAAAAAAAGTTACACATATTCACAGTTCTCACAATAATTGTACGACACATAATATTGTGCTATATAAGTAGGTTTGGATGGAAATCAGTTAGGGGATTCCTTGCCAAACATCTTATGTAGATTTCCTTACAAACATTAAATATACTGCATTTGTCTCAGAAAGACTTGGTGTTAGTTTCACATTGAAGAATGAAGAAAAAGTTAGAAGTCTTCCTGTCCTTATTCTAAAAGAATTCACACAGATGGGGTTGGGGGGCAGGGGGGGGAAGGGTGGGACCATGAGGCACAGTGAAGGGTTTCTTTCGGTCTAAACCCTATAATTTAACAATACAAATGCATTTTGATCATGGATTCACCAGTTGGCATTTGGGATGCTGTAGCAATGAGATTATTTTACAGATGACCTCAGGAAAAGGATTTAGATTTCTACACAATATCGAACGAGACCCTATATATCATGGGTGAGGATGAGTGTACATGTGTGTATGTTTATATGTGTACAAATACTGTTTGTTTTCTCTACAATAATGTGCTTAATATTCTGAGGGTAATACCTTATTGCAAGAACTGGTATGCTGGTCACTGGTCACTTTCGGATGAGAATGACAAGAGATTAAAAAACCCACAGTCACAGTTATTTACCATAGTTATTAAGGATTAGTCGTAAAACACAGTTTGTGAGCTAACTAGCTAAGGAGCTACAGGGCACAACATACGATTTGCTACATGGGACCCCACCTTCCTGGCAAATGAGAAATGCTGTTACTGGGGCTTGCAAGGAACTGTCTTCACCCGATTTGCCGCTGCCACCACCACGGAGCCCATTCCAAAAAGGAACAAAAACTACTCCCAGGAAAGCAGTTTAATCTCTGAAGCACTTTAGGGGGCTGGGAAGCTGGATTAGCACTAGCTCCTCAGTTAGTGGGCTGGGTAGATTTTAGTGGCAGTGAGAGGATTCCCACTGAAGAATTTCAGAGAAGGTGAGAAGGCAGCAGCTTTGAACGGGGTGGCAGTAAGAAAGATAGTTCAAGAAAGATAACTGGATCCATTCTGACTCAGGGACAGAACTTCACCTCGATTTCCTCTGCAACTGTTCTGTGCTCTGTAAAGGTGGGCAGCCTAAGAAAGACTGGGGCTCCGATTAGGGGACTTCCCAGTGGGATCTGTGGCCCCTACCCACGAATGGCGATAAAAAAATCAATTGTGCTTGTGGCAGTTTTCCAACGAGTAGGGGAGCGGGGCCCGACTGGAATGATCGCTTTTGGCCCAGGTGCAATCAGAATGGCTTGGTGAGGAGGGGGCAGGAAAGCTTAGCCACAGAGATAGTAACTCAGCCTGTGGCAGGGAAAAAGGACAGTAGGCGGACTGCTTGAGAAGCAGCTCTGGGAAAGCTGACTGAGGTCCTTGGGGCTTATTTTAAAGTCAAGCTGCTTCCAGAAGAGAAAACCGAAAAAATGAAAGCTCTGCTGGCTCCCTGCTACTTAAGGGTGAGCTCTCCCTGGAAATCCCCATTGTACAAAATGCCCTTTTCATGTGTACAGAGCTGCGTTCCAATGGAAACGAACTCCTGCAAAGTCCGAGATAACAGTCATGGGTTTCGGCAGTAAAAGAACAGTCAGGAAAACGACTAAAAGCCAGGAGGGTGCGGCCTCACTGCGTCACACTCCCTGGCAAGATAAAAAGGATCTAGCTTGGCCGTCACAAACACCAAATGCTGGATGCTTACGGGGCCTAGATTAGAAGGGTCACTGGTCCACGGATGCTGGAGCCATCAGGTATCGCTGCCCACAGCAGGGCCCACCGGGATGAGACTGTTCCCCACCTCCTCTCTCTGGGTGGTGATGGTGTCTGGACTCGCCACTCGAGGTAGGATGAGATAGACGTTATCTTCAGACATCAAGTGGTGGTCGTGGTCAGCCAGGTTGCGGGGGGCGAGAATGTGGGGTTGGTGAGCCGCCCCGCACCCCTAGATGTAGGCCTCTTTGCTGGCGGAGCCACTGGCCTGAGGCTGCTCTGGACCATTCTCTGGGCGTACGATGTCTTCACTGGGCTGGATCATGACCTGGATGCGCTGTGGGCACCGGGGAGAATTCGGGCTGGGACGGAAGAGGACTGGCCACTCTGTTCTGCCACCCTCTTTTCACGTCTGTTTTGTCTGCTCTGCCTTCAAACAGCACCCAGACTCCAGCCACGTCCCCACAACCTTCATACCCTCCAGTGCTCCCACGTACACCTCCTCTTACTTGGGTCATAGCAGTAACTCCCCACCGGCCCTCCACTTCCATTCTTGACCATCATCCCCTTCATTCTATTCTCAGTACAGCAGTTGGAAGGGTTATGTTAGAGATCACTTTCCGCTACTCTTCAGTACCCAACCATGGCTCCCATTTCACCCAATCCTACAAGGCCGCATACGATCTGGCCCCTGTCACCTGAGACCTCAATGCCCTCCGCTCACCCCCTCACTTACTCCACTACAGCCACGCTGACCTCCTCACTGCTCCTCACACACACCAAGCACGTACCTGCCTCAGGGCCTTTGCACTTGCTGCACCGGCTGTTTGGTACATCCCTCCTTTCAGATAGTTACACAGCTTCATCTCTACCTCCTTAGGCCTTGGCTCAGTGTTACCTCTTCAGCAAAGCCTTGCTCCCTAAACCCCATCCTACTCTGTTTCTCCATAGCACTCCTCCCTATCTAAATGTGTCTTTATTTTGTTATTTGCTGATCTTTCTCTATTAGAATGTAAGCTCCAGAAGGGTGGGATTTTTGTCTGTTTTGACCCAGCACTGACAATAGTGTCTGGCATACAGTAGGTGTTTAATACATCTTTGCTGAATGGACGTATGTCCCACTACCTTCTCTACACACATCCCTTGTAATACTGCCTCATCAGATCACACACTGTCTTCAGACTTGCCTTGTTCTTTCCCGCCACTGATCCTTTACACAGGCTTTCTTTCACAAAATGCAGACCTGATTGCCTTTTGAGGCTCAGCAGAGGATCATGGGAAATGAAAATATTGAACCTGGAGTTGGAAGAAAGGGCTGCAAGCCCCGGCTCTGCTATAACTTCCTGCAAGGAATGGGTAAGCGGTTTCCCCGTTTGGCCTCAGTTTCTCTACCTGCGATAGGAGGAGAGTGCCCACCAACTTCAGGGGCTGCACATCGGCTGCCACCCATCTTCCCTATGCTGCAACCTGAAAGCCCCTCCTCTGGCTCTGAGTGGGTCTGGCAGGGACATCTTGGTGGGAATATGGTTGAGAGCCACTGCTCTGGGTCCTCCCAGCTACGGCCCTCCAAAACCGAATTCTCCACTCCTCCCCAGTGAAATCTCCGCTTACACTTACTCCATCAATGTTTCGAGCGCCTGGGTGCCTCCAGCACTGCCTTGTTTCACTCAAGAATTCCATATAACTTAACAAAGAGCTGGCTCTGAGGTGTGCCAGTGGGCCCCTGCTGGGCAGCGTGCCTTAGATGCTTTATCTTTCCTTGAGGGCTTTCCTGTGAGCTTCATCAAGCTCACAAATGAGGACTAGAGAAGGTCCTCAATACATCTGATCCCCGCCTTTGGCAACTCCAAAACCTCCACGGTCCCCATTACCTTCAAGATAAAGTGCAAAGTTCTCGTCCTGATTTTCAAAGCCCTTCATGATCTGGCCTCACCTTCTTACATTTCCACCTCCTCTCTTATCAACCCCCTGCACCCCTCCCCACTCTCCCCTCCAGTCACACTGTGGGCCTTTGCACATGCTTCCCGTCCTCTTCTAGGAACACGCTTTCTGCTTCTACTTTTAACTCTAGCTCATTCTTAGGTGTCTCCTCAGCTCCCTCTTCTTTTAGGAAGCCTTCCCTAACCAATAGCCCCGGTGTACCCCAGTCGTGGCACCTCCAGCACTCTATTTCACTCGTCTTGACTTGTCCGTCTCCCCAGCTCGACGGTGAGCCCACAAGGGTAGAGGCTGTTCCCAGCACAGTGGAGGAAGGGCACCAGCGACGCAGAGCGGAGAAGGGACTTACCTGCTTCAGGGAGCCCTTTAAGGTGAGGAACATGTAGGCCATGTACCCGGGGATGAGGACCATGGAAGACAGAGCCATGAGCCAGCCCACGCCCTGGCCCCACTTGGGGAAAACATAGCTTCCCATGGTGAGCGGCGTCATCTGCACAGCGCTGAAAATGAACACACCCTGGAGAACGGGGAAGGGAAAGTCAGTTACCCAGACTGGACGACCCAGTTCCCTCCCTGGACTGGGCAGCCAATAGGCCCACTGTCCTCCACCCCTAACCCGAGGCTGACACTCACAAGGGCCCGGCATCTTGGGAATCCTGCACCCAAGGCCACTGCTAGTACACAAAGTGCCCTTGTGCATGATAGAAAAAGGCACTTCCTCTGGGAAGTCCGAGAGCAAAAGTGCCTTCTCCATAGGAACCCATAGAAAAGGACACCCCTCTTCAATATGAAGAAGCTACCCTTTCCGGAAGGACCAATAGCAAAAGATGCTTCCTCTGGGAAGACCAATAGAAAACGGTGCTTCCTCGGGAAGACCGAAAGAAAAACACATCCCTTTCTCCAAGTTAACCAGCTTGGCAAGCAGAACAAGGGTGGATGTCAGCACCCCCATCCGCCATTGGCTGGGTGCCCTTGTGTAGGACACAACATATGCAGTGGACCCCACACCGAGGACCTGGGGCACCCCCTTCCCAGTCCTGCTCATGCCTCAGCTTCCTCTTTCGGGAAGGAATGGGAGACACTGGGAACGAGGCCTCCCGGGATGAACAGTGTGGACTTCAGAATCAGGCCGACCGGGTTTGAAGGCAGCACTGATATGCGGGCTGATGCTGGCCGGTGAGCCCTGGGTCCCTCAGCAGGCAAGTGGGCAATAAAATCTAATTTGCTGAGGTTTGTGAGGATGAGGTAATGTGTCTGCAGGGTACAGAACAGATGCTAAGCTGATGGCAGGGTAGTATTATTAGGAAACAGGGGTTGGGGGCCTCTTCCATCTGCCTTTGCCTCCAGAAGTTTCTCTCTGGACCTGGGTTGCCCCAGGGCCTAGTATGTTCTCATCCTAACAGGGCTCGTCAAGCCTTGTTCTTACCGCCACAATGATTGGGGTGAAGAAGGACCAGCAGAGTTTCCACCAGATGCAAGGCCTGGAGCCAACCATCTCTTGGATGTTGTCATAGAATCGGTTGACACCTGTGACATTTGGAACAAAAGCAGGCAGGATGGATGAGCTGTGAGCACTACAGGCTAAACTCAATCTGTCCCAGTATGACCACAGGCAAGTCACCTAACCTCTCTGAGCCCCCGTTTCCTCACCTGTAACGTGGGCGAATGCTGTGGTGGGGGGGGGGGGCTCCTTGTTCTCTAAGTGTTCCATAACGAAATCCCCCCACAGCAAGTGTGGGAAAGCAAGTTACTTCATGTGAACATATCTACCGACAATCAGATATAAACCGTGTCCCCACCACTCTTATCTCCCTCCCCGGCAGCATCTCCCCCAGCCATTCCTCCAAAGCCTGGCTGGGCAGAGGGCATTTTCCCTGAGGATCCGATGCTGTCAGCAACGGGTGACAGATCGCAAAGAACTGCCAATCTTACAAAAACCCACAGATGTCATGAAGTTCGTGAGTGGTGCTGGGCACTGCTCCAGTTATAAGCAAAGTCATGGGCGGCACTAGACCAGTTGGAGTTGAGGAAAGGAAAACGAGGAGGAAAGTGAGGGGGCAAAGAAGATACACGATGGTTAGCCAGGACGAACAGGGACCCTGGAGGACATTTCTTTCAAACACGTCACCTTGTTGGGATAATCAAAATGTGGGGAAGGACATCCTTTGACGCATACGTCACTGCCGCCTAAGTCTGGAAACTGAGGCCACTACATAAATAGATGAAATCATTGTTCCCTTCATGCTTTCCTCGAAGATAGTGCAGACTTTTAATCACAGCCCAGCTTTAAAAAATAATTTAACTTCAGATTTTTTTTTTTTTAGTTTGGGTTTCCCTTTTCTAAATAAAATCTCAAACAAACCATTTATCTCAAAGTTTAGGAAGAAATTTTGGTTCCCATCTTATTTTTATATTTATATATGTATGTATGTATGTATGCATGTTTGGTTCCTGTTTTAAATGAGTTTAAACTGTTCTTCTTATGGCATCTTCTAAACCTGGGACCTCCTGTGCTAACATCCTTGAATGGTTGTGAGGACTAACTTAATGGATGCAAAGGGCCTGGTGCTCAAGTTGTATCGGTTGAATGATGATTAAAGAAAGGAGTGAGTGAATGAATGAATGAATGAATGAATGAATGAAGGAGGAGAGGTTGATGCTCACCGTAAAACCAGGAAATGGAGACACATTCAAAGAACACGAGGAACAGCAGGCTCATGCCACTGGCAGAGTAGTAATCAAAAAGCTTGAAGACATAAATGCCCCCCTGCAGGAGGAAAAGCGGTGAGAGTGAGGCCACTTCCTCCAGTGTCCAGGGCAGTCAGTTCACAGTTCACAGACTGGGCTTCGCAGTGTGACATGGTGGGGGTTAGGCTACACTGCACCAAGAAGACTTGTGGGTAGATCTGAGGAAGCACTGAGGGCATTGTGACCCTGACAGGATGTGTGTTGACTCTATGGGGATTGGGAAGAAAATGTCTGGGGCGGGGGTTGGGGGGGGTGGAGGGAAATGCCCCATTTCCAGTGAGGCTGGAGGGCAGAAAGAGGAGCTGGCCACCACAGCCATCTGTCTACAATGCTAAATCACTCACGGCCCTCCCCTGATTAAAACCATACATGGGTCAAATAAGACAATGACATAACATATCACTAAGTAGAGAGATAGAAAATCAAAGTCCTGCACCCCCCACTTACCCCTCACTCCCTCTAACCCACCACACTGGCCTTCCTTCTGTTTCTCAAGCTCATCAAACCTATTCTCACCTCAGGACCTTTGCACCGGCTGTGTTTTCTTCCCGTAGCTAGATCTTCCCCTGCCTGGCTCTTCCTCACCATCTGAGTCTCAGTTCAACTATCACTTCTTCAGAGGGACCTCCCCTTACTACGCTGTCTGAGGTAGCATCCCTGCTGGTCATTCTCTGTCCCACTATTCTCTTTTCCTTGTGGCATTTAATGATCTAATTTGTATGTAAGTCTTGTCCGCCAGGTTAACTTGTCATGGTAACTGCTGAAATCTCCAGTGTCATGCCAGACCCATAGGAGATGTTCAGCAACTAGGAAGGAATGAATGAACAGTCACTCTGAGTCTGAACTGTATTTAGGTCAGGGAGGTTTTGTGGATCATAAATCAGATCCGTAGGGCTGAGCTCATGGCTTCAGGGTCATTTATATTTATTGTACAATTCATCAGTCATATGTCTGTCTTCTGAGTAGGCTGGGAAGGCCTTGAATGCAAAGAACATTGCTCATTAATATCGACAGAAAAGGAAAAGTGAAAATGAGAGGAGGGGCAGTGTCACCTTCAAAGGCCCTACTCCACTACTCCACCCTGACTCTCCACTTAACTTTTGTGAGTCTTTCAAAACTCAGCCCTCATATCCCTCCTCTAGGAAGCAGTCCCTGGTGCCCCAGGCCTCGTTAGGGGCTGTATTCTCTAGCTCGGTCCTATCATTTCTAGCTCAGTATCTGTGTCTCCCACCAGCCCAGGGGCCCCTCGAAGGCAGGCAGCCCATCGGATTCCTTGTCATGTGTGCCAGGCAAGGCACGAAGGTGGTGCTCAGTGAACGGGTGGGAGGAGGATAAGACAAGGCTGGGGTGAAGAGAGCCTAGGGGTGGCCCGGGGCAGGCAGCTCAGGGCCAGGTGCTGACGGCGCTCACCTGGGTGATGTTAGAGAGGCCAATCAGGTAGGAGACGACACAGACGGCAGCAATGAAGAGCTCCCTGCGGTTGCGGAGGAGCCTGGGGTACTCGTCCACCAGGGCTGTGATGAAGCCTTCCACTGTGCAGAACTTCAGGGGGGAACGCGGATCAGCCACCCACAGCAGATCCCAGCCCCCACCCACACGACGCCTGATTCTCTGGGGGAAGACCAGAGAGCCCGGCCACACTGGACAGCAGGGTCAGGACAGCCCCAGGATAGAGGCTGATCCGCCTCTGCCTCCTGCTGTGATCTCAGGAGGGTCCCTTCCCTCTGGGCATCTGTCCCCATCTGGAAAATGGGGAAGGAGGCTGAGCTGTTCCCTGAAGTTGCATGAGGCAGAACATTCTAGGGTCTGAATCTCTTGACCATCTTCCCTGGGGCCTAATGCAGTAGCGTCCTCTCCCTGCTTGCTCCTGGATGGCTGAGGCTGGGTGGGGGCTCCTCAGGTGCCGGAAGGACGTGCTTACCTGGCTGTCAATGCCCAACATCAGCAGCATGGAGAAGAAGAGGATGGCCCAAAGGGGAGAGATGGGCAGCTGGGTCACTGCCTCCGGGTACGCCAGGAACGCCAGCCCAGGGCCTGTGCGGGGAAGAGCCAAAGGAGAAAGAGATAAAAGATACCGAGCGCCTACAGCATACCCAGCACACACCCATTTTCTAGGCTTTAATTCATTTCATCTTTGGAGTGAGTATAGTCTGTCCCTTTTTCTACATGAGGAAACAATGTGTGTAGCGGGCGAGGCTACAGGGTTGAGTCCAGAGGCAAGAGGACCAGTGAGATGAGATGACGGACTGTGGTAGCCTGGCCAGCAGTGAGATTAGGCCCTTAGTGGGGAACGTTCCTTTCCACACGACCAGCCCAGTTTTCCATGACAGGGAAGGGGCATGTCATGTTACCTCCCTGAGCCCAGAGCCTCTGCCATGTACACAGCAGTCCCCCATGTTTGCTGATTTCCTGGCTGAACAGGGATAGGGAGAGTTGCCTGGGTTTTTCCTTGGACACTGGGGCATGGATGACTGTGCGGCAAGTAGAGTTGGCACAGCCCACTTGGTGAGAACATTTTTGGCACTTGGACAAATGCACTGATTTGGGTGCTTTGGGTCATGGTGGTGAACATGTCTGAGTTGGACCAAAGTTTATATCCCAGGGGGGCAAGAGTGGGTCCTCTTCCCCCAGATGTCAGAACTTTGTTCTGGAAGTGACAGTATGGCCAGGCTTTGCAATCAGCCACATCTGGACTCATCGCTAAAGTTCCACCACCTTTCTAGCTCCCTGAACTTGGGCAGGTGACCTCAGTGAGTCTCAGTTTCCTCATCTGTGAAATGGGGATAACAAGAGCATCGACCCCATAGTGCTGGGAAGATTCAGGAAAACAGTCCACATAAATGCTCAGTGTTGCCTGGCACATAGTGACTTCAATGCTAGAGAGCCAAGGTGCTGGTGATACAATGACTGCACGGCCAGCATGGTTAGCTCCTCCCTCTCCCTAAGCCCTGGCCCTCCACTGTGCAGCGCTGACCTGAGGCTGCCACATCAGCAATGGACCTTTTGGTGACATGGGCCATGAAGCCCACAATGGAGAAGATGACAAATCCTGCGAACATGCTGGTGCACGAATTGATGCAGCAGACAATGATGGAGTCCCTGAAGAGAGGGAAGGCGCAGTCAGAAGGGTGTGGCTGGCAGGAAGGTGAGCTAGTGGGCAGTGGTGGAGGTGGGTGGCTGGGAGTGGGACTACAGGGCAGGTTGGTCCACGTCCCCACACCAAGGGGAGGGGGTGAACCAGAAGGGGCCAGAAGAGATTGGCTCTGAAGCGGGTTGACTGGAGAAAGGCCAGGGGGCGTGACAGGGAGGGGCGTGGCCGCCGTGGGGCGTGGCTGGGAACGAAGGGACTCCTGGGCTCTCCCACCTATAGACATTGTTGTGGAAAGAGTTGTAGCTCCCGAGAGCAATCAAGGATCCCAGGCCCAGCCCGTAGGAGAAGAATATCTGGGTAGCCGCATCCAGCCACACCTAGAGATAGAATGATCAAAAAACAGCCAAAATTATCATCAGAGCCACAGCGCCTCAGGGTCTTCCACATGTGCAAATCAGCTCTACCAGGGGACAATCCCAGTTTACATAGGAAGGTCAGAGAGGTGTGTTAACTTATCCTAAGGCAGTTAAACGGTGGCTCAGGACTCAGGTGTGCTGTTAACCTAGCCGGTGCCCTCTAGGACCGGAGTCCAGGAGCGCCGCTCACCTCGGAGTCCGACAGCTTGCGGAAATTGGGCGTGATGTAGAAGAGGATGCCCTCCCTGGCACCGGGCAGCGTCACTCCTCGGAAGAACAGGATGATGAGCATGATGTAGGGGTACGTGGCTGAGAAGTAGACGACCTGGGAGGAAAGTGGGTGAGGCGGTCACGCTCCCTTCAGCGGACCCATGCTTCCCCCTTCCCTACTTCACCGACATTTGTACCTGTTGTGGTTCTGGGTTTGGTTCCAGCCTCCAAGAAGCCTTTCTGGATTTCTAACCTGCTCTGCTTGGCCACTTTTCTGCAGCCTCTCCTTAGAGTCTGAGCTAACCAGCTCAGCCCCTAGTTTTTCCCTGTCCCTACCCCTCCTATTTTTTGATTTCTGTTTAAATTGTTCAAGTAATACATGTGGTGAAAAGAAATTTTTAAAGCATTACATAACACAGACATACACACAAAATTCCTTTAAACAGCCCCTAGAATGTAAGTTACATGAGGGACAGGGCTTGTCTTACTCACTTCTGTTTTCCCAGTGCTCAGAACAATCAATGGTATACAGTAGACACTCAATAAATGCCTGACAAATACATAAATGCACGAATGTTAACATTTTTCTGTTCCTCTTTTGAGACTTTCTTTTGCATACACAATCACATTTTCTTACAAAATGAGGCTCAAATTATGTACTTGCCTTCTCATTTAAAGTTCAAAAACACACAGTATATACAGCTTTGTTTCTTGTTTTGTATACTAAAGATTATTTTGTTGTCCCATTACAATGTGATTTTTAATTATACAAAATAGTCCCTCAGGAGGTTCCACCATCCTTTTTAAAGTTTCCCCTACTGTTATCCATTGAGGTTACTTCCAATTCTATGTGAATCTCAATGATAATACTACGTTGGTCACCCCTGTATATAAAACTTTGTCTATAAAAGTAGACAAATTATACTAAAAAATCACTACAAATTACACTAAAAAATTATACTAGTCTTGGGAAAAATTTCTAGAAGTGGAATTACTGAGAAAAAATGAATAAGCGTCTCAAAGGCTTTTAATCCATATTGCCTAATTATCTTCCCGAAATTGAATTTTGTCCAGCATTACAGAGGGTGCCTTTCCTTCAAAGATGCCAGCACTGAGAATAATCATCTTAAAAATTATTTTTTGCCAAATTGATAATCAAAAGACTGAGATCATTGTCTGAAATTGCATTTCTTTGCTCACTAGTGTGAAAGAGCAATTTTCAAGTTCAATGACCTTTGTATCTCTGAGTCATGCTCAGCATAAATTGTTCTCTGGGTTAGTTTCATCTCCCTGACTTGACTCTGAGATTCTTCAGGGTTAGAAAGGCAGCCATGATCCCATAGAAAAACCACTGTACTTGGAATTATTTAGTAAAAAGGGAGTCAAAACCCTCTGTGTCACCTAAAACTGTGTGACATTAGGTCAATTTCTTATCCTCCCTGAGCCTAGCGTTTTCTTGTCTGGAAAATGCATAAAATCAATCTTGCTACTCAGAAAGCTTGTTTGCAGGAGAATATACACCATGCTTAATATATGTTGTCCAGGTCTCTCATTTCAATGTGCCTTCCATGTTTAGAACTAGGTACACAGTAGGTGCTTAGTAAAAGCTTATGGATGGATTGGTTGACTCACTCAAAAGATGCAGTGAGAGAGGCTTTACTCTCTGTCCCCAAGAAGTAGTTAGTCTCCTCATATAGCAGGAACTCTAGATACCACCTCAAAATGATTATCATTGATATATTATATCTCATGTATTGAGTACCTACTATGTGCTAGGCATATGCTATACACTCTGCATAGATTATCCCCCTCAGTCTTTGTGACAACCCTGTAAGGTACTATTATTGTGACCACTTAACAGATAAAGAGACTAAGGCTTAGAGAAGTGAAGTTACTTGCTCAAGAGCACACAGCTAGGAACCAGGGGATTGAGATTCAAACTTAGCTATCTCTTCCGAAGACCTTTGGTCCTACATTCTTCTGCTTCCTAAAATTGTGCCAGGAGACACCTGTGCCCTCCTTCTGCCTGCCTAGCCTAGGGAGATAGCAAAGCTGTTTGACACCAGCCTCGAGTCTGAGAATCTGTTGGGTCAAAGGTCCCATCAGACTGAATGAAATAGGGCAGCTTTTCATCATCTGTGCCCATGCCCAAGTGTGGAATTCATTAAGGTTATGTTTTGCTAGTTCAGCTTCTTAGGTAGTCTGGACCTCTTTGTCTCCAATCTTATTCAGCTCAAATTCATTCTCCCCTTTACTTGCTCAAACCTCAGATGACACATTTGCCCTGAGTCCTTTAGGCCAAGGCCAGTGAGAGACTTGGCCACCTTCTGTCCCCAGACTCATGAGATGGGGCTTAAAGGGGGAAAGAAGTACAGGTGAGGCCAGTTTCACTCCCCCGAGTTTGATCAGCAAGCTTGTTGGATGTCTCCAGGCTGGACACCCCAGCTTGGCTTGGCTCTGCCCTTGCCAGTAATAAAAACAAAAATAGTAACTCCCCTTGCTAGCTGCTGAGTGATTTACAAAATCACTGTCTCATTTGATTTGCAAAACAAATCAATGGAGAAGCATAGATATTGGCCCCATTTTAGAGAAGGAAACTGAGTTTCAGAGAGGTGAAGTGACTTGATGGAGGTAACACAGCCAAATTAATGGCTGAGTTGGGATCTGCATTCAGGACTGTTTGAATACAAGGCCTGAATATTGAACTATTAATCAATTCATCTCTGTTGCTCCTCAAAGGCTGGGATGTGGAATGTTCACCTTGGGACCCCCCACAGACCTGAAACAAGGCATGGAACAGAGTAGATACTCAGGGACAGTTTGTTCAATGGTCCATGAGCAACAACTAGCCTGTTTTTTGGTTGCTCTGCCAGGCTCTGGGGAATTGTAAGAGACTTACCATGAACCTGGCACTGTGTTAAGGGCATGACTTGCATTATTCCCTTTATTCCTCACACCTGCCCGAAAGTTAGGTACTGTTATCCCCATTTTACAGGAAAGAAAACTGAGGCACAGAGAGATGATGGGTTCCTGGGAGGTACAGATTTCTGGTCCAGGGCAGAGATCCTTTTGTAGATCCATCCCCCTCCGGTTCCCACTGTGTACACCTCTTACCTTTCCAGTCCAGCCAACACCCTTCCAGATACAGAAATACACAAGAATCCAGGCGATGGCCAGGGTGATGGCCAGAGGCCAGCGGATCTGACCTGGCTTATCTAGCCCATCTGTCATCTGATGCATGTTGCGCCTGGTGGAACAGTGGAGGGAGAAGAAAGTCATGTGGGGCTGGCAGGGGCTGGAGGGGGGAAAGGGCGTGGACATGGGCAATATCCTCCATCGTGATCGTGCTGACATCTGTGGTCACTGAGATCCAGAGCGGGGTGGGTCTGTGGGGCCCATTATACTGATGGGGAGAAAGTGCTGACTTGCCAGTGCCGTAGGTCAGCCACCACTGTTCCCCGGGACAGCTCAGCAGCCTCCTTGCAGGACCCCTGCCTCGATTTTCACTCTGCCCCCATGCCAGGCCCAGGGATCCCTCTAAACTGCAAGTCTGGTCATGTCACTCCTCTGCTTCAAATTCTGCAGTGAACACTATTGTTCTCAGAATGAAGCCCAAACTCTCCAGGTGCAAAGCCTTCATGAGCTGGCCCCTGCTTGTCTCTCTGGTCTCAGTTCCTCCACCTCTCACAAGACTGGACAATGTGTCATTCCCGCACTCCAGCCTTGCTTCCTCCCTCTCGCCTGCCTCCAAGGCTTCACGCATACTCTTCCTTCTGCTAACACCTGTCTTCCCCACACTGTTTTTCATCCTTAGAAGCCACTCCTCACCTAGGTTGGTCCAGGCACCTCCTTGGGGCCCCCACAGCTACCTGCATGCCTCTCCTCTCAGCACTGGTCCCCTGTTGCTGCCTCTGCCTGTTTGCTTATTTATGTCTCCCACCAGACTGGCATGTAGGTGCTCAAGAAATGTTTACTGAATAAATAGTTGAATAAAAAGCCTGGACACATGTGAGACCACTGTATGTGGGAGATGCCCGAAAGCAGAACCAGCTGGAGTAGCATTTGATTGACATCTGTAAGGAAGGACACAGTTTAGCCAAGGACGGTTTAGCACATAGAGATTGGCATCACCTGTTCTGACACCTCCTGACAATGGCTTCTCCTGGCAGCGTATCTAAAGTGCAGTAGAACTTTCCAGGTTGCTCTCAGACCCTTTCAAGCTGCCAAGCATGCATGCTTCCTCCATGCCAAAGAGATTTGGGCCCCAGGACCTCATTTGGGAAAATGACTGCCCCCGACACACATCCACATCTTCCATGATGTGCTCCCCTGAAGCATGGCCTTCTCTATCGACTGCGTGTGTGTGTGTGTGTGTGTGTGTGTGTGTCTTTATTCCAAGTGACTCCGGGTTTCCAAGTAGACTGGACTGGTTTTCAGGATGAATTGGGATTTTACTGGCCTCTCCTGGTGATTCTTCTCCACTTTTGATGGGTATTCCCCTCCACTGGCCACTGTCCAACCTCCTCTACCCTGCTCCGTGCCCTGGAGGCTGCCTGCTATGGCTGCACCACCGGCTCCCTGCCCTCCAGCTTCTGCTGGGTTTGACCTATGGCAGGAGGTATTCTCCCCGCTGGCTGTGCCTTTGTCTGCAGTTAGCTTTCTCTACTGAAGGTCATAGTGCATGTCTCGTGGCCCCTTCCAGGGTCCAGTTCCTTCTGGGGGAGGAAGGGGCTTCACCCTCTCTGTGGTTCCCTTAGGCCCACCCACATCTCCACAAGTAGTCCATCCGCCTTTTGAGGGTACCTCTGTACGTGCTGGCCCTGGCTAGTAAGCCCCCCACCAGGGATGGCCCCACACTCACTCCCAGAACTCCACCACGGCACTGGTCAAGTTGGTGGTGTTCATGATGCTGTAGTTGGAGAAGCAGCGGTCGGTGTTCCAGGGGTTGTCACACTGTTTCCACGGCAGCGTCTGCAAAGACACAGTGGCACAGACAAACCCCGTTGAGCCCCCTGCGGCTGGCAACAGTGGTCCCAACACACCCTGTCTACCCTCACCATAACCTGAGCCTCCTGAGACATTATTTCACCTCCCCTTCCCGAAAGATCTCGGAAGCAGGGCATGCTATGAGCCCCATTTTAGAGACCAGAGAGGGGTAGCAACTTGCTCAAGGTCACACAGCTCCAGTGTCACACAGCTCAGATTTGAACCTCTAACTTTTCAGTCTGATCTGTAGTCAGATGCATTATCTATTACGCCAATGGCACACAGCTAACTTTTCACTCTGAAAATCAGCTTTCCAAGCTGCCTCTTTAAGGCTTTATGTGTCCATCCTGGGGCTACATCCCAGCTACTCAACCTTGGGCAAGAGACCTCACCCATTTGACCCCATGCACACCGATGCTAGCAGTGAACACTTACAGTGCTTGTTCTTTGCCGGGCACAGATCTAAGCACTTTACACACATTTACTCCTGAATCCTCACAACTCCTAAGGGATAGGTTTCCCTTTTACCATCATTTTTATAAATGAGGGCACTGAGGCTCAGAAAAGTGAAGTCTCCTTCCCAAAGTCCCCACACCTGGTATATACCAATAGGGTCAGGGTTTGAACCCAGGTCCACGTGAAATGGGCTACCCACACCCACCTTAGAGGGGTGTCATGAGGATTAGATGTTAGCCCACACAAAGTGCCTGGCTCGGAGCCGGGGCTCAGGTCACAGTGCTATCATTGTGGGGAGACAGGGCTGCTGAAGACCATGCCCCCAGCCTGAGGAATGGCCCTGCCAGCAGAATGGTGGTCCCAGTGGATGCAGGGTGGGCTCTGGGTCGGGCGCTTTGTGAGGGGTGGTCGGAGGAGCCACTCACCATGGTGAAGGAGTTGTACAGGTAGTAGATGGCCCAGGAGATGATGACGATGTAGTAGATATTCAGCCAGAAGGACAACACAGCAGCGGCAAGACCCACCCCTGGGAGAGGACACACCATCATGACATTCATTTAATAACGATAACCGCCCGGTGTGTGTCGCTGTTATCATTTCCCACATCTACAGTCTCACCCGGCCTTGGAGAGAGGCAGGACCTTGGCTACAGTCACATGCCTCTGGCAAGTGAGGGAGCCAGGCCTTGTGTCTGCTATAGGCACGCGCGCGCGCTTAGGCTGACCACCAGTGGGGCTGGGACTGGGCTTGCCAGGCAAGCGTGATTCCCCACCCACGTGTCCACTTGAGTGTCTGTCGGCATTGCTCAAGGAAGCAAAGAAAGTCACACCCAACCCTTGCCAGGGAGATGAGCTCACAGAACAGGGCGGGCTGATGTGAGCGTGGGAGCCTCTGGATTGGGTCCTTCTCCCCACCTCCACCGCCGTAGGTTTTGGCTGTATCACTATCTGTCATCTGGGCCCTTGTAATGGCTCCACTTTGCTCAGACGTGGTCCAGAGGGCCGGGGTGCTAGGGAGGCCCTGGCTTCACCACCGTCCGATGGGCAGGATCACCACCACGACGCACAGCCCCACTCTGCAGACTTACCCTTGAACATAGGCGCCAGCTTCCACACCCCCAGGCCCCCGATGGATGTGTACTGGCCTAGGGAGCACTCCAGCAGGAAGAGCGGGACCCCCGCAAAGATGAGTGTCAGGAAGTACGGGATCAGGAAAGCTCCTGCAAGTGGAGAAGAGAGATGCTTGTGGCCCCAAAGCTTTGGAGAAACCCTGGTCAGACAAACCAGCATGGCAGGGCACTCTGGGGTCCCAGCCACAATTCCCATACACTCTGCCTCAAAAGCAGCACCCACAGCCACAGTGAGGCCCAAGGATGTCCTATGCTGAAAACACACCCCGTACACTTTGCAAATGAACTTTTTGATGTCATTGACAGAGGACAATCGCCCTTTGGGAAACACTTTGGTAAAAGGACAAGAAACAGGAAGTGGGGCCTGACACTCCCTTTGGAGTTTTTAGAGGACCCATTCCCCTAAGGTTGCCCCAGAAAACGTCTAAGGGACATTTTCTGTGGGGTCCAGGCCCAGCTGATAGGTGGCCAGGCCAGCACCTACCGCCTCCGTTCTTTCCGCAGAGGTAGGGGAATCTCCAGACGTTGCCCAGGCCGATGGCATAGCCCACACAGGACATGAGGAAGTCAAAGCGGCCCTTCCACGTGTCCCGGTCTGGAAGGTCCGCTGCCTTCTTCTGCACCTTGACCACCAGGGTTTTGGGCTTGTCATTGGCCACGGGGACCTCGCTGACCTCCGTGGAGATCTGCCCATCAGCCACCTTGCTGCCATTGGTTGCCATGTCTCGGAGTTTGGACACAGGGGTCCTGGCAGATGGACGTGCGGTGTCGGCCCCGGTCCACGTGGACAGCAGTTTTGCGGCTCAAGGTCACCCTAGAACAGAGGGCTGGGGTGACAGGCAATGAGAAGAGCAAGATTCTGGAGTCTCCCCAAAATAACAAAAAATAACCCACAAGAAAATTAAGGGCCCAAGAAAGCTCTCCCATAAACCGTCTTCCTCCTGCCAGCCCCTGCTCCCAGAGGAAGGGACGTAGGTGCCTTTTGTTTCCCAAGACAACATGTGAGGATGTGGTCTGTTGTCTCCTGGACTAGCTCCAACTCTGGCCATCTGTGTCATGTGCCCTCCATTACGTATTCTGCTCAGAGGAGAAACACGAGGTGACCAAATTTCCAAAGAGAAATATTAAGTGCTCTTCATCTTTGCCTCTATGGATTCAATCAGATTTTCATTCCCTGACACCATAAAAGCCATGGCAGGATAAGCTATGGCAGATTTGAAGGTGTCCTGGCTGCAGGTGATGGGTGGAAGTGGTATATGAGCACAGACTGACTCTGACCTCTTTACCCCTATCAAGCTGTGAGACTTTGAGTAAAATTCTTAACCTCTCTGGGCGCCACTTGCCCTATCATTTTAAATTGAGGATGATAATAGTACGTCCCTCATCAGGTTGTCATTTTTCACTTATTCAGTGAGGCACCGTCTACCTGGCAAATGGTGAGGACTTGTTGCTATTTCATCAGCAGTTCCCATGCCCGGCTGTTTTCCCAAGTCATTTGGGAAGCTCTATAACAAGGGTGTGCAAACTTTTTTCAACGGTTTTCACCTAGGGCCGTATGCGGTAAAATACACAAACAGCCGGGCCACTCTCTAGAGGTGAAGGACGGATTGCCTCACCTGGTTTAAGTAAACTAAATATATTTTTGGAATTTGCTGCGGGCCAATTAACAATGGATTGCGAGCTGCAGTTGGCCCGCGGGCCGCAGTTTGGACACCCCTGTTCTATAAAGACACACTCTCAGGTCCCACCCCAGATGTACCACATCAGAATCTCCAGATGAGCCCCAAATTTATACTTTTAACAAATTCCTGAAAGGAGATTATTATGCCGGGAGCCCAGCCCCAGCCCTCAGGTGAGGAAGGACCACTGGTTTATACGACCTCTCTGACCCTTGGTCACCCCAGATATTCTACCTATACTGCCCCTTTCTCACCTCTAGTTCCAGAGGCAGTGAGGGGTAGAGAACAGTGTGTGACCCGGGACTCAGTCCAGTCCTGGGTTCAAATCTCCAGTCTGCCTTTTACCAGCGGAATGACCTAAAGTACTATCTTTGATTGCTCTAGCCTCAGTTTCCTTATCTATAAAATGGGGTTAATGCTACCTGGCTTGTAGAATTGTGGCAAAAATGAGCATTAATGGTTGTAAGAGTGCTTTTCACCTGACCATTTTAGAAAGAGAACTCCATCAATGGTTATGATTTTGGTTGTTGATGTTACCTGATGATTTTTTGTGGTGGGTCACCTCCAGAGCAGCCCTCTCTGCAATCCCTGGGTGACAGCCTACAAAGCAGAGGAAAAGAGGGACGGTGAACTGGCAGGTAGCGCTGATGGGCAGCCCTGGGCAGAGAGCAGCAGGCGTGCGGGAAGCCTACTAGCATCTGAGCTGTATGTGAGTCCCCTTGGAGCCACCCAGCTGGGGTGACCTCAGCAAGTCTATGAAGCGTGGCTGGCCCATGGAGTGCTGGGAACATGCAGGAGTGGGGCCCCGCTGCCCTCGGGACAGCTGTGGGGGTACGCATGGGGGCACCATGAGGAAGACGTTCCATAATTTTATCAGCAGGAAAAGATAAATCACAGAGGGACTGCATCTCCTCAGAGCCTCACTGGGAGCCAGGGAACGCAGCTGATATTTTTCTGCGTCCTCTATCCAACCTTGCAGTAATTGTGAAAGACCATGTAAGAATATAGGAGAGAGCCCCTTGTTTTGTGGGGTGAGAAAAGCAGGTGTCAAAACAGTTTATTTGGTATGATCCTATTTTGCCTCATCCCCAAATCTATTAAAAAAAAATACTGAAGGATAAACCTTAATATGTTACCAGTGATTAGTGTATACATGATTTTTTTTTCTCTTTTCTGGATTTTAAGAATTACTTTGAAATTTCTATACAAATTTATAAATTTCTAAACTTCTACAAAAAATTTAAATTAATAACGGAATAAACTCACGGAACCCTCAGAGCAAACAGGAACGTGTGAAGCACTGGTCTGTGTCTCTCAGAGCTGAGTCAAAACAATGTGTGGCCTCTGCCCCACATGGCGTCCTCCCCTCAGCTCTGCCCTGCTGGGGAGGCCCAGGTTTGCTGGGCACTCACCTTCTCGCCCCTCGCATACAGTCCCCATTACCAAACACCGCTGCCTCTTTCTAGAGTTCATGGAAGATCAGACAACCTTTGGACAATCCAAACTCTACTGCCAACTCTGCTTCTTGTTCTCAAGGATGACCCACAGTTTGTCTCGATGCCCATCTAGATCCTGGCCTGAGTGTGGCACTGTCAGAAGCATCTCTGGACTCATCTAAGGTGACCGCCTCACATGGTCAGGAATGGCAGGAGGTGGGAGGCAGGCGGTTCTATGGTCTACCATGGAGTCTTGGAATATGCAAGGGAAAGAGCAGCCTCAGAAAAGTGGGGGAGACTAAAATGGACTCCCTTTGGGGGGAACCAGCCATTATCTGTGAAAACTGTCCCCATGATCTACCCTTGTGTGCTCCAGCCGCCGTATTTGTTTAAAATGATCCAGTCACCTTGGACCACAGCTGATCACCTGACCCTGTCTAGCCAATTAAACCTCCTTCCCTGGCAATTTGGCACTGGGCAGAGAAAGAAGGCCAGTCTCTCCAGCAACTTGTTCCCACTGAGGCAGCCTGCTTCTGACCACCTTGCACTCGTAGCAGCAAAGAGAGTTGGTCTGCTGAGGAAGAAGGAAAGCAGAGATCAAAAGATGGAGAGAGAGTCTTCAAGGTATTCTACTTTGTGATTCCAGGCTTTCTTAAGACTGGCTACATTCCTGCTGTTAAGAGTTTACAAAGCCATCCCACAGTCATAAAATAAGTTCCCCATTTTTGCTTACGTTGGCTAAGGGATTCCTGCTACAATCTTGAATCTCTGTGCACACCCTGCCACCACTTGACCAAGTTCTCAGTAATGTCTGTGGGAACAACTTCTGGTCTCCACTCTGGATTTACTTGTTGACTATCAGGGAGACTCAAACCAAACTCCAGAACCTACAGGTTTTTCAAACTGGTGCTGTGCACTGGGCCTCAGCTTCACGCCATTCAGGTTTTTCTGACACTTACTAATGCTGGGTGAGTTCCTTTCCCGATTTGATCCTCATCTGTAAAATGGGGCGATCATAACACTTCTCTCATAAGGTTGTGGTGACGATTAAATGCGATCATGCATGTAAAGCGTGTGAAAGAATGCCTGGCTCAGTGAGGGCTTAGGAATCTCTGCCATTATCATCATTGTGATTGTTACCATCTGTGTATGGATCGTGGCTCTTAATCTGGAATTCACAGCTTCCCAGAGGCTCTGATAGCAATGATTAGTGATGATGATGATGATGATAACAGCTAACATTTACTGAGGGTTCATTATTCAGGCCCTCCAGTGTCTTTCAGCATTTTCAAAATCCCCGTGCAGATCGTCCCTTTAGTTGCCATTGGGAATACTAGCTGATATAAACATCAAGTCCTTTGATTTGGCTCTTTTTATACCAATTCAGAATGGTCTAGCTGATCACTCTGGGCCTGACAGAAGCCGGGAGTGGCACATTTGCATGTTTAGTTAATAATAAAAAAGGATCATTCTGTAATAAAGTCTGGTAAGAAAAAAAAAATCCCAAACGTCTAGTAGATGGGAGGAAAAGGATCAAGGGACCCCTATTGGTGAAGAGGCCTGGGACCCAGTGCTTACATAGATTGCATCCAGAAGTTGCCTCGCTCACTCACTCTAGGGGAATAGCTGCGTGGGAATTTTAATGCCTGACACCAGCTCGTTAACCTGTCGCTCCCCTCTCTCATGAAAAACAGCATTTGGAAAGCCTAGGCACGAGCAAGTTCACGGCAAGGGAACCCGACTGTCTTTTTAGAAAATTAATGATTTCTGAAGCAGAACTAATCTTTTACCATCGTTACCTCCTCTTTTCTGAAACAGGCTCCTGTGCTTTGGGGAGCAGGGTCCACTCAGAGTTGGAAGACGGCTCTATGGATCTGCTGCAGGAAGACAACACACCTCCCTGCCTTGAGTGCCAGTCTGTGGCTCATTTTTACCTGCTGCCAGAGTGGGTGGAAGGAAAGCCTCTTACGATCTCATGATTTGGGGTATTTTTTTCAAGGTCTTTTTCTAGAATCTTCCAGTTCTTCCTCACCAGGTAAGAATATTCTGCAGAGCAAGAACCTGGCTCCACAGTTTTCTAGGTCTTTAATATGTCACCATTAACTGAATTCCACCACAGTAACATTCAAAAGGGTACTGTGATGTGAGGTCACAAGTGACAAATCCTCTGTATTCACTCACCTACCCACTTACTCCACTCATTCAAGAAGTATTTACTGGGGGCCGGCCCAGTGGCTCTGGTAGTTAGAGCTCCATGCTCCTAACTCCGAAGGCTGCCGGTTCGATTCCCACATGGGCCAGTGGGCTCTCAACCACAAGGTTGCCAGTTCAATTCCTCGACTCCTGCAAGGGATGGTGGGCAGCGCCCCCTGCAACTAAAATTGAACACTGCACCGTGAACTGAGCTGCTGCAGAGCTCCCGAATGGCTCAGTTGCACCCCCTGCAACTAGAAACGGCAACTGGATCTGGAGCTGAGCTGCGCCCTCCATAACTAAGACTGAAAGGACAACTTGAAGCTGAATGGCACCCTCCACAACTAAGATTGAAAGGACAACAACTTGACTTGGAAAAAAGTCCTGGAAGTACACACTGTTCCCCAATAAAGTCCTGTTCCCCTTCCCCAATAAAATCTTAAAAAAAAAAAAAAAAGAAGTATTTACTGAGCACATGCTATGTGCTGGAATGGCAATGGAACCATTGTTTCAAGCATTTTGTATTCTGAACTACACCCTAGTCACCAGAGTTTGAATCAGTGAATTAACAGGGGCCAGCAGAAACATTCAATGTTGTAAATACTGAACTGAAGGCCTAATGTGTATATGGAGCTGGGCTGGACACTCAGGTTGCAAGGATTAATAAGGTCCATGACCTTGACAAGGTCATAGCCTAGAAGGAGAAATATCTCTGCCTATAGCTAATCATAATACCCTGTGGTAAGAGCTGTATGAATAAGATGCTGTAGGCCTAGAAGAAATGAGTTAATTCAACCAGAGAAGGTAGCCTAGATGAGGGGGCATTGGAGCTGGGTCTTCAAGGTTGAATAGGTGTTCGTCAGGCTCAAAAAGAGGGAAGGGCATCCCAAGTGGAAGGAAATGCATGAACACAAGTAGGGAGGTTTGAAGCTAGGAAGATCAGTTTGTGAAGGGCCTTGAAAGCCTGGCTAAGGAACTCACAGACCAATTGCAGGGATGGGACAGGGGTTTTAATGAGAACAGGTTAGTATTACAGAAGACTCATTCAGAGGGGCTCTGGGAAGGAGTTAAAGGAAGAGACTCGAGGCAGGAAGGTGCTAAAAATGTTGCCCCAATGTGCTCTCTGTGACCAAGTTCTAAAGCCATCGACAAAAATGGGCCAAACCAAGCAGAAAGAATACCTCTGCCAATCCCTGAATGAGGAGATGCCTTGTAAGAAAATGTGGAGTTTGGAAGCTCTAGATCAGAATGGCAAAATGGGTCAAAATTGGCCCTTGAGCTTGTTTTATTTGACCTGAACACAATTTTTTTTTCAGTTTGAATTAGAAGCCAGAAATTTGACTCTCTGGGATACAGCATTTCAAACAGAGGGAACAGCAAGTGCAAAGGCCCCAAGGCAGGAATAAACTTGGCTTGTTTGAGAGAGCATGGAGGCCAGTGTGGCTGCAGTCCAATGTCTAATGCAGCAGGGGACAGCGCTAGTCAGAGACTGGCAGGGGCCAGATCACACAAGGTCTCAGAGACCACGGCAAGGAGTTCAGGTTTTATTCTAAATGGTATGGGAGAAACTGGAGGGGTTAAGTGGGGGTGATCTTACTTACACTTATGAGTCTCTCTCTGGTGACCCAGAAGAGGCTACAGAGCGGCAAGGGTGGACAGGGAGGCTCATGAAGAACTGAGAGCCCCGGCAAGAGATGATGGTGACTTGAGATGTGGCAACCTAGGGCAGAGGTGGTAAGGAGTGGCACTGGGGATCTGTTTTGGAGGTGGGGCCTGCCGGCCTCACCGGCAGATTGGCTGTCAGCAGCCCAGCCCTGGGCCAGATGGGGGCGGGGGAGGTAGCGTGTGGCAGCCACTTGGACAATCCCCCTCTGTCCCATTACATCAGAGGGACAAGCAGCTGCGTGGGGTGGAGACTTAGACAGAGGCCAAAAGGCCGAGGCCAAAGTCTCAGGGCTGCCATTGTCCAGGGCCAGGACTGAGCCCACAACCCACTTGGAGCGAGTGGGGCACCATGAAGAGGTGGGGAGGCAAAAGGGGAACACTGGGCCTGCGAGTAGGGCCCCCTCTCCTTCCCATTACGCTGTGCGCACTCCTGCTTTGTTTTGCTCCTGTTCTGTAATTACAGAAATTATAGAGGTTTGCTTCAGACTGCAATCACTCTACTCGCTTTTATTTCTTTCTGAAACTCTGTGGTTCAGGAAAAAAATTAATATTGGGTTTGGCTTCATTCCAAGAGGAAACACAATGCAGTTTATTCTCTGCTTTAGGGGAAAACGCGAGGCTCAATCAATTGGGCAAAGCTTTGTTGAGCATCTGTTGTGCACCAGGTCCATGCCAGCTCCTATCAAGGGAGAAGAGTCAGCATTTATTGAGCGCCTATTGTGTGCCAGACATTTTACAGGTACTATAACACCCAGTCCTCATTGTATCTCTGTCTGTCAACGGAAGGCCATTTCACCCCTCTGACAGATAAGGAAACTGAGGTTTGCTAGCCTGGGGCTATTGAAGAAGTCTCAAGTTGCTTAGTGATTCAGGCCCTTGCTACTAAAAGTGTGGTTCTCCGAGGGGCAGTATCCAGGGGCAGAATCGGCACCACCTGGGAGATTCTCAGAAATGCACAATCTTGGGCTCCACTTCAAGCCATGGAATCAAAAGGTGCATTTTAACAAGGTCCCAGTAATTCAGGCGCACGCAGCAGCTGCAGAAGCTGTAGGGTATGCGTGACCCCTGGTATTTCATGGAGCTTGGTACAAATCTCTGTGTGGCCAGGGGCTAGGTATTTCACTTGCTTACATCTGTTTCCTCACCTGTAACTATGGACCCCTCTATTTCATAGAATTGTTGTGAAACTCTGAAGCAAGAAAATACATGGAAAGAGACCAGTGAAGGCAGAGGGCCTGGACACAGGAAGTGCTCAATAAAGAGCAGATTAGAATGCCATTCAGAGATGAATGGCCGTGGAAGTGCTTTGTAATCGAAAAACCTTGCCCAAATGTGAAGACCAATTAACGGCTGACATTCAGGTGCAGGTTAGAGGGAGGCTGGAATTGTGCAAGCGGATGGCAGGTGCTGTGGGAAACCCTCGTCACACATTGCCTGATGGAGAAGGGGCAGATGGACAGGGTCCCCAAGGCCTCAAGACTTAGGCCCCAGAGGCCTGAGTCCAGTCTGGGGGTGAGAAGTCAGTCTTTGCCAGCGTGCAAGCTGCAGGCAAAACTGGAGAGCTGCAGGTCTAGGTTGGAGGCCCTCATCCTTGCAGCTTGGGGCCAGGAGTTATGCAGCCTTCTTCATGGTCCAGACTTGTTCCATGCCACACTGGTATACCTGGTCTACACTAGCGTCTACAGATGAAGGAAAAGGCCCAGAGAGGGCTGGTGGCTGGCACAAGGTCACACAGCACGCAAGGGGTATGATCTTTACAGGTCCCCACCACCCCAACTCTCAGCCCACTACAGCCACTTACTCAAGAGATGAAGGAAAGCAGCTCTGCATTGTGGTGCAAACTCCTTGGCTGCCTCAATATACCTGAGAGGTAATTTACAGACCCAGGAGCATTTCTCAATAACATTTATTGGATGCCTACTCTTCACAATATCCCAGTGTGACCTTCAGGTAAGTTACTTATTTTCTCCAGTGTTTGCTTCCTCATCAGGAAATGGAGTCAATAGTAACCACCTCACACAGCGTGAGGACTGGATTTGAATTTTCTAGCACTATGCCTGGCCCAGCAAGTGCTAAATATATCGCAGCTAGGGTGATTATTAGTTCCATTTTGAAGATGATGGTACTGAGCTCGGAGAGGTCAAATGACTTGCCCAAGGTCACACAGGCTTTAACCCAGGTCCTCTGAATCAGGGTCTGGTGGTATCTGATCACCCAGCAGGTACCTTCCAGACACTGGTCTGTGTGACATTCTCTGAAGCGTTTAGATGTGGCCTTACAACCTATCTGAGCCTGCCTGCTGCGTTCCGGACGGGGAGAGATGTGACTGCTTGGACGTCAGTTTGCCGGGCCTCACAGAGCCAGGCAATTGAGGGAATGGAGGCTCACACCCTTCCCCTCTGCTTGGAGCCTCTGAGAGCCTGGAAATTTGGTTTTCTGGGTGCCTCCAAAGCCAAAATGTAGGAGAAGGCTGGAGGACACCCCACCCCAACAGCAAGAGTGAGAGAAAAAATCAGCTTTATAACTCTTGGAGGCTTAATAGAGCCATCCAGAAGTGAAATGAACTCTGAAAGTCATGGCTCTCTTGCTTCTGTGGCATACAGAAAAAACAAACAACCCCCTCCCCCCAAACTTCATTAATAAATAGGGAAAGACAAAGGAGAGCTCAGAGTGCAGGAAGGAAGTGGGCCAGGCACTCACTAATATGCCAGGGCCTGCTCCAAATGCTTTATGTATATTAACTTGCTATTATCAATCCTACTGTTTTATTTATAGTAAACTGAGGCACAGAAAGGTAAATTGACTTGCCAAAGGCCTCCCAGCTAGGAACTAGGAGCGCTAAGACTTGAACCCAGGTAGCAGGGCTCCTGTGTCCAAGCTCTTAACTGCTCTATTCTGCTGTCTCTAGCGGGGTGCCTGTGGAACATTCTAGCCTCGCCTTTGGAGTGTGTAAGAGTAGCCCATTTCTAGTAGGCAACTCCCTCCAGGACAAAACCCCACAAGGATATGGCCTGACACTCTTTTTAAGAAACCCAAGAGCGGCTGCTGGCACTGGATCCCTGAGCGCTGGCTCCAGGAAAGGCCCAAGGTCGTGTTGGGCAAACCCTGTAGCTGTCCTGGGAGCCAATGAGAGGTCACATGGGATCCAGACGGAGCGGCTCTCACCAGGCCCCTGGGGCTGGGGGCTCTAATTAGTCTCCCAGGAGGCAGCCAATCCCATAGGGTGGCAATCCCTTCTGGGAGTCCCCAACTCTGCTCCAAATGCAAACATTGCCTATACTTGCAGCAGCCAGAAGGCCTGGCCTTAGGGCCCGGTCTGCAGGGAGAGGGCCTTTCTAGGGGGTGGCGGGAGAGGAGGAAGCAGTTAGCTTGAGACTCTGGAGTCCGCAGACTCTGGTTTGAATCCTTGATCCAGAGTTAACTAGCTTTGGGATCTTGAGCCAGACCCTTCCCCTCTCTGTGCCCTGCATTCTTTCCGTGTGCAAGGAGAGTAGTCGGACTCTGACTTTTAGTGCGTCTTCTGACTTCCATCCTCATTCTCATCTCATCCTGCTTGTCTCACTCACACAATAAGAGGTTTGCAAACATCTGTTCTAGCCCTTAATTGTCTGCAATGCCCGACTGAGCACCTCCCTTTGTCACGGCAATTTTCAATCCAATTCAACTCGCATCCACCCTGCACCTCCAGGCAGTCAGGTCCCATGCTGTGTGCAGGGGGATAAAAATTCAGTGGGAGTCTGAGTCCTCCTGCCATTGAGCTCTTGGGACAGCTGGGAGACGGGCCACAGAGTCAACAACCACATGATAAGTTCTTCCATAGCCCAGAGAAGAGGATGGCACCCTACCAAGGGGGCTTGGGTTCAGGCAAGCAACTGGGAGAGGATAGCATTTGGGCTGGTGAGAAGAGGACAGAAGTAAGGACATTCTTTTTATAATTACAGCTAGTGAAGCAGGACTGGAATCCTTGCTTCTAACCACAAGCCTGACTGCTCTGATCCATTCCAGGCAGAGAGAACAGGGTGAAGATGCATAATGTATTTTGAGACAGTGAAGCACCTTTCTTGGCTGGCTAGAATCTGGGGTGATTTGGGGAGCATAGCTGGGAGATGGCCAGTAGCAGTAAAAGGCTTTGGATGCAGGAAAAGGGGGTGTGTTGTATCTTGTAATAGACCGATGATCACACAGACCATTAATTGATTATTATGTTTAGTGCATTCGTAGATAACTGTATTTAACTCTCACAACATCCCATTGCACAGATGTGGAAACTGAGGCTCTAGAAGTAAAGCAATTTGCCCAGGGTCCCAGGTCCAGGAGGTGGTAGGTTGATTCCGAAGCCCATTCTTCTAATTGCCCCCCCCCACTACGGGCACTGGGGAAATTTGGGGCCACTGGAGCGTTTTAGGGGAGGTTTCAACAGATCATGATTCGGCAAGAGCCTGGCAGCTGTGTGGGGGAGTGGGACGGGAATGGGAGGACAGCACCTGAACTGGGACCTTGGTGGGGGCAATGGGGAAGGCCCAGTTACTCCACACAACTTAGCTTCTTTCCTGACTAATAACTAATTCTTCTGTCCTATCTCCCCAGCTACACTGTCATCTCTGTGCTAATAAGACCCTGGTCTTCAATTGCCTTTGCTTCCCTCTCAGCTGCTCAAACGGTGCTAGACACATACGTGCTCTCCTGAGTTCTTTCCTCTGTGACAGGGGATGTTGTTATTATAAATCCTCAAGAAATGCCTGCTTCGCAAAAGGTGGCACCAATCTCCAAGGCAGTGAGTGGTGCGCAGGTGTTTACCAAGGAGCTCTCAGAAAGCAAACAAAAGGCCCCATCTGGGGCATCTGTTGATTTCTGTGGTGTGAATACTCCCACCACAGCCGGTTCTGGGTACCACCACTCGGTCACAGGGTTGGGAAGAGACGTGCTCACTCTGTGAGGGGGCTTTGATTGCTCCCTGTAAGGAAAGCTCCAGACATCACCTCCTCGGCTGGCACCAGAGCAGACTCTGCAGCTCCTGTGGGTGCAGCTGGAGGGAGGGGTGTAGAGCACAGATCCTACATGGATGCCTAGGAGTGGGGGAGGGGTGGGGAGAGAGGAGAGCTAGAGGGGTGCAAGAGAGAAGGGTGGGGAGAAGAAGGGGGAAAGGAGAGTGAAGAAAAGCGGAGGAAGAGAAAGGAAGACAGGAAGACTGTAGAAGAGTGACAGGAAAAAGGGACACAGGAGGAACACAGATACTCTGGGATCTCACTGAGCCTTTGGGAGAACCCAAGGAAGGAGGGGCCTATATTTTAGCAAGAAGAAACCTGTGGTTGGAGCAGCCCAAGGTCGCAAGTGGTTGAGGAGCTGAGATTGGAACCCGGGCCACAGCGCCTGTCCACTGACTTCCATCAGTTGCTTCTAACAGGATTTGCTGTGGGCCAGCCCGTCCGTCTCGGTCCTCCATGGAGGGCCCGGGACACCTCTTGAGACTGTACCCTGAACCGGGCACACCAGGAACCCACCGTGGTGGTCAAGGTTCCCAGCCTCCAGGCCCCCACAGTCCTGTCCCAGGTTGCTTCTTTCTTCCCACCGTCCTTTGGCTGGTGGGAGGAATTCTCAAGGACTTCTGTTCCAGGGGATATCACGGAAAAGGCGCCTGGCTCAACCAGCCAGAAAGCACGAATTCACATCAGAGAATAAAAGTGACGTGCTGACTACCTGGCATTCTTTGACATCACTCTCTGCCTTTTAAGATATACTTGTAAGAAAACCAGGGGGTTAAAGAACCATTTCCTCCTGTTTAAGACGTAATTGAATAGCTCTGAAAGGCATTAGGATAAAGGCCCTTTAAGACTCGGGTTTGGGAAAAAGAAAAAAAACGTAATACTGCAGGGACTGGCTGAACTCAATGATGATCTGTAATAAATCACATGCAGGCACACAGCCCAGATGGAGAGCTGACTCCGGGTCACAGATTGGTGCTTCAGTGCTGTGGGCCCTGGGTATCTCCATGGTTCCTCATCAAGCATCCACACCTGGGACTCCACTGCCTCCTCCTGACAACTCTGCCAGCTTTATCAGCCCCATTCTAGACATGAACACACGAAGCCCCCCAAAATAAACTGTCTGGACCAGGAACATACCAAGTCACACTAGGAACCACCAGGGATCTCAAACGAGTGGCCCATATGGGTCCCACTTATGTGCTTGGTTGAGTCGCATCAGCTTAGAATTTTAAAATTTGAATTTGCATGCTTTGGGGAGGGGGCGTGGGTATGTGTTTTACAGTTTACTACAAGTCCCACCATGAATGTCATCTTGTCCCTGACTTCTTGACTCATTTCTTTGACCTGCCTGGCCCTCAATGGCCTCTGAGTTGGCAATCTCACATACATGGTGTAATCTAGTCACTCCAGAGAGGTCGTTCTCTAAGGGGTAGAAGGACCAGGTTAGAGCTGCCCCTTCCCTAGGGGATATGCAAAACTCTTGGGGGTGGTGACATTTATAAAAGTACGTTCAAGTATGATACTTGTATCTTTGGGAAACAACAAATCCTATCGTTCTCTTAATATAAACTCGTTTGGATTTTTTAAAATGTTGAGGCTAGTTTGCAAGAATGGGAAGGACATGTATTTTCAGAGTCAATTAGGCATCAGATTCCAGGATCTCAAATATGTCCCGCAAGAGAAAGCTGATCTTCTTTTTTAACAGCTCAAGTGAATGCTCACTTTAGCCAAGGCGTCTGTTCTTGATTCATTCACTTAGCTTTCAAAAGGAATCCTTTTTTTTTTTTTTTTTCAAATCACCCAATTAGTCTAGTCCAAAAGGAATCCTTATAGGACGAATACCCCCTTCTCTGTGAAGTGAAAAATCCCACGTAGCAAGAACAACCTGCCCATTTGGGGAAATGGGATTTTTGCTAAGCAAATTGTCTTACGTTCCGTGAACTATAAACAAACTCAGTGGGTATTCAGAGATGTATTTGTCATGAGCCATGAGAGTGGCAGGCAGAACAGGGCCGTGTACAAAGGCACCTGACTGAGGCCAAGCAAACCTGGTTTTGAGTCTCAGCTCAGGTGCTGTGTGACTGCCGCTTCGTCACCTAACTTCTCTAAGACAAAGGTGGTAATATCTACTTCTAAGGCTACTGTGAGGATTCAATGTGAGAATATGTAAAGTGGTTAATCCAGTACCTGGCAGATGATCTAACAAGTCACCCGATTAGGTCTAATTATGATTATGATTATGATTATTATTATTTTGATAGCTGTGGGAAAAAAGTCCTGGGCAGAATGCTGTAGTTATCTTAACCTATAGGCAATCAATACAAGGGAACGGTGGGAGCCACTGGGAGGTGATGACCAAGTCAAATCCTCAGAGCAAATTGTTCATTAAACATGATTCCCAAAGTGAACATCGTACCTATCCTGTAATTAGCACATTCGTTCAAATCCTGGCTAAAGGTTAACTGTCTTCATTTGTCCCCAGTGCCTCTCCTGCCTGCATGGGTTGGAATCTGAGGTCTTGGGCTCAATGCTTCAGGCCCTATCATCCAGCTGCAGGATCAGCACTGAACAAATGACACTCCCTCTCTGGGAAACCAAAAACAGGTTGCTATCTCTGGGGGTGGACTGGCTCAGACAGGTTTGCAGAAACAAAATGGTTGCTTGCTTCTAAGAATCAGGACCCCAGCTCTCACCATTGTTTTTGAAACAGTCAAATGCCTGACTTCAGCACCCTCTTTCTGCTTTCAGAGTGGAATGGGGTTGTCTGCCAGCTCCCATCACCTCTCTGCCAGCATGCAAAAGATGAACTTTGGGGTTTTTCAGGGTGTTAACCCCATGTTCTCCAATCCCTAATTAGGGAAGTAAGTATGTTGTACCAGCTGTACAGAAAAAGAGAAATGAAGAGCATGGGGGACAGTATTTTCCAAAAGGGTTTGCAGCATGGGGTTATTTAGATAGCTGGCATTGAGAACACACAACTTCCCCCAAGGAGGTCTGCATATCAGCTTTTAGGGACAGTACAGGGAGGAACATCAATCACGCTTTCCAAATGCAAAATATTTATGCATATTTTTGGTGACGGGGGCTGTTCATTTGTTCTACTGGTGCTCACCAGCCTGGAATGAAGAGCCTGTTATTTATTATTCTTGTACTTGCTTTAGCCATTCCACCCTTCCAACCCCACACATTAGAAGCAATACATGGTTGGGAGCAGACTGACCCTTCTCCTAGCCTCTCCTCTCTGTCGACTGAGCGAGCTATGCCCCAGAGCGGGGCTCAATGCTCTGCCTAACTTACCTTATTTGGTCTCACAACATTCCTGTGAGGTAGGTCTGTTATTATCTCCATTTTACAGATGAGGACACTGAAGCTCAGAGAGGTGAAGTGATTTGCCCAGGGTCACACAGCTAGGAAGTGGGAGGAAGGACTTTGACTTTGGCACCACAGCTGATGTTAGGAGCTACCCAGTCATATTGTTTCCCCATTCGTCTCATGCTGGGATTGCCGCTCAGGGCCTGAGATCTCCATGAGCACTCTCCTTAAGAGCCTTTAGAGACGTCCAGGTGCTCCGAGCGCAGGGCTCGGCTGGCTCCCTTCTGCATCCCTATCCCACCAACCTCCTTCCCATCCACAGTGCCCTTGCCAGGCCCTTCCCACAGCAGTTTGGGGTTTAAATCCCAGTTTCTCCTCTGTCCCAGTTGTGTGACCTGGGGGAAGAGCCACTTCACCTCTCTTTACCTCACTTTGTGCCTCTATGAAGTGAAGGGGATTATCTCTTTCTGCTGAGGTCTTAAGAAGGACGGAACTAGACAAAGCACGTTTCCTTGCACCTGCCCCAGCCCCACCAGCCTCAAGCCTCCTTTCTGGGGAAGCTCAAATCCTAGATATAGTCCTCTGCACACTCTCGCTCGCTCGCTCCAGCAGCTCCCAAATCAGCATTCAACACACATCACTCTGCCTTGTACAACGCCATTATCTCTCGAGGACACAGGCTCCGTTGCCACGGCAACTGGAGTCCTTCCACCAACTCTATTTAATAATTTCTCAGCGGTGGAACTGGGCTGGCTTGGGGTTAAAAGCTCCGGGTCCTAGCACCTGGGGGCTTAAAATTCCTCTCTAGGACTCAGTTTACCCATCTGTAACAAGATGTCTGGGTTTTATGGCTTTCCCTGTCCTAGAAAACACTGAGAAATAGCTTTGGAGGTCCAGGAAGTGGGAGGCAGGCGGCCAGAGCTACTGGGGAGGAGTTGGAGGTTTGAGGGACATATGAAATCCACAAGAAAAACCAAAAGCTGCCTTTGGTGACCACACTCTCTCCTTCTGCTGAACTGCCTCCAAAATGTCACTTTTCAGACATTTATGCAATCTCTGGGACTCACCAGGTTCAGGGCTGGGGTTGGTTAGGAGACACAGTTTTGTTTGCAGCCTTCACAGCCCTCACTGTGGCCAATTTGCAGATGTGCAAACTGAGGCTCAGAGAGAAAAAAGGGGTTGTCCATGGTCACTCAGCAAATCAAGAAAGAAGGTCCAGCCATCCAGAAAGGCTGACTTGGTGGTGCCTAGTGAAAAGGGCCAGTCCTCTGGCCTGTCCCTCTGCCCCACTCAGCCCACAGCAGATCTTGCTCTGGTCCCCACCAGTGTGGCCTCTGGCTGTCGCTTACGGAGCCACACAGACAATCAAAAGCAAGAGGTAAGTACCTACTACGTGTTCCCCACTATGTGGTTACCAGAGACATTAGAAGACACAGCATTTATGGCTTTGACTGTGAGCAGCTCTTCAAAGCAGGAACAACAAACACCTGGTTTATCTCCATGATCCACAGTAGGGCATGGCACACAGTAGGTGCTCAATGTTTTATTAGGTGCAGTTGTTTGCCACATCTGCCGCTGAAGGTAGCTTGTCTAGATCCCCCCAGAGGCCTCTAAGAAACTCTCACAGAGCAGCCACTGGTGTCCCCAGCTCCAAGGAGCCACTGCAGATCCCGTACTGGGGAGAGGATGGATGTGAACGAGGCTTTGTGACTCTTGTCTGGCTCGAAGTTTGAGTAGGGGTGCTTCTGTCTTGGCCCAGGCCAATGGCACCCCCTTTTAAGCACAACCATTGCCCAGCGGGGCAATTTAACTCCTCTGAGGTTGGCATTCTCATTTAATACCCATGGCATAATTAACCACGCCGCATCTGCTCTGTCATTAGTGGCATTCAGTGCCATTTGAGAAAGGGCTGTTATCTTCCCCAGTCATTAGTCTCGGGGAGGCTATTCTGGGGGAAATGGACGAGGAAGTGGGGCGTGCAGCCTCCTCCCCCCACCTGGGAATGGGGAGCAGCAGATCCCAATCATCCTGTCCAGTCCAAACCCCCTGGCTTTATGGACTGAGAATGCAAAGCCCAGAGGGGGGAAGGACCCTACCCACGGTCCCCAGCTGGCTTGGGACTGGCCGGACTGGAGGCTGCTCTCCCACTTTCTCAGGTCTGAGAGCCCAGACCTCGGGTCCCATAGGTCTGGATGGGGGTCCCAGCTCCACTGCACGCCAGCGGGGTGACCTTCGACAACCACATGAATTCCCTGGGCCTCAGTCTCTTTATTAAGGATCCTCAGACACTGCCTTGTAAAGTGCTCAGCTCAGTGCCTGCATCACAGTCAGAGCTCAAAACTGGGGCTTGTACACATCTGATTCTTTGGGGTCACCATGCCGGACCAGCCTGTTAAACAGGAACATGTTATATATATGCATACATTTAAAATTCCATCCTCACTGAACACTCTCCAGTAAGACTCCTTCTTCCCCATTCCCAAGCCCACTTTTGTTTTTTTTAATCATAGGTGAGTCCTTGACCTCAAGCTCTCGAAACATCCACTGTGGGAGCAAAGGGGCTCGGTGGCACCAAGGCTAGATTGCAGAGTGGAGCACAGACAGTGCACGGGAAGCCGGTGGCCTTTGTTCCAAGTCTGCTGTGCAACCTGGATGGAGTGGCTCCACCTCCCTCAGCCTCAGGGTCCTCCTGCTGATGGGGACAGTGGCACCAGTCCCTGAGCATCGTTCCTACCAGCCTGGCACAGCCCAGGACTGGTGCCCAGGAGGCTCTCCATACTTGGTGGTCAGGGCTAGTGTGGCCACGCAGCCAGGGGACACATGAAACCTTCAGGTGTCCCTGTCTCCCCCAGCACCCCAGAAGTATGCTCCCAGAACTTGTGATATTCCAGTCTTCAGCATGGACAGCAGTTCAAGGGCAGAGGGGAGATGGGGTAATGGCCAGAGTGAGTGGTTTCCATTCCATACCCTCTCCCTTCCCTACCCTCTTGTCTGCGCATGCTCAGAATCACGCAGCCCGCTCTTCCAGCAGGTCTCAAATGTCCCGAGGTTCATGGCCGAACACTTCCCCATACTTTTCCTGGTCACCAAGGCCCTTAGATCCTTCTAGACAATCTCACAGGGTCCTTGGTATTCATTTTCACCCAATCCATCTGGATAAGCACACTTGTGTGCCTGCACGCATGTCTGAAAGCAGTCATGCCCCCATGTCCCGCCACCACTGGGGGCTCACGGGCCAAATGAACACACTTCTGACCCCAAACCCTGGGTGTGATGGAGGACACATCAGCCTCAGGCTAGAGCTCAGGTAAGGCTAGAATAAGACGTCATGGCCCTTTTCTCCAAAACGTCATGGCTGTATGTCCACACACTATCCTGCAGTCTCCATCCCTCTGTGCTCTGTGTCCTGCCTCCTACAAATCCAGGCTCATCTGGACTCCTTCTCAAGGGGCTACCTGGTGAATTCGGATTTGGGCTTAGTAAGGTGATTCCCATCAGCTGGGAAAACAGAGGTCAGGAATGAAGGTGTTCAGGGCTCCCTGAGCCTCAGTTTCCCCCAACCAAAAGATGAAGATAATAACGGTAATAATAATAAAAATGTTAGGTTCATCTAGAGCTTCCAGGGCTATTGCACGCTTCAGTGGAGAAAGCACTTCGTGAAATTCTACATAAATGTTACGTGTGTGTGTGTACTCACATGTGTGCAAAGAGGCCTCATTTGAGTCAAGGTCATTCTGATTTGGGCTTTATGAGAAAACTAGCTTTTTAAAAAAAAGTCTCTTCTCGTTTGAGCGAAGATTCTTCTCTAAGATATCAAGGATCATATTTTCTTCTACTGGAATACTTTATACAGTATCAAAAGAAAGAACAGCAGCAAGAGCATTTTTTTTTTTTTTGCAAACTGTAAAGTGTTATTCTGATAGCTGGGAGTACTGTTATCAGCACGAGTTCCAGCAAACCGCAATTCTGACACCAAATGTCATTGCTCACCTCCTTCCTTGCGGCTGCTGCCCTCTCCCTGCACAGAACCTCCGTACCAAACAAGAAAGCCATGAAAGCAACCTGCTGTTAATGTCTTTCAGGGCATCTTTGACCTTGAATGTCCCTCTGGCCAGGGCTCAGTTATCTCAAGAGCTGGCATGTGACACTGATCTTGCAGACACTGCAGCTGACAGGTGGGCAGAGCTGCAGGTCACTGACCGAGGGAGCACCCTCCAGCCTGACCTGTGTGCCAGGATCCCATCCGGCCCCGGAAGCTGGGGGGACCTTCTGCCAACAGTCAAGCCAGGAGGGTTCCTGGCCCCCTCATGTGGCCCATTCTACCTAGCCTAGCTGCACACCCCCAGCTTTCAGAGTGCCACAGCCAATCGCTCTGCAAGACCTGGCCTCCTTGTAATTTCCAATTTGTGAGAAATATAAAAATAGAAGGCCATTTGCTGCAGGCAGCTCGCATCAAATCGGATGCCACTTTTGTGTCATGTCAGATCATGGTAAACGGGGCTGATGGCTTCGTCGGCCACTCTCAACAACTTCCAGAGCGAGAGGGTAGTGACAAATTGGGGGACACCTAAGAATGAGAGAAAGGTGGTTGGGTACACATGTCAACATCAGCTTTAAGTGAATTTAAAGTCTAGGTCACAAATATGTTATAACAGGCTGGGCTCCTGAGTGTGAATCCGAGTGCTGTAACTTAGCAGCTGAGGGATGCTGGGAACAAAAATTCATCTCTCTGGGCCTCAGCTTCCCCAGTTATCGAACAGCGGCTGTCACGCCACAGGCCTCCCAGAGCTGGCAAAGCTCAATTGATGGAAAATGAATGGGAAGTGCTTTCTAACTGTGCAGCTCCTTAAAAGGGGAGTTGTGGTCCTTGCTAAGTGACAACACCAGGGGCTGGTCTGTGGCAGGGACATCAGTATGTTGTGGTTGAGCTGGAGCTCCAGGGCCATTTATAAGCCCAGAGATCCTGCAGCCAGTGCCCTAACCTCTCTCCTGTTTCCTTATCTGTACAGGGCCAATTCTACTACGTACCTCAGAGGATTTTGAGAAAATTAAATGCAATAATGTAAGTAAAGCACACAGCACATTTTCTGGCACACAAACAGGCAATAACTGTTAGTTATTATTGTTATTGATGATATTATCATTGGAACAATATTGAGTGAGGTTTTCTTTCCCTGTTTATGACTGAATCCAAGGCAGTGCTGAAATACCACAGCGTGCATTCACATCTACACTCTACGCCAGGCAACCCTTATCTCCGCTGTCAGCTTCCCGCTTGCTCTCACCTCCCCTTCCCCTGGCTCCAAGGGCTTCAGGTGAGCTGCACCGAGGGAACATTCTGGTTCACAAAGCTCACATAGGCACATATCCTGGAAAGCCTGATTTTGAAGTCCGCACCTGGCCTCCTACCATTTTCCCCTCTCAAGTGCCACCCTCTCTCCCTCCACCTCCCAGTGACCTTCAGAGCATGGGACAAAGGTGACCAAAAGAAGCATGCTGGGCCGTTTGAGGAGCTACAGCTGAAGGATGCTGGGGAAGGGGACAGACGTCTGAAGATCTCCTCAGTGAGAGGCGCCCTCATGCTCTGTGCAATTTGAGTCAAGGCAAGGTTGTTTTCACTGTGCCAGGGGCTGTATTCTGCCCACCATTCTCTGGGCACAGAGAAGCTCAGGCAACTGCATGGTTGAATTGAAGGGGCAGTTCTGATGTGGGCAAAGACAGGCTGGGAGCTGGGTACACCTCGGGCCAGGTGACAGAGAGGAGCTCAGGCATCCCACCTACTCCCAAGGACAAAGGGGATGGACTTCAGGATGCGGGGGGCTGGAGGCGGTGGGCAAGGCTTACTCGATAGGGGGTGACACTCGGCCTGTAATGCACACACAAGCAAGAGAGTGGGAAAAAACATGTCTGAGTTCCAAGTGGCTTGAGAGGTCCTACCTCAGCTGAAGAGTTCGCAGACAGGCCTAGGAACAGTGTCTTTATGTGACGGCAAGAAGCTGCCTGGCACTTGTGCTTTATTTAATGTTGCTCTTAGCATATGCTGGGAAGGTAGAGAAGCAGCCTGACAGCAGGCCCAAGAGGCCTCACTGTCAATCATCAAATCCCGACCATCACCCCATCACCTCTATGGAGGCGAAAACCAAGGCCTAGAGACTCAGTCATGGGGAAAGTGTTGGCTGGGAAATCAGAAGAGCATGGTTCAAATTCCTGCCCTACCTCCACGTAGCTGTGTGACCTTGGGCAAGTCACTTCCCCTCTTTGAATTGCAGTTTCCTCACCTCTGCAGTGGGGGATTCGAATTGTACCCACTGCACAAGGTTATTGTAGGAATTATAAGCTGGGCACACTGGTAGCTTTTTGTTACTCCATTTCTTCCTTCCAATAGGGACGAGAATTTACCCAAGGTCACCTGGTCAAAAAATGTCAGCACCCCAACTCAAAGTCAACTCATCAGGGCTCCTCCCTGGCTATGGTCTCAGAGACCACCTTTTATAGCCTTCTTGGTTCAATGACAATGGTAGATATTGTAGGTAGGTCCATGCTAGTGCTGTCATCACCTTCCATCCATGCAGGCTTTATTCTAAGACACATATTGAGTGCCTGCTGTGTGCTGGGCCATGCATAAACAAATGCATGGTGTTTGGAGCTCCTGGTTGCCAGGCATGTGAAATCCAGGGAGCGACAGAACTGTTGTCTTGCTTTCAGCTTTGATGAACTTGCTTTTTCCTTGTCGTCACCCTCTGAGTTGCCCATTCAATGGCCTGTAGACAGCCCTTCCAACCCCATCCCGAGTTCATGGGGGACCCACTTCTCACCAAGCCTCCAGCCCTGGCATAAAGGGTCGCATATCAGGAGAGATGGTTCCCGCTTTCTCTCCCAAGCGGCTGCCTCTCTCTGTGGTTCTTAGGGATCGCCCCACTCTCCAGATGCTCTGCCAGACAAGCCAGGCTGTGTGTCCCATTCAACACACTGTTTGTCCTTCAAGGACTGGCCACTGAGCCAGCGCTTGGCTGGAGAGAGAGTGCTTTCTTTGTTTGCTGCTTGCCTCACAATTTATTTCTGAGGCTTAGGGGAGGCTCAGCCATTTTGCCCGGGCTGCTCTGGGAAAAGGGCCCTCCCATTCCTTGCTCCACAGAGAAAGACAGGGTACAAGAAGCCTTTGGTTCCCACTGACCTCCTTTGTTTTGGAATTTGGGAGTTGGGGTAGCCTTTTCAGACTCCCTTATGAACATATTTTACCCAAAGTTCCCAAAGAGAAAAGCTAGGCAATACCTAGCACCCAACACCCGCTCTCTCATCAAGCACCCACCTTGTGTGTCACAGTAAAATGAAGGTCAGTCCCAAAGTCCAGTTGCATAGCCTGACAGTCTCTGATTTGGGGGATGTCACCGAAGCTCAGGAGTCATTTTATTCAGCACCCCCCCCTCCCCACCAGTTCTTGGTGGAATGAGGCTGAGCTTCCCCACATCAGGAAAAAACGGGGTGTTATCCTTTAGCTTTTTAAAATCCAATTTTCTCCTTGGGGTTCAAATCTCTTTTAGATGAGATTAGCTCAGAACCTCAGTGGGGGGCTGCCTGCTCTGAGTTCCTTGCCTGAAGACCAAGCCACACTAGAACAGGGCATATGTGGGTGCCACCCTGTGGGGGTACAAAGGGACCACACTTGGGGACCTCATGGTCATTGCCCCTGGGTAACCCTGGCAGACAGGGTGGGCTCTTCCCCCCATCGCCGGAGAGTAAATGCCAGGACGCAAGGCAAGAAGGTGAGAGCAGTCCAGAGGCAGCAAGGGGACACAGTCCTAGAAATTTCGGGGGAAGCTCCCTCACCCTACATCCCTCCGGGAAAGGAGTGGGGAAAACCGCGCGAGCTTGTGTGCGCTCAGTCCAAGCTGTGGTGTGCTTTCTAAGGCAACATTTCTTGAGAGCTGGAGCTACCCTGGGATAGGAACGTGTCCCTTCCCTAAGTCGCCCGACCCCTTACCTCTTGGAGAATAAATGAGGGGCACGGCACTATCTCGACGCAGCTGACCGCGAGACGGGAAAGTCGCACATGGCCCCCAAACATTCACTCCTGGGTCCCCCACTATCCGCTGGGGAATGGAATGGAAGCGGCGCTTCGACGGCTCTAGCAAAGTCCAGCGCCAGCTGGGGCTTCCAAGGGGCCCCGCGACAAGGAAAGGGCAAGCGATTCTCGCGACCCTCGCGCGAGTCTCCTGTCCCCCACGCTGCCAGGGGAATGGCCACGGCGCGCGTCGACGGTAGGAGCGGCGCCCGGGCTCCTTCATGTGGCCTGAGACGAGGCGAGGCGAGGCGCGGAGGTTGGAATCTCTGGGTATCCGCTCCCCATCCCGCCCGGCCCGGGGCGGCGGCTCGGGGCGCCCGTCGGTCCTGCCCAGCCCGTCCTGGTCTCTGCGCCCCGCGCCCCGACGCCCGCTGCACGTTCCTACCTGCGGCCGGGGCTGAGCTGCCCGCAGCGGGCGCTGCGCGGGCAGCTCGGCCACTCCGGTGCGCTCCAGGCGCGGGGCCGCTCCCGGCTCGGGACGTGCTGCGCTCCCAGCTCCTTAGCTCCTCCGCTCCGCGCAGCTCGCCCGCAACCTCGCAACTCGCTGGGTCTTTCGAGGGCGGGCGGAGGGACGCGGGGAAGCGTGGGGGTGGGGGAGCGCGGGAAGGAGGGGCAGGGAGCTCGGGCGGCGGGCGGGGGCGGGGCCGCTGCGCAGGAGCCCGCCCACCCGGGGAGTGGCCTGCCGGAGCGGCTGGGCCCCCATCCCCCGGCCCCCGCCCCTGCGTCCCCGACTCCCCTGAGCTCGGCTGCTCCCGCCCTCCCAGCTTCCTCCTCGAAGCGTCCTGGCCAGCAACCTTCCCTCTTTCCCTCACCCCCTCTCCTCTGCTTTTCCTCCCCTTCTTCTCTTTCTCCCATTTTCCCCTTTCATTTCTCCCCTTTCCATCTTTCTCCCTCTCTTTCCTCTCCCTCCTCCCTCTCCCAACCCCCCTCTTCCCTCCTCCTCTCACTCTCTCCTTACTTCTCCAGTTGGTTTCCCTCTTCCCTACCTTGGCTTTGGGGTAGTCAGATTGTTTTGGTCTCATTCTCCCAGTCCTTTCAACATAGATTTCCCTCTTGGTTTTTCTCTTTCTACCTCGTAGGTTTGCTTCTGTTGGTCTGTCCTTTTTGTTTCTCTTTCTCTATCTCCCTCTTCTCTGTCACAGGCCTCTCAGTGTAGGTGGGGTGGGCTCCTGCCCCTTCCTTGCTCTCCTCCCCAGGGCAGCCTCTCCTGCCTGTTATAGAAGTAACACAGCTTCTGGCTTGGAGCTAACAGGCTCTTGGTACTAGGCTAGGTGTGCGCATGTGGCAGGTTGGAGAGGACTCCCTGTCTGCTGCCAGGGCTTGGTCATGGAGACACTAGTGGCTGTGTGTGGATGGACAAATGGATAAACAGATGACCGAAGAGGGAAACACGGCCTGGAAAAACACCCAGGGGTGGTGGCAGAACCCTGAGACACCCTCCTCCTTCCAGTTCTCGAGGTTTGAGGGACTGTCCCCGAGAAGCCGCTCTCCCAGCCAATCCCAACCCAGTGCCTGAGGACTCCCTCCCTTCCCCTGCCAAGTCCTGACCACATCTTCCTTTCATAATTGCTCCTGGGAATGGGGCCACGACTACACTTCCCTCTGGGTTCCCCAAGGACTTACAGAAAGGATTCCTTCTCTCCAGCCCAGACCTACGCTTTACTTCCTTTCTCTGTCCCCAGGGCTGGCATTTGCCAGTTGACTTCCCATCCCCCCACTTTGCCCCCCACTCTGGTCATCCATTCTGGGATCCCACAGCACAGAGTTCTCCCCAAGGTCACCCTCCATTCTCTTGTCTCTTTCCCTGTACTCTCATCCACAAGCAGGCAATCTTGATGTCTTCCTTGACCCCTCCATTCCGCCCCCCTCACTGGTTACCAGGTCCCATGTGCTAGGATATCCACCAATTCGTCACATAAGTATTTATTAGCGATTTCTACCTGCCAAGCACTGTCCTAGGCTCTAGCGACACAGTGGTGGACAGAACAGACAGATCACAGACCTCAGGGTGGTCTTGGTCCAGTGGGGGGACAGCCTTTGTCAAATAACCACAGAAGCCCAGAGTGACAAGACCAGCCTGGAGCACACATTTCAGGAGGTCCCAGTCCAACTTTGGATAGTTGGGGAAGGTTTCCTTAAGGAAGTGCCATTTGAGCTAAGAGCCAAAGGATGAATAGGAGCCACCTGCGTGGAGACGTGGGGCACAGCTTTGAGCAAGGATATGAGGGTGGCAAAAATGGAAGCTATTTTTGCTTGCCTGGCATTCATTACAACTTCTCCAAGTAATAGCACCTCAATTGTGATTGGGGGAACTTCCCCTTCTCTACTCATATTCATATGGTTGGGTGGGGTTCCCTCCTTCCAGAGGTAGACATGTGAGCCAGGCACAGCCAGAGCACATCACCCTGACTTCAGTGGGGGACATGTGACATATGCTGGGTCAATGAGAACTCTCTCTGGGGCTTTCACTAAAACTATTATCAAACACAGGCTTGGTCTCTGCCATGGTTCCTAAGCCTGGAGCTGCTGGCAGCTGTCTTTTTCACACCTAAAACAGACCTTACCTGAGAATGAAGCCAACATAGAGGAATACAGAACTAAGAGATGGAGAATAGACTGAGGCCTGATGAATATTGTTTGAGTTCCTGGATCCAGCCATACCTGAAGGCAGCCCAGTTATTTAAATCTCATTAAGTTTCTTTTTGGCACTTATGCAAGTTTGAGTTCAGTGTATTGCTTAAAACCAAAATAGTCCTGATGAATCCAGTACTGGATTAAGAAATATGAAGCATTACTTATATAAAGGAATAATAAAAACCATTTCCACCCTCCTTTCTTCCTTCAGGTCTCCTGAATAGCCTCACTCACAATTTCTGTCTCTCTCTCTCATTGCTCTAAATGTGTTTTGCCTACACATGAAAGCAAACTCTGGCTGTCAGGTCAATTTCATAGGCTGACAATCTGATGCTGGAATTATCTCTAGAAGCTTCCCTGCTCCTCACCCCTCTCCTCAGTCCCCCATGAGTGTCCAGCATCTGTCCACACATCTCCAGTGATGGGGACCTCATTATTCCACCAGGCAGTTAGTTTTAAACAACAAACTCTTCAACTGGTGGAGTTCTGAGAATTGTCTCCCCTTCAGTGGAGCTTCAGATAAGGGACACTGTAATACCGTGTTTCCCCGAAAATAAGACCTAGCCGGGCAATCAGCTGGAATGTGTCTTCTGGAGCAAAAATACATGTAAGACCCGGTCTTATTTTACTATAAGATTGGGTATAATGTAATATAATACAATATAATACTGGGTCTTATATTAATTTTTGCTCCAAAAGACGCATTAGAGCTGATTGTCCGGCGAGGTCTTATTTTTGGGGAAACGGGGTATGAAGTTGAGATGGCTACATTCAGGGCCTCTGTGTCTTTCGCAAAAGCCCTGGTTAAAGTCTTCCAGAGAACCAGAAGTTACAGTGATGGGTTCTGTTAATCAGGGTTCCCGAAATGTGGGCTGGCAACCCCTGGTAGTAGCTAGGATAATTTTCAGTGGAGTGGAATAACTTGGCATGGAAAAGCTCTTCCATGCTCGTCTACCTGTAACGCCCTTGTGAGTCCTGTCCACGGAGAAGTCTCAGGTTAGTGCTCATTTGTCTTTAACACCTCTTCAAAGCACTGACTAACCCCATCTTAACCAAGAGAGGTGAGCCCTAAGCCCCCAGCCTTGGTAGGCAACGATATCTACTTAGAACTGAGCGCATCCATTGCTCGTTTGTCCTTGGGTTTATTTTAACGGAGACCTATTTCTGGCAAGTAACACCGATCTTCTATTGTAGTAATAGTATGATGTAGTTTCCTCGTGAGATACATTTATTTAATCTAAAAAATGAAAATATTTGCATAAATAAAAATAGACACTGCACAGATTTTTGGAAAACTCCTGTGGCTGTTTTGCAAATAACTAAAGTTTGAGTCACCTAATTTAGAGAAGCATTTCACTTAACAAACGCTCATTCACTTAACAAATGTTTACTGAGCACCTCTGAGTACGAGGCATGGGGAGGTCTAGACAAAGAGACAACGCGGTTGATAAGAGATTCCATTAGAGAGGGCAAAGCCCGAGCATGGAAGATGTAACCTCCAAATTAAAGAATTAGTCTTGACCTTGGCGGGCACTGGAAAGCCATGTGCTGGAGCAGAAGAGTGAAGTAGGTTTAAGAGAGCTGAGACTGGCCAGGTAGGCAAGATAGACTGAAGGGGAGAAAACTAGAATCCAGGCGACCAGCAGGGGCTGTGACAGGTGTGATATGAGGAAGCCTGACACCTAGCAGACTTCCCAGCACACAGTAGGCACTCAACAAATGGTTGGAATAATTATTGTGAATATTATTGTTGTGGTCCTCTCCCTTCCTTGACTTGGAGGAAATTCATTGAGCCATAGATTTATGACGTGTCGGAATTGAAATGACCCTTAGATATTACCTAGTCAAATCCTTTTATTTTAGAAATGGTTAAATGGAGGCCCAGAGAGAAGCCATGACTTGCCTTAGGGCACCTACCGTGTTTCCTCGAAAACAACTCCTAGCTGGACCATCAGCTCTAATGCATCTTTTGGAGCAAAAATTCATAGAAGACCCGGTCTTACTTTATTATAAGACCCGGTCTTATATAACATCATATAAGACCGAGTCTTCTGTGAACTTTTGCTCCAAAAGACGCATTAGAGCTGATGGTCCAGCTAGGTGTTGTTTTCAGGGAAACAGGGTAGCTATCTGATGGCAGAGCCAGGAAGATGATGACTACTAGCTACATTTTGGAGCACTTGTTGCGTGCTAATCACTGACACACAGGGAAACAGAGACCTAGAGAGTCACTGGCCCAAATTACACAGTAGGAGAGGAGCAGAGCTGGGATCCAACTCAGGCCACCTCCAAAGCCAGTGCTCTGGGCCAGCAAGCTCACTAATCTTGCCCCAGGGGCTTTCCTGCCCCCCCCCCCCCAGATAGCCTCCCATCAAACCACAGGGGATGCTGTGGGGTCGGGAGGTCCAGATCTGTCATAAACTGTCTTAGTGTAACCTCAGGCAAGTCCCTTCCCATCTCCGAGTCCCAGTTTCCTCCCTGTAAATTGAAGAGATTGCACTTCCCTGCTGCCATCCCAAGTCACAAGGCTGCTGGGTGAGAACTCAGGAGAGGCCATGCCCAAGTCCACTCCCCACCCCCTCACCCAAGCCTCCTACCTGTACCCTCATCAGCTGCTTGGAGCAGATTCAGTCTCCATGGACAACAGAATTCCATCTTTCAGCTTCTCCAAAATTATAGTAAGACAGAGAATCCTCCCTTCGATCAGAGAAAACATCCTCTGTCGGGAAACAGGGCTTCATGTTTATTTTCTGAAGGGAGGCTATTACCTTAACCACGCCCTGTCCGAGCCAGATAGTCCCCCATTAGCAAAAGAGCCCCGGCATTAATGTGTGTAACCACTTGAAAAACCACAGTAAACCTCGTGGGAAATAATAGGCCATAAAATCATTTTGTTATCTTGTCCACAAATCACTCTGGGGCAGGTCTCCGGCAGTGGCCTTGTTGATGAATGTTCAAATATTTGTGCATGTCATACTGTGCTGGGTTCAACACTTAATCACTTCGCCAGAGTGCTGGTTCCAAAGAGGCAACCCCCCCAAGATGGGCAGGGAGCCCCTGTGAAAACTGAGCCTGTCCCCGAGGAAACTGCCTGATAAACATTTCTCCACAGCATGCAGCATAGTGGGTAACATGCTGGCTTTGGAGATAGACTTTGGACAAGTGACCTCATCTGGACCTCAGTTTTCTCATCTATAAAATGGAAATAATAATAGCATCTACCCGCCAAGGTTGCTACCATGTTTCCCCAAAAATAAGACCTAGCTGGACTATCAGCTCTAATGCATCTTTTGGAGCAAAAATTAATATAAGGGTTTTAATATAATATAATGTAATATAATATAATATACCGGGTCTTATATTAATTTTTGCTCCAAAAGACCCATTAGAGCTGATGGTCTGGCTAGGTCTTATTTTCGGGGAAACACAGTAGGAGAGAGCCAGTTAATGCTCTGATGTGTGGTAAATGCTCAGTATACTTTTCTGATTCTGCTGCCATTCCTAAGGAATCACTGCCCCGTTGGCAAGAATCTAATTGAGGGTTGAAGGTGATCTCACATGTTACGACTTCCAAGAATCTTGCGAGATTTTTGCCCAATTGCATATAATTTCTTCTTCCCTCAAATTCCCACACAGATCTTCTTCCTGTCTCCCTTTAGGTATTTAACTGCTCTCCCTTTGGTCAGGGCAGTGACTGCTGTCCCTTGAAGCCCTGCACACAATAAGCACTTGATACTTTCTGACCCTTACTTCCCTTCCCAGTGTGGAGAGCCCGGAATGCTTGGATCCCTTTCACACACATTGCCTGCATCCAGCCACATGAAGCTACTTTCGGTGCCCCCAAAAGGTTCCCACCTCTGGACTTTTACATATGCTGTTTTCTCTGCCAGGAACACTGTCCCCTTATCCTCTTCTCCTGGTGGATTCTTCTTTACTCTGCAGGTCTCCGCTTGGCCAAGTGCCCTGGATTTATTCATTTAGCTTCTTTCCCCTATTACATTGGGTTGTTCAATTCTTGGCTTCACTTTCTCTCTCTCCTGTTTGACTCTAAGCTACGTGAGGTCAGGAAGGGGTAAGAAGCCCAGTGCCTGGCACACAGGAAGCATTCACAAATATCTACTTAATAGAGGAATGCACAAGTGAAAACAACGTGCTCATGCCTCACTCACGTGTCAGGTTCGTGAGGACCTGCACATCCGCCCTCAGACAGATGGGTGTGAGAAGGGCTCAGAGTTCTGAAAACCCTTATTTTTTTCTCTCCTGGGCACTGCCAGGCTCCTGGGAGTAAAAGCCCTTTCCAGCTGGTGAGCACCACAGTCGCTTCCCAAGGTGGATCTGAATGTCGCCCCTCACCTGTGGACAACCAGCTTGGGTTGGTTCCCACGTATGAGGTACTGAGGACACTGAGGCTTCTCTGGAAGCTCAGGAGGCTGTGAGTTGAGTGCGGTGATTTGGCTGGGGAGGAAGCAGAAGCCTGGAAGAAACGCACAAAGAGGCAGTTGGTGCTTTGGAACAAACATGGGTGTCAGGTTGGGAAGACGGATTCACAACCCAGCGAGTTATCAGGAGTTACACAACCTTGGCAAATCGTGTTTATATTTAATTTAATATTTGAAGTATTAAATCATTTAATATTTGAAGTAACTACCTAAGTATTTATTGAGCTTCTACTTAGTGCCAGAGCCCTTCACGTGAATCATTGCAATACCCTCCCGATGACCCCATAAGATGGGTGGTGTTATTCCCATTTTTCAGATTAAGCTAAGACTCAGAGGGTGAAATGACTGGTCCAATGTCACACAGCTTGTGAGACCCAGTTTAGATCTTAGCTGTGCCACTTACTCTCTGGGAAGTGGGGTGGGATCTGTTTGAAAAGGTCAATTATCTCTCTGAAACTCTGTTTCATGGTCTGCAAAATGGTAATGAGACAGAAGCCTCCAATGGTGTCCTGAAATCTGAATGAGATAGGCTGTAGGCTGGAAGGGTGTGCAGCCTTGGATAGGGCTCAGTAAATGCTATTTTCTATTGAGTGACATACAAACAGCTAACATGATCAATCACATTGTGCCAGAGATTGTTCTAGTTCCTTTACTGACTAATCCTCCAACAAGCCTGGGAAGGAGGTACTTTTAATAGCTCCACTTTACAGGTGAGGAAACTGAGGCACAGAGAGGTTAAGTAACTTGCCCAAAAGCACACCTGGAAGTGCTGGAGCTGGGATTTGAAACCAGGCAATTTAGCTGGGGCTTCTAACCACATTTCCATTTTCTTAATTTATATACATTGTCACACCTATGTAAGGACTTTATTTTTGCCTTTATAGAGCATTGATAGATGATACAGATTGAGCATGAGCTCTAGTTAATTAAGAAAGGACTAAAAAGCACATCACCTCTTACCAGCTGTGTGACCTCAGGCAAGTTGCTCAAATTCTCTGCTGTGTCTCTGCTTCTTAGGCTGATTGTCTGGGTTCAGTAAGGTGAATACCACGTTTTGTGCCCAACCAAGGCGTTGGTTCTTGGAACACAGCTCAAGCAGAAGGCTTTTGGTGGCTTTAAAAGTGATAGCACCTTGGGTGCAACTTTTGAGACCAGCATCTATGAGGGACGGGCTGCATCTAAGGAGGAAATGGTGAACAGCTCCCCAGCTGCTAAGCCCGTGGGTGCCTCTCTGACCCCACCCATGCCCACAACTTGGTGACAAAAGCCACCAGGAGCCAGATCTCACCAACCTGACTTCCCGGCCTGTCCAGGGGGCTGTAGTGACACATAGCAGTCAACACACCTTACCTACTGGCCCAGCCAGCAGCCTGCATATGATTTTTCAAATTGAGGTATAACATTGCATATATTAAAGTGCTTAGAGAGTGTTTAGTCTGTGTGTACAAATCAATGAATTTTATATGTGCATATACCTGAGTAACTACTACCCAGAGCAAGATGTAAAGTGATTTTTGCTTCCCAGAGATTCCCATCACCCCAAGAAGTAATAACTATTCTGACTTCTAACATCATACAATAGTTTTGCCTGTTCTTGAACTTCGCACAAAGAGAGTCATATTCTTGTGTGTCTGGCTTCTTTCACATGGCATCATGTCTTGAGATTTATCTATGCCATTGGGTGTAGCAATAGCTCATTCTTTTTGGGGGTTGTATAATATTCCATTGTACAGATATGCTATAATTTATGTACTTTCTTGTTGCTAGACATTTGTTTTTTCCCCATTTAGGGCTATTATAAATAGTGCTGCTGAGAACATTTTTATACATGCCTTTTGGTTCACATATGAGCACATTTCTGTTTGAGGGTCTTCTTTTACACACAGTTTCCCTCATGTCCCGGAGGGGATTCTGGGGGACCCGGAGGGGATTCCAGATGGTACCTGGATATGGCTTTAAACATCATTAACCCACAAACATAGAACGTGACTTCGTCTTCAATTCACTTCTAACCCTCCTGTTCACATCAAAAAACAAGTCTTGGCTTGGTGCTTCCTTGCCTTCAATACTTGCTAATCTTCCTTTTTAACAAAAAAGAGCTGGCTTCAGCCTCACTCCTGCAACCTGGCATTTAATAACATTGTTCTCCGTTTGTTATTGTTATTGTAATTATTTGAAGTTGGTTTCTATTTTGGCAAGGGATACTGGCTTTCCATTTGCAGTGATGAAATGTTTCCTTTTAAATAAAGTATTGCAGTTTGAAGGGGATTGATTTAAAGAAAGAGCTGAGTGTTGGCAAAATTCCCAAAGTGGGGAATGGATGTTGAAAACAAACAAACAAAAAAGGTGAATATGGCCTGTGAGATTGGGAAGGGAAGGCAGCCCATAGGTGCATGGCCCATTCAGTGACCAGGTGGGCAACTGACACTTAATTCCAGAGCGGAAACTCTAGGAAACAGTGTCGCACATACACCTCAGAATTATTCCTCCCAAGGGAAGAGGGAGCTGGGGTGTTTATACACCAGCCGACGCCAACCATTGGTTGAGTGCTGATCCAACCGTGCAACGTGCTGATTTCCTGGCACTTGTGGATTAGTGAGCACTTGACAGAGCAGCCTTCTGGGGTTGTGCTGTGGGGAATGGAAATGGAAAGAAGATGCACAAAGATGCAGGTAATGGGGTGAGAGTTCAGCCAGAGTCACCGAGAAAGGTCAGATCCAGGGTTATGGGTGACACACTGTGTCTCCTCCAGTGAGGAAGGGGGTGGGCGCTGCAAAAGTAGCTGGTGCCTGAGGGGGCTAAGGCATGGAGCATTACCCCCAGTCTACTCAACCTTATTCGTTTTCTAGGAAGGGCAGCTGGGGTGTAGCGGCGCGAATCCTGATCTTGGAGTCAGAAGTCTCTGTTTCATTCCAGGACTTCATAGCTTGGTGACATCAGCGGGCCTCAGTTTCTTCCTCTGTTATGTAGACACAGCCTTGACAACTCAGGGGAGGTGTTGAGAGGCTGAAAGATTTCATGGACTCAGGCTGGCACGGAGTGGATGCCCCACCAGGGCTCGTGGCGTTCATACATCTCTATGGTAAGAAATCCAGAAGCAACAAATGTATGCTCCACTTTCATTATCTGCCGTCAGAATGGCAGCTGATCACAATATCATTATTTATGAGAAAAACGAGTTCAGCATTTTTATTCCAAACGGAAGCTATTGACATTCCTAGAATAGTCTCTGGAGAGGGAAAACCCATTGCAAAATGCTCCTTTGGAAACAATTTGCAATCAGAGGGCCAGGCGCGGGGCCAGTGATGGTCTTTGCTGGGTATCACTGATAAAGGGAGTAAAGCGCTCTGTGGGAGGCCGGGCCTAGGGGCAGCAGGAGCCAGGAGAGGAAGGGCCATCTTAGTGGGGAGAAGACGGCAGAGCCCTGGGATTTCAGCTTGTCTGCCCCAGGAGGCTGTGGGCTGCAGAGACCTTGGCAGGTGGGGGAAGAGGCCACAAGGGGTTTCTGCATAATCTGCTTGCCCTCTCCTTCATTTTCTCTCTGGCCCTCTCTCTCTCCTTTCCCCTTTTCCCTTCCTCTCTCTCTCCTTTCTTTCCTTATTTTGTTCTCCTTCATTTTCCTCTTTAAAAAACATTATTAATTACACAAATATTTCTGGCATTTGTTCCTTATACATTATTATAATATTTAAGACAGAAGTTCCCTTTGCTCATCCCACTTAATCCTCATTTACTCCTTCTCCTTTCCCAGATGTAATACAGTTTGCTGCATGTCCTTCAAGACTTAAATTTCCATTTCCATACATCTATATATACCCAGAAAACAGACAACAGTGCTTTTGTTTATGTGTGTTTATATTATTAATATAAAAATAGCATTGTATTCTATCATTCTGCCACTTCTTTTCTTAAATCAGAACTTCTTTTTAAAGAGAAGTTTTAGGTTCACAGCAAAAAAAAAACAACAACAACAAAAAAACAGGAAGGTACAGAGATTTCCCATTTACTTCCTGTCCCCTCATGCATAATCTCTCAATTATCATCATTCCCCACCAGAGTGGTGCATTTGTTGCAATTAATGAACCCACACTGACACATCATTTTCACCCAAAGTCATAGTTACATTATAGTTCGCTCTTGGGGTTGTACATTCTGTGGGTTTGGACAAATGTACAGTGACATGTAGCTGTTACTATAGTATGATACAGAATAGTTCCACTGCCCTAGAAGTCCTCTGTGCTCCACTTGTCCAGCCCTCCTCCTCCCCAAGTCCCTGGCAGCCACTGGTCTTTTTACTGTCTCCATAGTTTTACCTTTTCCGGAATGTCCTATAGGCAGAATCGTACAGTATGTAGCCTTTTCAAATTGGCTTCTTACTAAGTAATATTCACTTAAGAGTCCCTCATGTCTTTCCAGGGCTTGATGGCTCATTTCTTTCTGGTGCTGAACAATGGTCCATTGTCTGGGTGGACCACAGTTTATTTATCTATTCACCTACTAAAGGACATCTTAGATCATGCCTTTGGGGTTTTATCTAAAAAGTCATCACCATACCTGCAGTTATATAGATTTTCTCCTATGTTATCTTCCAGGAGTTTTATCATTTTGAGTTTCACATTTAGGTTTATGATCCATTTTGAATTAATTTTTGTGAAGGGTGTAAAGTCTTTGGCTAAGTTCATTTTTTTCCCCACACGGATGTCCAGTTGTTTCAGCACCACTTGTTGAGAAGACGATCTTTGCTCCATTGTGTTGCCTTTGTTTCTTTGTCAAAGATTAATTAACTGTATTTATGTGGGTCTATTCCTGGGCTCTATTCTGTTTCATCAATCTATTTGTCTATTCTTATTCCAATAGCACACTGTCTTGATTACTGTAGTTTTATAATATGTCTCGAAGTTAGGTAGTGTCAATCCCCCAACTTTGTTCTTCTCCTTCAATAATATGTTAGCTCTTCTGTATCTTTTGCCTCTCTGTATAAACTTTAGAATCAGCTGGTCAATGTCTACAAAATAACTTGTTGCGATTTTGATTGGTAATGCACTGAATTAATACATCAAGTTAGGAAGAACTGACATGTTGACAGTATTGAGTCTTCCTATTCAAGACCATGGAAAGTCTCTCCGTTTATTTAGTTCTTCTTTGATTGCATTCATCAGAGTTTTGTAGTTTTCCTTGTATAAACCTTGTACATATTTTGTTAAATTTTTACCTAAGCATTTCCTTTTGGGCGAGGTGCTAATGGAAATGATATTGTGTGTTTTTAATTTCAAATTCCACTTGTTCATTGCTGATATATAGTAGGAAAGACTTTTGTGTGTTAATCTTGTATCCTGCAACCTTGCTATAATCGCTTATATATAAATAATCATGTCATCTGTGAACAAACATAGTTTTGTTTCTTTCTTCCCTATCTGTACATCTTTTATTTCCCCTTCTTGTCTTATTGAATTAGTTAGTACTTCTAGTACGATGTTGAAAAAGAATGGTGAAAGGGGACAGCATTACCTTTTTCCTGATGCCACTGCTACTTTCATTCAGCAATGTCTGGGCAATCTTTGTACTCTGGCATATATAGGTCTACTTCATTCTTTTGAACTGCTATGAGTTATTCCAAAGTGAGGCCTTGTGGTGCTATCTGCATTCTCCCATTGATGCGTATTCAAGTATTTCCAATTATTTGCCAATGCAAACTGTGTGGTAGGGGACACTCTCATATACACACCTTCTCTCTCCCTCCCCAGTCTCTTTCAGTTTTCACTGTGCCCTTTTTACAAAACAAGATCCATTAAAGATATTTCTCTCTTGACGCAATTCCAGCTGCTCATGGAGTCTCAGAGGGGCCGTGTGTCTCCCAGGAGATTGCACAACAGTCCCCCAGAAAGACAGCTGTGTTTGTAGCCAGGTTGGCCTCGATATGGGCTCCCTCCTTATTTGGACAGATTTGGAGCCTGCTTTCCTTGTCGCAGATCCCTTCAGCCTCAGATTCGATGGGAGAAGCCCAACCTTTGGAACAAACATCCCAGCTTCTCCTCTTAAGGGAAAAGAATAAATGCTTTTTATTCTTTTGTGATGAGATAACTGGTCAGCTTAGTTTTAGGTCAGCTGATCCAAACCCAATTCTCAGGGGTCCTTTCTTCAGCAGTGGGGAGAAGGCGTGTTTTGGGGTGAGGGTGGGGTTCAGCCCAGCAAACCTGCTTACAGAGAACCACGCTTTCTCATCCACAAGGGTGATGCATGAGCTCTTGGTAACAGAGAGAGGAAAAGGGTGCAGATTGAGAGTAGGGTGAGAGAGGCTTTTTATAGTCAACCTACTATATATCAGCAATGAACAAGTGGAATTTGAAATGAAAAACACACAATATCATTTCCATTAGCACCTCCCCCAAAAGGAAATACTTAGCTAAAAATTTAACAAAATATGTACAAGGTTTATACAAGGAAAACTACAAAACTTTAGTGGTACCTGCTTTTCACTTTAAAAAACCCTAGGACTGGGGGAGTGGGGTTGGCACAGAAGGCAGGGGAGAGGCAGGCATGAGTTTGGCTTCTGTCCACAGCTGCAATTCTGACAGTTTTAGGCCTGTCTGAGGAGATGTGCACCTTTTATTTGCATGTGTTTGGAAGGCATGGAACAGAAACAGGTAGGAGAAGGGGTGGGAGAGTCTGGGATGGTAAGAATCCTGACTTCTAACTAGACTTTTTGTGCCAGGGACCCTTTTGGCATGCTGGGGTAATGTATGAGCCCTCTACGAATAGTGTTTTTAAAAGCATTGAATAAAATACACAAGGAATACAGTTGTCAAAATACTGAAAAAAAATCAAAATTGTGACAAATATATACAAATCTATCTATCCATCTATCTAGATAGATAGATATTAGAAGTAATTGCGGTTTCAAAGGTTAAAAATAATTGCAAACACCTCAATTACTTTTGCACCAACCTGATTTGTATATATTTGTATGTATTTAATGCATTAGTAAATATATAATATATAGATAGAGATATATAATATATGTCTCTCTCTATATAACATATTATATATATATATATATATATATATATATATATATACATATATATACACTGTGTTTCCCCGAAAATAAGACCTAGCCAGACCATCAGCTCTAATGTGTCTTTTGGAGCAAAAATTAATGTAAGACCCAGTCTTATTTTAATATAAGATTGGGTTTTAATATAATATAATATAATACTGGGTTTTATAATAATTTTTGCTCCAAAAGACACATTAGAATTGATGGTCTGGCTAGGTCTTATTTTCAGGGAAACACGGTATATATACATATATATTCATTAAACAATAAGCTCTAACACTGGATCTAGTCACTACTGTAATTTCAAAGTTACGATGAATATATACACATTTAAGAGATTTCTGCAACAACTATAAAGTGACCTGAAAACACACGATTGGCTGCACGTAGGCACAGGTATGGCCAGATGACTGGGCTGTGTTACCTTCATTCATAATAGAAGGGAATGAATAAAAATAAAGATTTGATCTTTTCCTTGTGAAAGCTCACAGACCCCTGAGTTCTCTTTGCACCATGGCCTCCAGGCCAGGAGGAAGGGGCTATGTGGAAGTTGGAGGGGTCCCTTCTATGGAGGTCCCCAGGAGGCACTGGACCCATGCACCGCTGCCGAGGCCCGTGGTTCAGGTATGATAGAGACAGAGGGCACTTTCTTGTCTGTAGCACCTGTCCAGCAGCTTGAGAAACACTTGGGGACAGCACCCTGAGCACAGGCATTAGCAGGGACAGCTGGGGACAGGCAATAGCCAATATGACTGCTGGAGAGAAAGAACACAGTGTGTGCCACAGGTGACTGCTGCTGACGGACTGGCTGGTGAGCACCTGGAAGATGTCAGTTTAGGGCCGACACCTTAGGGGAAAGGTAGAGCCAATGAAATGTGATTATGACTGTTACCAGGGCCCCATCTGAGCCCACAAATGGGGAGGCCTGGCACAACTTAAGAAGTTATAATAATACTTTGTATCTGTGTAATATTTGCAGTTCAAAATGACTCATGTCTCTCAAGACATACCCATTATTACCCCCAATTTGCAGATGAAGGGCCTAAGGACCCAGAGGGACAGGAATTTGTTCAAGGACACACAGCTAGTCAACAGTGATGCCAACTCAAGTCTTGGACTCTTAGTCCCACATAGGGGAGTGGAAGAGAGGAGGTTGAAAAGGAGAACTAAGCTGATACCTTGGGGAGCCTTAAACATCAGGCTGAGGCATGAAGATCTCGTCTTGACAGCAACTGGGAGCCAAGGAAGATTCTTGAGCAGGGGAATGACTTGGAAGCTATAGAATGATAAATCTGGTGATGGTGTGTGTGTGTGTCGGGTGGAGAAAGAGTGGATGGGGATTGAGAGGCACTCAGGATGTGGCTGCAGTTATCCAGGGAGAAAGGGTAACACCGTGATGTGAAACCCTGAGTGTACATCCCATGCAAAGAACGAACCCCTGACGGTCCACTGGGAGGCCACGTGAACTTGTCGTGGAGTCCACACCCAGGGCTGCTCCATACACTGTAGTGAATGTCATTCACCACACAGATGCCTGACCAAGGGGCGAGTTGGTCTGAAACCCAGTCTGTGCTCTGCTGGCCACGCCAAAGTGTGTGACTACGTCCACCCAGAGGCAGGGGCTGTTCTAATTCACATAAAGCCTCACTCTAGGCAAGTGCAGCCCTGTCCATTGCCCCAAATTCCCTCTGGGGAACCACCCTTCCACCCTTTCCTGGCCATGTGATTTCGGCGGGGCTGGACTTACTTCTAGCTCTAGAGAGGGGCACATGACCCAAGCCTGGCCAATTGGGGTAACTCCACTACCCCCATCACAGTGATTGGTTCAGGGAGGTGCCCAGGACGAAAGTTGGCCCAACTGGAATGAATCCTGGGATTTTTGCTGCTGAATGCCTGTCTAACATCAAAGCCAAAACAGAGACCAATGTAGTCAAGGGATGGTAGAGTGAAACTTAATCACAATGAATCCTGATAATAGTTGAGCCCCTGGATCCAGCCATATCTGAAGTCTCCCTGGGGCTTTTCTCTTATGTGACCCTATCAGCTCTCCACTGTTTAGCTGAAGCCAGTTTGCACAGGGATCCTGTTGCTTGCAACCTAAAGTGTCCTGACTGGTATACTAGAAAGGTTACCTAGACCAGGGGTAAGAAAACTATAGCCCGTGAGCCATGTTCAGCTTATCACCTGTGTTGTTTTGTTTTTTAATAAATAAGACTTAATTGGAACACAGCCATGCATTGTCTAGAGCTGTTTTTTCACAACAAGCTAGAGCTGAGCAGTTGTGACAGAGACCCCACGGCCCACAAAGCCTTTTAAAACATTTACTATATGGACTTCTGCAAAAAATGTCCATCCACCCCTGACCTAGTTCAATCTCTCTCACCTCTTGCTAAGGTAAAAACTGAGGCCCAGAGAAGGGCTTGCCTAAAATTGGGGCAGAGTCAGAACTCGAACCCAGGTCTCCTGACTCTCAACCTTGAGTTCTTTGTTCTGTTTCTCTTGGTCCCTTAGCCACTGCCCTGAAATGTCCATGGGTCCTTCCACGGGGGCACTTGATTGATTTGACAGTTGAATCCCTCCCTTAGGCCCAGACAAAATTCTTTCTGCAGCCTCCCTGTGACCTCCTGGGAGTCACAGGGAGCCGGGGAAATTGAGTTCCATAAATAGCGGTGCCTCACATCCTAGCCAGTCCATCCTGCCTCGCCTAGGGACTTGCTAACTGGAGCTGGAGGTGACACGGGAGAATAACTGTCCTGTTTGGGACCCTCTGCAAATTCCACAGATGCTCTCCTGGCCATGCAACCTGGGACTAGAAGAAGGTCTGGTTGTAAAATGCTTTTAACATCCTCTGAGTAAGGCAAGGCAGGGGTTTGGAGACTCCTCCATCTTAAGAGGGCTCAGAGGTTATTTGGGTCATCAGAGGTAAAGGCTGGGAGAACTCAGAAGCACGAGGAATGTGCAGTCAGAGAAGACTCTCCAGAGGAGGTGACCTGGAGCATTCAAAGACAAAACAAAAAAATATCCTGGAAACCCTTTGCTACCTCTCAGAACCCTCCTCTACCCCAGCTGTCTACACTCCACCTAACCCAAACATGATAAAGCCACTCCTACCTCAGGGCCTTTGTACTTATTGTTTCCTCAGCCCCTACTCTCAGAACTTTGCATGGCTGGTTTCTTTTCATCCACAAGCATATTTGTCACCACCTCTGGGAAGCCTTCCCTGACCACCTTTCTAAAAGCTGCCGTTCATCTTCCTTTTTTGTTTTCTTGGGTCATTGGCTTCTAGAATAGTCCCTGGCTTGGAGTGGGGGAGATCAACACCATTTGTTAAACGAGAGGCTGGGGATACAGCAGTTAACAGAACACAGCACTTGTCCCCAAGGAACTTAGAGTTCAGTGATGAAGACACAAATCTCATGTAGAGGAAGAGGCACCGTGAAGGGAAAGGGAGGGGACCATGGCAGCACAGAGACAGGATCCCTGATTTGGACTTGGGAGGGAGGGAAGACTTTCCTGAGAAGGTCCGGGAGTTAGCCTGGAAAGTGGGAAGGAGAACGAAGGGTTCCCGGGAGAAGGAGCAGGGTATGCAAAGGATCAGAGGTGAAGGAGCGTGTGTGAGAGACTCAAAGCAAGAGGGGAGGGGAGCATGGGATGATGGGGTACTCCATCCTGCTGGATGGAGTGTTAGGGACGCAGGCCGGGTCAACAGGCGGTGGCTGAGCAGGGACACGGCAAAGTCAGCCATGGGCTTGGAAGGCGCATCTCAAGGTTGTGTTAGACACAGAAGGCAAGGCCAAGGAGTGGCTGTCTCCCTGGAAAGGGGTTAGGCAAGATTGTCAGGGAGGAAAACAGGGTGCTCTGGACTCTCTGCCCCATTTCCCCACCCCAGCATCCAGATGCAGGCTGCTATCCTGCCACAGCCCCAGGCCTGGCCCCTCCATGCTTAGTGTGAACTGCTTCCTGGAGGAGGTGACCTGGAGCAGCCTGCACCCATTTAAAAAGGCTGAACAGGGAGACCTTAGCACAGGACCCGGTTTTTCTACAAGTGGGCTGTGTGAGCTTGGGCAACTCTTTGTGCCTCAGTTTCCTCATCTGTCAAATAGGGAGAACAGTAACACCAGTCTCTCAGGTTTGGTGAGGATTAGACAGCGTACGTCAAGCACTGAGCACAGACCTGGTTCAGGACCAGCACCTGGAGGAGTGGTGGCTTTCTCAGCAATTATCAGGGGCTGGCTTGTTCCAGCTGGAGGTCCCTATACGGAAGGAGGGGGCAAGACGGAAGAAGGGAAAGGTCGCTGGAGGTTTGAGGCAATCCAAGGCATTTTGGGGACACCCCAATCCCTGCTATCCTTGGGGCAGCTCAGGGCTAAATTTGTCCCCCACTGGGCTCCATCTCCCAGGGCAGCTCCCAGAGGGTCAGTCCTGGGACAGGAAGGAGACCCCAGACTCCGGAGTTGAGAGCTGAGGACAGAATCCCTGCCTTCCAGTCCTGCCACCATTCCTTTGCAGCCAGTGTGCACAGGCCAGGTGGAGACCGCTACCGTGTGGAAGGTGACAGATGGCCACAAATGAGGGGTGAATAAAACTGCTAAATCATCAGCTGGGAAATTGAGCATCTCCCCTCCTACCTGTGAGAGCCTCTTCCCTCTGGAAGGGAGCACATGTTTGGGTGAGAGTGGGGACATTTGGTACAGGTATGATGGACGCAGACAGTGCTGTGCCAGGGCGTGTGTGCACACACACATACACGTGCTTACACACATGCACACCCACCCACATGCTAACACCCTCTGACCCACGCTCTTCCCGTCACACGCACACTTGCATTTGTCCATTCACCCATACGCTCTTGTACACGCTTTTTAACATCCAGAAACACCAACCTACAGCTGTCTACATCCAAAGTGCAAGGTACCCCAACAGGTAGATTTGTGCTCCTGCACTTCTCACACACGACCCACGGAGATGGAAAAGCTCATTTGAATTGGCTTCTGACACTCCCGAATCACAGTAGGGGTAAGCTGTCTCCTTGTTCATAGGGATCTCCTGGCCTCCCAGAGGGAGGGGTCCACTTCCCATCCTGTTGAAGACAGATCCCCTCATGTGAACAGCTCTAACCCATGAAATAGGAGCGGAGTCACTGTGTGTCCTTTCTAGGTGGAAGCTTTAACAGTCAGCTCGAGGTCCCTCTGTGTTTCCTTTTTCCTCTGCCATGGTGACTAGCAGCATTCCAGGTAGGGGCTGCCCATTTACTCTGGGTCCTGGGGTGCAGTTGACAGGAAATAGAGCCATAGGTGACTTGTGAATTAACTGGTGGATATTAAGAAATAAATCTCTGCTGCTGTGAGCTCCTGAAATCTGGGGGACATTTATTGCTGCAGCATAGCACAGCTCTGGCTGACTGAAAAACCTACGCACAAACACACACACACACACACACACACACTTCACACATACACGCACCCACACTCCCACAGGGCTCACACTCTCAGTGTGAAATAATAGAAAATATATATATTGGTCTCTGCCCCTGGTTCCTGTCAACAGAGTTCTTAAGTCCCTTGGAATTTCCTGGGTGACAGGAGTGTCTTTTGTTCTAAAAAAGTGACTCTTGGTGGGCGCCTGGAAAGCTCCAGAATGGGGGATGCTCACCAGAGACTAAGCCATGATTAGAAGCTTGGATTTTCAGCCCCACCTCCCATCCTCTGAAGAGGAGGAAAGGGCTTGGAGACTGAGTTAATGATCAAACATGTCTACATGATGTAGCCTCCATAAAACCAAAAGTATGGGGGTTCAGAGAGCTTCCGGGTTGGTGAACCCCTCTACAAGTCAGGAGGGTGGTACATCCCAAGTCCATGGGGACAGCCGCTCCTGTGCTAGGGACCCTTCTGGACATCATTGCATGTACTTCTTCATCTGGCTCTTCCTCTGTATATTTTATCATGCCCTTTATTATGTAATAAACTGGAAACCTAAGTAAGTGTTTCTCTGAGTTCTGGGAGCCCTCCAAGGATGGGGGTGTGGGAAATTCAATATATAGCCAATTGGTCAGAAGTAAAGCCCTTCACCTGTGGGATCTGACACCAACTCCAGGTAGACAATGTCAGAACTGAATTATAGGACGCCCAGCTAGTGTCACACAATTACCTGATGTTTTCCACACATCTGGTGTCAGAAGTTGTGAGTGTGGTAGCAATGTGAGAGTAAAGGAGAAATACACAAGAGGGAGTGTTTTTCCTTGTACATAACTCCCACTCCCACTGGGCTCATGCACATACTCATACACACTCACACTTGACATGAGCACACACACACCACACACACACACACACGCTCCCTTGGACCACATACTTTCCCCAGCACACTCCAGGCTAGTCTGACATGCGGTACATCCAACCTCCAATGAGGAACAGGGAGCGGGTGGGGACAGGATGAGATGGGAATAGATGTGTGGTTCTGTGATGGAGCTGCATTTGAATTAGCTCATTGAAAGGGGCTTTTATGTTGTCAAAGGATGCAGAGCTCAACTGAGGCTGAGCAGGCAGGTTTCTGAGGGTCAAGGAACACTTCCTGGGGAATCGGGAGCTTAGACACTTGGCTGTGAGCCTCGGGTGGCCCTGTGACCGTCTCTGCTCTCCCCTTCTGTGGGGACAGGAATTACTTTGAATCCAAGAAGGGGAGCTGGTCAAGTCCAAATGACAATGAACAGCCCAGCAGCAACCGTCCCCTTTTCAGGGCCTGCTGTGTGCCCGAGTCCGGCTCCTAATGAGAGTCCCCTCGTGGAATCTTCACAGTAGCCCTCAGAGCCACCTGCTGAGTGTGGGAGTGGGTGATGCCAGGGGTTCCACTCCACATGGACATATCTGACCGGAACCCACGTGGGAAGGGGCAAGCGTAATGCTGGGGTAGAGACTGGATTTAAATCCCAACTCCTTTGCTTCTTGGGTAAAGGAATTTGTCTGGCCAGGCCTTAGTTTCCTCATCTAAAGTGGATATAATCATTGCTCTATTGTTGGGTTGTTGTGAAGATGAAATGAGAAGACGTCCAAGGAAGCCCCAGGCAGGGCCAGTCTGGGCCTCTTTACTGGAAGGCCCACTTCTGATGCTCCTTCCTCCAGGAAGCCTTTTTTGATCTCTTCCTCTGTCAAACTCACAGTGGCTCTAGGGGCTAAAGACAGGAACAGTCCTAGCTCCTTCCCATGGCATCTTTCCCCCTCAGTCTCCGTCACTCACCAGGGCCAAGGAACCAGGCCCAGAACAGGCCCCACACCAGACTGCTGTGTGCAGGCAGGCTCAGCATCAGAACACACAACCCACCTCTGTCACCTCCTCACTCTGTCTTTGGGCAGGTGACTTAAACTCGCTGAGCCTCGTTTCCCACGGCTGCAAAAAGAGGATATTGACAGGATCTGCTTCATAGGGCTGTCTTCTTTTCTGTTCCTTCCTTCATTTTCCTCCCCTTTGAGTTCCATTTCTTCCTTCTTCTCTTATCTTTCCAGTTTGCAATTCAAAGACAGAGAGGAAGAAGGAGAGGGAGAGGGAAAGGGAGAAGGAACGGGAAGGAGGGAGGGAGAGAGGGAGGGGGAGAGAGAGAGAGAGAGAGAGAGAGAGAGAGAGAGAGAGAGAGAGAGAGAGAGAGAGAGAGAGAGAACAAACACAATGCTTGCTTCAAAAGAACTAATGATCTGTTGGGGGGAACCAGGCATCTGTTGGCCACATTTTTGTCTGATGCCCCCCCGAGGTATGTTTCACAGGCAGCTGTGGGCCTCTTCTCTTCATAGCAGGGGAGCCTGCTTTGGAGTGATATTATTTCCGTTTCTCCTGTTGGAGTGTTGCAGCCTCAGCCTGCTGCCTTGGGGAGGCAGCCCAGGGGTTGGAGGGAGATGAGAGCGGCAGGCTTGGGGCCTCATGAAGGCACCCTCTGAGGGAACACGGTTATCACCAGGCCTCTGATGATATTCTCCGCATGGGGCTCACTTTCATGTCTGTGATCACACTAGCTCCCTGAGGTCATGCTGGAAGCAGGAACACAGGGATGTCAGGGACAGCTGGGAACACAGCTCAGACCATCAGCTTCCTGCCAGGCCCAGCTGCCTGTCTGCTAGGCCCGCATTCCAGGCTCTGCATGAAGTGTGGGTTTCCACCACTTCTTATCCTCTCTTGTCTCCTGTCTCTCCACAAAGCGGGTGGTTAAGACTACTCTGTGAAAAGGTACAAGGACACTCACTCACTCACTCACTCATACAGTACTTCGTTCTCTTCTCAACCTGGTAGCCAGAGGGATCCTGTTAAACGTAAACCAGAAGCTACCTCCCTCCAAGTGGAGACCGAAGTCCCTGCAAAGGCTTGTGAGGTCCTGTGTTCCCATTCCCTGAGCAGCTCACCCCCTCATCTCAGCCACACTGGCCTCCTGATTGTTCCTGCTCTCCACACTCTGGCTGACTTGCCCCATGGGTTTGTATTTACCATTGTCTCTACCTGCAGCTCCGTTCCCTCACATGGATTCCCCCTGCCCTCACCTCCTGCAAGTCCTGGCTCAAATGCTGTCATTTCAGGGAATTTTTCTCTGATTACTTTATTTCATTTTGTGTTTCCGAACCCCTGCCCACCTTTATTTTTCTCCATAGCATTTGCTGCCTTTTAAAGCCCTCTGTATTTTACTTATTTATTTTGTTTATTGCCTGTCTTCCCCAAGAAGTTAAGCTGCATTGGTGCAGGAATTTTCATTTATTTTGTACATTTACTAGAGTGAGACCTTGGGAAAGTTATGTAGTCTCTATGCCTCAGTTTCCTCATCTGTAAAACACAGATGACAGTTTTCACAACCTCACAAAGCTATATGAAGACTGTGACAAAGGATATGAGTATATAAGAGGCACAACTCTGCACAGATGGTGGTGACACAAACCTCTGGGAGCAGCAGTGAACAGGAATCACATCACAGGGGCTCCGTGCTGTTGCTGGGTGACTGGTGGTGCATTTCAGGGGAAGGTGGTGTGGGTGGTTCCCAACGCAAGGCCCTGCACCTCTCCACCTAAAAGTTTTCTCTTGGTCACGTAGGGCAGGCTGGATGTGCTCCTGGAAGCCCTTGGCCAGTGAGGGGCAGGAGTTGGAGGATGGATACCCAGCTTCCAGCCCCCCGTGGGACACCTGGGGTGTGCTCTGTGCCCCGATGCCCACAGCAGTAACATATGTCGTAATAAGCCATTTACTTACTTCCCTCCTTCCCCCTACCCCTTCCTCATGCCCCTACTAGTGTCACCTTCTAAATAATCCTTGTCCCAAGGTCTCTTTCTGGGGGAAACCAACCTGAGACAGGTGGAATTTGGGGGAAGGGTCTTTGTAAGGAACATCTGCCATCTTTTCTTTACCATCCCAGGAGTTGGCTCTGTGGTTTTCTTAAAAGAATCCTTGAAATTTTCCTTTAAAATTCCACCTGCCCTGCCATAGGGCTTCTGGTCAGAACCTGGGCTGCATGGGAGAAGAACTAATCAAAGTAGTGGAGGATTTCTTCATTCCAACAAGAACGGTCACAGGTTAGGGGAGTGTGTATTTAGCTGAGTAAAAGGTCTCTAGGAGGAAAATGGAGGGGATTCTCCCACAGCATCCACAGCTCATACATGGAAGGGAGACTTTGTCTGAAATAGATTGGGTCTAAAATACAGGAAGAGCTTAGCTGGCTCTTGTACTAACTAATGGACTGAAATGTTTATTCATTCATTCATTCATTCACTCAACACATTTATGGATCCCCCACCCCATATGTCGGGATCCAAGGATACGGTGGAAAACAGGACAGATAAAGCTCTGGGACAAGTCCACCCCAGCTGCTATGGTAGCTCCACGGTTCAGGGGTCTATGCAGTTGGTGGGTGTCAGCCGGGGTGAAAGGAGTTGAACCTGCCCTCAGAGGTTCCCTAGCACTGCTCTGGGTAACGGAGGCATTCGGTTTGTGCCCTTGGATGGTGGTGCTGGTGCCATCTTGGCCACACCGTGGTCCTTTTACCCTCCTAGCCTTGTGATGTCTCTCGAGTGCTGCCTGACAGGAGCTGTGGCTTTGGTATAGGAATGTGGCCAACATGCAGTGACTCAGCAGGGAGGGAACCAGGGGGAAAAACACCCCACTGAGAGATGGGTAGCGTGCCCTTGAACCTGAGAACCCACCCTCCTTGTGCCCTTTCATCTCCTGCCATGCCCTCTTATTGGCTGAACCCAATTGAGCATGGATCTGAAACAGGGAACAGAACATGTACAGGAGAGAGAGGTGCTATGAGTATTATTCCAAACAGGAGGGGCTAAGTGATTTTTAGGGTTCATTTCAAAACGAAAATGCTGATTCCCTTATTAAAAAGCTGAGAATTTTGAGACAGTGACAGAAGAGAAACTAAACCACATCATATGCCCATGAAGCCTACTTTGTGCCCTTGTTACAGTTGAGGAAACTGAGGTACAGAGAGCTAAGGCACCTTATCCAAAACAGTTATACCTGGGCTTTGAGTCCTGGCTCTGCCCCTTTCTAGCTGTGGAGCCTCAGACAAACCACTTTACTGACATACAGATGGGTCTCAAGACATCTAACTACTGTGAAGGCGTTGCTAACAAGAAGAGAATGAAATCAGGAGAGCCAGAGGGCTTGTGCCAGGACCGTGCCTTTGGGCGCTGTCCAAGGTTCTGATGCTGCACTGGGCTCCCTTGGTCCCACGTGTCTCTTGGATGCTGAGATTGGCAGCAATAGTTGAAAAAACTTGTACCCATTCCCAGTCTGTCTCTGGAATCCTCTAAGTATTAGAGCACTGAGATTTGGAGTACTATTGTCTGGAGTTTGGGAAGTGATGTGCTGATCTGGAAAGAGCACAGGAGTGGGAGTCAGGAAATGGGGATTTGACTAGGGTGGTGTTGACATTATTTCATTTCATTCTTGCAACCATCCATCAGAATGACTACCTCAGCCACATCACATGCTTTATCAAACACTTACTATGTGCCAAGCACAACCACTTCACAGTTACTCTATTGTGCAAGCATTGTTATTATCCTCAATTGCGAACCAGGAATTTTGGGGAAAAAGAGAGGAAGTCACCACTACAGTAGATTATGTCAGGATATCACCCATTATACTTGCATAATGCATAGGGCAAACTGAAAATTCTGGAGTTAAAGCCCATGGAAACACCTGTCAACCAATGGTGGGTGAGGATTTGATGAAAAAATACCTTAGCACCCTGCCCTGCAGGTCGGGGTGACTCTGAGGCATGTTCTACACTGTCTCCCATAGTCTGCCTGTTGGGTTAAGTTCTAGTTGCCCACAGTGGAACCTGGCTTCATAACACATCCTCTATTGGCTTCTTTTGCTTTCCCTGTCTCACTTTTTGTCACAACCAGCCTCTAAGAAGGCTTCATGAGCCCCACCTCCTGGTATTCACATCCTTGTAGCCCCTCCCACACTGTTTCAGGGTTGGTCTGTGTGGCCAATAAAATATGACAAAAGTGATGGTATGTCACTTCTGATATTAGGTTATAAAAGACACTGGGGCATCTGTGATCTCGATCTCTCTCTCTCTCTCTCTCTCTCTCTCTCTCTCTCTCTCCCTCATCACTCACTCTGGGGTGAGCCTGCTTCCATGTTATGAGCAGTCCTATGGAGAGGCCCATGTTGTGAAGAATTGAAGCCCCCAGCCAGCAGCCAGTGGGGAATCAAGGGCTGTCAACAACCATGAGAGTTGAGTGAATTCACTTTGGAGTGAATCCTTCAGCCTCAGTCAATCCTTCAAATGATTGCAGCCCTGGCTGACAGCTTGACTGAAACCTCATGAGATACCCTGAGCCACAACTGCCAGCTAAACCACTTCCAGATTCCTGACCTTCAGAAACTATTAGATAGTAAATATCTGTTGTTTTATGCTGCTAAGTTTTGGGGTAATTTATTATGGCAATGGATAACTAATACACTTTCACAATTCACTATTGATGTTTCCTGGGTTCACCTTCCAAACAAACTATTTAAATTTAAATCTTTGTTTCAGGAGCAGTTTCTTAGGAGACTCAAACCTTACTTTACCCAAGGGTACCTATCTAGTAAGCGGAGGACCCAGGATTCAAACCCAGAGCACATGAAGTGGCAGCTCAAGAGCCCAGAGCTGTATGTGTCATTCTGTCTTGGCTTCAGTCTGGAAGTGCCTTGGTTATAGGGACTGGGTCTTGGTTCCCTTGGTGGCCTCAGTGCCAAGCTCAGTGCCTTCACATATGAGGTGCTCAGTATATGTTGCTTCCCTTCTGCTCCCCACCTGCCCCATATTATGAATGTTTAACTTCATCAAGCATAATTCTCCTGTTTTAGATCATAAACTCTGGATTTAGGCAGGCTACATTCAAATCTTGGCTCTGGAACACACTAGCAGAGTGATTTTGGGCAAGTGATTCAATCATTTTGTGTCTCAGTTCCTTCCTCTATAAAATGGGGATGGTGGGGAGATCCAAGATGGCAGAATAGATAAACACTGTGCCTGCTTCCTTCCATGAACAAATGAAAATTATAATTAAATTATAGACTAATCAACCTGAAGAACCATCTGAAATCTGGCTGAACAGAAGTTTTATAACTAAAGATATAAGAAAAAGCCACGTTGAGACTGGTAGGACAGGCAGAGATGCCGAACTGGCTAACCCCAAACCTCCCTGTGTTAGTTCAGAACAGGGAGGGATATCTCGGCTGTGAAGATTCCCCCAAGAGGAGCAATGGACCCCAGCCCCACATTCCCCAGCCCAGAGTACTGGTGCTGGGAAGAAGAGCCCCCACAACATCTGGCTGTGAAAAACTGCAGGGATTCTGACCATCCAGGGGGGATGGAAGGTGGTGGGAAAAACAGGCATCCTCTTAAAGGGTCTGTGTATAGATTCACTCCTAGGCATTCACCTTGGGCTCCAGCAGAGGGACAGTAACTTGGGGTGGGGAGTGTTAGAGACATATGGAGGGCAGACTGAGTTGTGCTATTTCTGGATGAGGGCCCTGTGCTTATGGCCAAATCTAAATCAGATTGGTCTGGTGAGCTGACTCACTGGGACCCTACCCCACCCAACGCCCCCAACTCTGAAGGCACTTTTTCTAAGAGCAGCCAGCCCAGCTGGCATTGCATTCTTTCTTGGGAAACTTTCAGAGTCTGGCCTTGGTGTGCTCTGAGACTTTTGCTGAATAACTCCAGTCTTAGCACAGGCACTAAACCAGAATTCACATTAAACTGGTGACCACAACTCTTCCCACTCTAGTGACTCCCTGAGACCCTGCCTTACCCAATTTGCACACCACACAAGGCTTTATCAGTGGCTAAATCTTAAGGGATATGGCAGGTGGCAGCAGGTTTGGGGATGTTTTGGCATTTTGTGAAGAAACACCAGGCCCAGTACTAGTGGCAGATGTCTTTGGTTTGGAGCGTGCCCATTCCCACGCACCTCCAGGGTCAGCACAGGCAGTGAACAACCACAGACTGCTGTGTAGCTCTTACCAGATAGTCCCTGGCTAGTCGCAGAAAGTGGGTGACCTGGGCCTGCACCAGAGCCCCTCCCAAGAGGTCCCAGAACCAATATACTTGGAAGTTGGCTTCAAACCATAGTAGAGCACCGCCCAATTAGCCTCACAAGTGGCACACACGAAGGGCAGTTTCAACAGGCACCAGAGCCTGCTGGGGCAAATCACTGAGTGGGATTTGCCTGTAAGCTGTGGATGTGGCAACACCCCACAGCCAATCAGCTGAGGGTCAGTCCCACCCACTGACATGCCAACAGCAATCAAGGCTCAACTATAACAGGAGGACACACACAATCCACACAAGGGACACTCCTGGAGCATCCAGAGCAGGTGACCAGGGAGACTGTGTCACTGGGCCCCACAGTGCTCCTACTACACGAGGCCACCGGGCCAGGACTGGGGGTAGTAGCATACCTACCTAATACATAGAAACAAACACAGAGAGGCAGCGAAAATGAGGAAACAAAGAAATACATCCCAAATGAAAGAACAGGAGAAAACGCCAGAAAAAGAACTAAATGAAATAAAGGTGAACAACCTACCAGAGACAGAGTTCAAAACACTGAGTATAAGGATGCTCAAGGAACTTAGTGAGAACTTCAACAAAGAGATAGCAAGTATAAAAAACGGACATAGAAATCATAAGAAAAGAATCAGTCAGAAGTGAAGAATACAATAACTGAAATGAAAAATGCACTAGAAGGAATCAGCAGAAGACTAGTGAAGCAAAGGATTGAATCAGTGATTTGGACCAGAAGGTAGCAGAAAATACCCAATTGGAACAGGCCAAAAAAAAAGAAAAAAAAGAAAGAAAAAAAGAAAAAAAAGGAAATCCAAAAAATGAAGATAGTTTAAGAGACCTGTGGGACAACATCAAGCTAAACATATTTGCATTATAGGGGTACCAGAAGGAGAAGAGAGAAAACAAGGGATTGAGAACCTATTTGAAGAAATAATGACTGAAAACTTTCCTCACCTGGTGAAGGAAATAGACATACAAGTCTGAAGCACACAGTCCCAGACAAGAAGAACCAAGAAGGCCCACACCTAGACACATTATAATTAGAATGGCAAAGGTTAAAGACAAAGAGAGAATCCTAAAGGCAGCAAGAGAAAGTGAACTAGTAACTTATAAGGGTGTTCCCGTAAGACTGTCAGCTGATTTCTCAACAGAAACTTTGCAGGCCAGAAGGGATTGGCACAAAATATTCAATGTGATGAAAAGGAAGGACCTACAACCAAGATTACTCAGCAAGGCTATCATTTAGAATTCAAGGACAGATGAAGAGCTTCATAGACAAGAAAAAAACTAAAGGAGTTCATCATCACCAAACCAGTATTACAAGGAATGTTAGAGGGACTTCTTCAAGATGGGGGGGGGGGGGGAGATAAAAATTATGAATAATAAAATGACAATAGCTACATATCTATCAGCAATTACTTTCAATGTAAATGGATTAAATGTTCCACTCAAAAGATGTAGGAGGGCTGAATGGATAAGAAAACAACACCCTTACATATGCTGCCTACAAGAGACTCACTTCAGATTAAAAGACACACACAGATGGAGTATAAAGGGATGGAAAACGATATTTCATGAAATAAAAATAAAAACAAACAAACAAACAAAAAACAAAAAAAGCTAGGGTAGCAACACGTATACCAGACAAAACAGACGTTAAAATAAAGGCTACAACAAGAGACAAAGAAGGATCCAGTAATCTCACTTCAGAGTATTTATCTGAAGAAACCCAAACGCTACTTCGAGAGGACATGTGCATCCATATGTTCATTGCAGCATTATTTATAATAGCCAAGATGTGGAGGCAGCCTGGATGTTTGTCGATGGAAGAATGGATAAAGAAGAAGTGGTACGTATATACAATGGAATATTATTTGGCCATGGAAGGGAATGGGTTCTTCCCATGTGCAGCGGTACGAATGGACCTGGAGGGTGTTGTGCTGAATGGAGTATTGCAGACAGAGAAAGACAGATACAATGTGATTTCACTTATATGTGGAATCTAAAGAACAAAATAAACAAACAAACAAATCAGAAACAAACTCATACATACAAGGAACATTTTGATGGTTGCCAGATGGGAGGGGTGCTGGGGGTGAGTGAAAAAGGGGAAGGGATTACGAAATGCAAATTGGCTGTAACACATTAATCATGGGGATGTAGAGTACAGCACAAGGAATATAGTCAATAATATTGTAATAACTATGTATGGTGTCAGATAGGTACTAGATTTGTTGGGGTGATAGATGGGAGAGGGTTGGGGGGGCAGGGTGTAAAAGATGAAGGGATTAAGAAGTACAAACTGATAGTCACAAAATAGTCACGAGGATGTAAAGTAAAGCAGAGGGAATATAGTCAGTAATATGGTAACAACTATGTGTAGAGCCAGGTGGGTACTACGCTAGTCAGGGGGATCATTTCTTAAATTATACAAATTTCGAACCACTATGCTGTGCACCTGAAATTAATACGAAATAATATTGAATGTCAACTGTAATTGAAAAATTTTAAACGTTGGGAAAAGGAGAATAAAAGGTTCAAATCTCCAGGTATAAAACAAATAAGTCACGGGGATGCAATGTACAGCATAGGGAATATAGTCAATAATATTGTGACAGCGTGGTATGGTGTCAGATAGTTGCTGGACTTATCATGGTGATCACTTTTTTAGATATATAAATGTTGAACAACTGGTATTCACCTGAAACTAATAGAATGTTGTGTGTTAGCTATATTTTAATAAAAATCTTAAAAAATAAAATAAAATGGGGATCGTAATGGGACCTACCTCCCAGAGTTGTGGGGAGGATTAAATGAATTCATTTATAGTCTTGGTCAATGCCCAGCATTTAAGAAATGCTATATAAAGGTTTGTGTTACTAGGATCACTTTGTGCCTGTCCCCACTTTCCCTGTATATACCCATCTGAAGGGCACACAGCTCAGGCAGCCATTGCCTGCCATGATTTAAGAGATGGCTTTGAGAGATGATTTTTTTCAATTCTCAGAACCCCATAGGGACTCTTACCAGATATGTATAACTTAGAAGAGCCCTCACCTTACCCTGAAACAGAGATCAAACCTCTTTGGGAGAGGGAAGAGGTTGAGGTTTTGGGGGATGGGGAGTACACTCTGTGAACCTTTTTTTTTTTTTTTTGCAAGAATGGATTCTGGTTGCCTTCTCAGCAGGTGTTCAGTAAATACACATCAGAGCATGAACTGGAAAAATGCCAGGATGAGCACTGCCGCCTTGAAAACAGGGGTGCATTTTATATAAAATAATATCTCCTGGGGACACAACCAACATCCCTGAATTCACCTGCTCACTTACTTTCTTCCTTCTGAGCTGGTGACCCCAACTCCTGGCTGCTGTTGATATCTCTCCCAGAGACCCTGAAGGCACCATAATTCATATTCAACTCCTGTGTTAGGTTAGGAATATTGGCCCATTTATGCCCTGATTATGCTAATCAACTAGTTTTTTTCTTTCTTTCTTTTTTTTTTAAGGAGACAATTATTACCTTCAGTTTGACAGTTTCTAACTCCATTAGCAGTCACAGCTGCCAGAATCATGGTGCTGATTAGTTACCTTGAATTGCTCAGAGAAAGCCAATTATCATCAGGATGCACCCCAGCCCCTCCTGCAGTGAGGGGGTCACCGGGCTTAGTGATTTCCACAGTGAGCTGGAGTCTAGGGAGACGAGGCTGAAGCTGGCAGCGTCATCAGCTCTGGTTTAGGCAAAGGCAATTGCAGTTGAGCAGGAAGACACTGGAGTGGAGATCCAGACAGCTGTGGCTGCTGCTTTCCAGATCAGACAGCTTGGGGACAGGAAGCCCCCTTTCTCCCATCCACGTCACTTTCCATGGTGCTGAAACACTATGCACACTTGGCTCCTGGTTCTGGAAACCCCATGGACAACTCTTCCCACAGCTCATATCTTTTTAAATTCTTTGTATCTTGATAAACATTTTTGTCATTTTTATACTGTCACTGAACAGTTAGGCCCGTGATTTATTAATAATTCACAGGAGTGATTTCATATACTTTTGACAGTTCCATAATGCTTCTGACAGTTACACATTTTATTTTTGTCTCCGAGAGGCTGAGAAGGGGGCTCCCAAGACCTTAGCTGCCTTCTTCTGCTTTTGAGCAGTGAATGCACTTCAGAGAATCAAGGATGAGGACCCCAGGAATGCTGTCTTCTACCTTAGGTTGCCAAAGGGTAAGGGGCTGACCAGTGTCACCAAAGGGACAGGAATGAGGGAGAAGGGAGTGGAATCTCGGTCCATGGTCTCTGCCTCCATCTGTGTAATCCTAGTTGTAATCATAACTCTCATTTACAACCATTTCCTCTGTGTAAGGTACCAGGCTAAAAGCATTTTGCATGCATGTTTTTAATCTCTGACATCCACTAGAATCCTGAGAAGTAGCAATTATTAGCCCCACTTTACAGATGAGATTACTGACATTCAGAGACATCAAGGCCCTTTCCCAGAGTTTGTGAGTGGTGGAAGCAGGATTTGAACCTCCTCTGCCACACTCCACTATCCCATCTGTAAAGTGGGCTTATAATCCCTACCCCACGGTGGTTGTGGGGACGAGAGGAGATGACATCTGTGAAACACTCGGTACCAGTAACAGTTCCTTTCTCCCTCCCCCTTAACCCCCTGCCCCCCACCCCCACCCTTGCCAGAGCACATCTGCCTCCTTGTGTCCTCGACTGCTCTCCCTAGGACTTACTGGCTAGCTCTGCAGTGCAGACAGGTGACCTGTCTCAGGCAATGGGTAACTCCAACCTCTCTGCCTATTGGTAGCTGCATTGCATGAGAGCTCCTAGGCGACAGTCCAGAGATTGGGAAAGCATGCACACACGTGTACACGCACAGTGGGCTTGCACATCCCTGCACATGCACTTGCACTTGTGGTATTCATGTGGGTTCAGGACTTGAGCACATGTGCACATGTGAACATGCACCTGTGACTCTGTGTGTGGACAGACACCTGTCCCTGGGCTGCCCAAGCCTCTCAACACCATGCTGGGTGTTACAGAGGCAGAGGGTGGGAGAAGACAGTGGAGGGTGAGGGAGGGAGGTAGACTGAGGGCGGGAAAAGCAGAGGCCCTGAGGACTGCAGGGAGGTGAGGAAGAGTGGAGTGCAAGGTCCCCCGGAGAACACAGACTTTCCTCCAATACCTGTGCCATTCACTGCCACAGGTCACCGCCACAAAGGTCCCACCCACTCATGGAGCAGATGGAGAAACTAAGACCCAGAGGCTGCATCGCCCTGCACAAGGTCACACTGTGTATAGACGGCAGAGCCAGGGTAGGACCCAGGCTCCTGAGCCAGGCTCAGGTTTCCTGAGCTCCAAATCTGAGGTAAGGATTTGCTTGAGGTGGTTTATGTGAAAGGAGCTGCAGGGTGTAGGATTTGGGGAGCAGGGAGAGTAAGGCTTAGAAGGAGAAATGAATGCAAGGGTGTATAAACTAGGTTGCCGCTGTGGCAACAGGGGCTTAAGTCTGCTAGCACCTTCTAAGGGGTATACAGAAAGCCCCCCATAATTGCCCAGCAGCTCTGGTCTTTCATTTGTTGAGTATTGCCTGGGACAGGTGTTGACTCCCCGGTATGCCTGAGCTGTCCATGCACAAGCTGTCCATGTCCTCATAAAGTCCACGGGCAACCCCGCATTTAGCAAAGCCTCGAGCATGTGCTGGAGCAAAGTGAGAGGGAACCTGTACAGACAGCTGTGCTGCAATCAGAGGGGCCAAGAGCATGGAGTCGGTATCAGCGGTGTCAGATGTGCTCCAGGCACCAAAACACATGTACATTGGCTTCCTTTAGGTAACTCCTTGATCATGTATCTGTCTGTGGTCCCTGCCCCTGGCAGGATAGCTTACTCTGATAACGATACTGGGTAACACTAACCTTCTGCTTTTCACCAAGCCCTGTTCTCGTCACTTTACGTAAATGAACTCATTTAAACTTCCCAACGATTGTGCGAAGTCAGTCAATAATAACAATATTATTATTGTTATTTCCAATATTATTATTGTTATTTCCATTGTACAGATGAGAAAACTGAGGCACAGCTCGTAGTGGTAAGCGACGAAGTTTGGATACAAACCTGGCTCCCAAGTCTGAGTCTCTAATTACTCTCCTAGGATACACCAAATCCCGACCCCGCTGGAGGAATTCTCAGATATTTCTACCTCAGTAGCATCTGGCCAGCAGCTGGCTCAGGTCACTTCCTGGGAAGGGCTTTTGGGGAAAGCAGATCCCCAGCACTGGGGTGCAGGAAAGAATGGGGCTCCCCTGGCCCTCACAGCCTGGGGTGTCTCTTTTAACCCCTGCAGACCTTCCCTGTGACTGCTCTCTGCAGACCCCTCCAGGCTCTTTGTTCTGCCTCTGGCTGCCCACACAGGCTTGAGTCTCAGAAGAATTTCATCTCACTTCCTGGGTGTGCGGGCCCATAAGCTGCCAAGAAATAGCCATACAGATCAAGTGGCCTCCACAGCTTGATTTCCAGCAGCTGTGGCAGTAGAGTTGCTAGGTCAATGATAGCCGGGCAGCTGGCCAAGCACAAGTACCCGCTGATTGCTTCTGAATGCACTGCACCCTGGAAGCCCAAGGCCTGCTTCCCTCTGCCCTCCGTAGCAGCGGTCAAGGCTCACGGAGAGGGGCAGATGCCATTGGGGAGGCAGGATGGCGTATTGGGGCACCTGGCCTCCCTCCCTGGCTGGGGACTAGAGTCCATCGCCCTCCCTCAGACCCCTCTGGAGAGCAAAGCGATTAAGCTAAGCCAGGTTTCCCAGCACAGGGTCATGGAGGATGGAGAGGAGATAATCTGCTCTAGGATCATCCATGCACTTGTCAGCAGGCTCTGCCTCTGGGGTCCAGGGCCCGGGGGTCTTGTTCCTTGCTAGACCCCAGTGCCATGCATGGGAAGTGCTTAGAAAACACGGAGTGAGGAGAAAACCAAGATGGCGTGGCAGGTTAACGCTGTGTTTACCTTCTCTCACAACCACATCAAAATTACAACTAATCTACAAAACCACCATTACTGCGAATCGCCTAAAATCAAGCTGAACTGAATGAAGCCTTTCAACTAAGGATTTGCAGAAGAAGGCACCTCCAACTGGTAGGAAGGTCAGAGACGCAGCATGGGCTGGTCCCACTCCCGCATGTGACCATTAAAGATCGGGAGGGCTATTTTGGCTGTGGAGGTCCCCCCATCCCCTGAAGGAGTGAGAGATCCCAGCCCCACCCCAGCCAAGGGTTCCAGTGCTGGGGAGAGAAGTCCCCATAATTTTTGGTTGTGAAAAACAGCAGATTGTGACTGTGTGAGAGTGTGGCGGCACTCACAGGCACTCCTCTTAAAGGGACCGCGTGTGGACTTACCCACCAGTGGAATCACTTGCTCTGAGCTCCAATGCTGGCGCAGCAGATGGAAAGGCGGCAGGGATGTATGGTGGGGAATTGGGTTGTCTGGCTTGGGACAAGGGCTGGAGAGGCAGCTTTCTCCTGGATGGAGGGGCTGGCAAAGACCATCGTTTCTTTGCTGAGTCCTCCACTTTCCGGGCCTGTGAACACAGGTGGCCACCATTTCTGAGTTTCCACAGTTCGTTCGCCCCGTCCTGGTGATTTGAGATCTGGCCCCGCCCAACTTTCGGGCACACGCAGGCTGCTTTCAGTGGCTTTTACATGCAGACCACCTGCTTTGGCTCAAGCTGCACTTTCCTAGGGCCTCTCAAAGGTTCACAGAACTCAGATAAGCAGCATCTGGTTGAGCGTGTGCTGTACCTCTGGCTGAGCAGCCTTAAGCTGGCATTAGAGGCAGCTGGCTTTGGTTCACAGCTTGGCTTCTCAAGGCACTTCCAAGTACAGCATGGGCAGCAGACATCTGTGGATTTCTTTCTGGCTCCTGCTAGGTGGCCCTGGGTGAGGCACAGGCTATGGCTGAAGTAGACCTACAGTGGATCCCCTCCAAGGAGGTCCTGGGGCTGGTGTCCCCAGTGGCCAGATTCAAAACAAGCTAGAGCATCACTCAGCTGTCTCCTACTATGACACACTCAAGGGGCGGATTGAGTAGGCACCAGAGCCCTGCTGAGGCAGATGCTGCTCTGCAGGGTCAGCCCCTGCACAACAACTTTTCCACTGTGGTCACGGCCAGTCCTCACAACCAGTGAGCCCAAGGGTCAGTCCCTCACATTGATGTGCAATTATCAACCAAGGCTCAACAAGAGAAGGGCACACACAACCCACATAAGGGATACACCTGGAGTGCGTGTTCAGGTGACCAGAAAGACTGTGCCATGGAACCCCACAGCACACCTACTACGTAAGTCCACTCTACTAAGACCGGAAGACATAGCAGCCCTGCCTAATACATAGAAACAAACACAGGGAGGCAACCAAAATGGGGAGACAAAGAGACAGGTCCCAAATGAAAGAACAGAACAAAGCTCCACAAAAAGAACTAAGCAAAACAGAGATAAGCAATCTATCAGATGCAGAGTTCCAAATACTGCTTATAAGAATGCTCAATGATCTCATAAAAATGGAGATGCAAACCATAAAAAAGAACCAGCCAGAAATAAAGGATACAATAATGGAAATGAAGAATATATTACAGGGAATCAATAGATTAGATGAAGCAGAGGATCCAACCAGTGATGTAGAAGATAAGGTAGCAGAAAACACCCAACCAGAACAGCAAAAAGAAAAGAGAATCTAAAAAATTGAGAGTTTAAGGGGCCTCCGGTACAATATCAAGTGTTCCAACATTCACATTGTAGGGGTACCAAAAGGAGAAGAGAGAGAGCAAGGAATTGAAAAGCTATTTGAAGAAATAGTGACAGAAAACTTCTCTAATCTGGTGAAGGAAATGGACATACAAGCCCAGGAAGCACAGAGAGTCCCAAACAAGATAAACCCAAGAGGCCCACACTAAGACACATCATAATTAAAATGCCAAGGGTTAAATACAAACAGAGAATCTTAAAAGCAGCAAGAGAAAAGCAGTTAGTTACATACAAGGGAGCCCCCATAAGACTGTCAGCTGATTTCTCAACAGAAACTTTGCAGACAAGAAGGGAGCGACAGGAAATATTCCAAGTGATGAAAAGCAACAACATACAACCAAGATTGCTCTACCCAGCAAGGCTGTCATTTAGAATTGAAGGATAGATAAGGAGCTTCCCAGACCAGAAAAAGCTGAACTCCTTCATCACCACCAAACCAGTATTACAAGGACTCTGAGAGGGACTTCTTTAAGATGGGAGGGGGTTAAGGACAGGTGAAAGGGGAAGGGACAAATTGGGTGTTATACAGTAGTCATGGGGATGTAGGGTATAGCATAAAGAATATAGTCAATATTATTGTAATAACTAGGTATGGTGCCAGACGGGTACTAGATCTATCAGGGTGATAGATGGGAACTGGGTTAGGGGCAGGGTGAAAAAGGTGAAGGCATTAAGTAATACAAATTCATAGTTAATACAGTATGGGGATATAATCAACAATGTTGTAAAGACCATGTACTAGATGAGCACGGGACTTATCGGAGGGATCATGCCATAGACTGTGTAGATGCCTGACCAAGGTGCTATACACCTGAAGAGCTGAAGTAGAAAAATGTTGAATGTCAATTATAACTAAATATATAGGTATATACAGTCACGAGATGTGGAGTACATCATAGGGAAGACAGTCGATGGTATTGTAACAGTTATAAACGATGTCAGAGGGGTAGTAGCTTGGGGGGAGGGTTATCACTTTATGAGGGGTTTCAGTGTCTCAATATTACATTGCTTTGTATACCTGAAACTAATAACAAAAGAAAATACGTAGTGAATAGCTTCACGCACAGTTCCCAATTCTCATTCATAACAGCTATTGCTGGCTGACAGTTTACTCTGCGTGAGGCTCTGTAACAAACATCACTGCATGGGACCCTCACAGGCCTGGGAGGTAGGTGTCTCCATTTTATGGATGAAGAAACAGAGGCTGAGAGAAGTGAAGCCACTTGTCCCAAATCACATCGCTCCTAGGGGCACAGCCAAGTTTCTCGCCCAGGTCTGGCCCATTCTCAAGTCTGGCCTCTTGCTTCTGTTACATTAGAATCGCAGCTCCTGTTCATGGATCATTCCTCTCAACAAGCCCCAAGTAAGGATTTATATAGATATCATCTCAGTTAACCTTTGCAATAGCCCATTTTGTGGATGAAGAGACATAGGCTCAGAAGAAATGAAGCCAATTTCCTGAGAACACATGGTCCAGAGTGGAGAAGTTGGGTTTAGAACCCACTTCTGGCAGTCCTAAAGCCGGTGTTATTTTAACCATGACACTACCCTCCAGACTCCCATAATCCCTTGTCCAAATGAAGTCAAGGTACCTGGGTGACAAACCCTTCTAGAACCTAGCATGAATCATAAGGCCCTCCCTGCAGCCCCCGTGGTCTGTGCCCGAGTTGTTCAAACCTCCTTCTCCCTGCGCTGGCAAGAGGTACAAAAAATGGGGTCAAAGTCGCCAGCAGGAGAGGAACGAATGCAAGATGCCAGTCCTGTGGCCGGCGGGCCTGTGGGCAGGAGGGAGTAGAAATGGTTTAGTGTCCAGGGCAGTGCTGACCCACTTTGGGGTTCGTTTCCTCTCTCTAAGCCTCTCTCAGGCCCCTCCTCTCCTGCTCAATGGGACTCGATGAGTGTGCTTGCTCCCTACCCACAGGGGAACCAGGGACCCTGGGGTGATCCTTCCCTCTTTGCCTCTGCTGGGGTGCCATCAGCGCCATGGAGACCTACCTGAGAGACATCGGAGCAGGAACAAGGGGATGGCTCAGTAGGCCCTGGAAATTATTTGGGAAGCCGTTACAGCTGGTGGCTTCTATGTAAACATTCACAAGCAGAACTGGACATACCTCAAAGTCAGCTGCGAAAATTCTGCCATCGATTAGCACACAGCACCCAAGATGTGTCAGGAACTTGGCATTCCTCATAAAGAATTCTTGCAATGGATGGAGGAACCAAAGTCATATTCAATTTCCCTATTTTAGATGGGAAAAGGGAGGTTCAGAGAGGTTTAGCAACTTGCCCAGGGTCACACAGAAGGTCTGCTAGGATTTAAGCCTGGGAATTTCTGCTTCCAGGGCCCCCAGCTTTCTCCTCTGTGCTACGCTGAGGCTTGCCAGGTCCCCTATTCCAGAGTAGTGGCTCACAGTCATGAAGACACACTAAAAATCCAGAATTTCCTGGGAGATTCTGAACTGGCAAACCAGGAATGGGTCCTGGGAACCTGGATTTTTTAGAACTTTCTGGTAGGATTAGGAGACCCATTTAAGGAGGGGCCTGATCTGAATGTGGAAGGTAAATTCTAGTCGGGCGTCCTAATAACCAGGGACCAGTGTCTGTCTGTTCTAGCCTGCGCTGAATCTCCCAGATTGAGAGACCAGGGAACAAAATGGAGGAAATCCCTGGACTGGGAAGAATTTACTCTGAGTGCCAGACCTTCCGAAAGCGCTCCAGGTTCCCAGCAGGAGGGCCTCAGACCAGAGTGTCTGCTTAGGGCCCGCACACATTGCAGCTGCGGTCGGGGGAAGCAGCAAGCATGGGATGTTTCTGCAGCTGTTGCCCGGAATCACCGACTGAGGCCCCATGAGGCCAGCAGATTCGGTCTCAGGGCTGGTGCACAGTCTTGGGCTTCTCACTCCAGTTTGATGGGGCATCTGCGTTTGGCACATAGTAGGCCCTCAGCAAATTGTAGCTGTGGCCTCCCTTTTGCCCAAGGCAGAAATCAACTCATCCTTGATTCTATTTCTGCCCCACAGCCCTGCTCCCCACTGGCCACAGCAGACCCTTCACCAGGTCCTGCCCGCCTCTCTAACCTCCATCCTGCTATCTCTCCTCACTCAGCCTCCTCTCAGTCCTTTACACACACTGGCTGTTTCCTTTCCACTCTGCCTGGCTGGCTCCTTCTCCCCCTGAGTATCCCCTTCAGAGCAGCCTTTCCTGACCATGCTGGCAGGAGCAACCCACCCCAGCCTTAAGATTCACTATCCCAGACCCTTTACCCCATCTAAGCACACACCATTATCATCATTTTATTTATTT